>NC_137682.1:21635323-21637823 GCF_963989245.1 Nansenia antarctica
TTCTGTAAAAACATCTATTTTCCAACCATCTCTCACCATTAGTATATCCTTATTATTTCATTTTCTGTCAACTATCCATCTAATATATCCATCTCTTGTCCACAGTTAACCATCTTTACATTTCCCCCACTACCAAAATAAGACTGCAAGCCTGCAACGTTTCTTCTGGAACTCATTTCTCTAGTTTCATATTTCTTATATTTGTTTATACTCATTCCCTAGTCAACATACCTGGACTGCAGAGTCATCATCATCATCATCATCATCATCATCATCATCGTCATCATCATCATCATCGTCATCATCGTCATCATCATCATCATCGTCATCATCGTCATCATCATCATCATCGTTGTCGTCATCGTCATCACCATGGTATTTATTCATTGTTTGGAGACGGTTGTTGTATAAACTGTAGATAGACTGTAGGTATAGGAGGTAGACAGCTGTTAAGTGTGTCTCTTTAAAGTGTGATTGCAGCCATCAAGAATAAAGAGAGAGAGAGGGGGGGGGGGGGTACTATATTTATTTATTTATATATGTGTGTTTATATTCTACTGAACTACACAGCGACCCAGACCCTTCACTGTGGAAGGCAACACACACTCCACTTCATATGGCTTCCCTTTCTCTTTCCATTTGCATGTCTTGTACGCTTTGGCAATACATACTACCGTACATGCATTTCATGCCAATAAAGCAACTTTGAACTGAATTGAATTGAATTGAAAATTGAATTGAATTGAGAGAGAGAGAGAGAGCTCTGTCCCACACTCACCCAGAACATTCGTGTTTAACACCAGGATAATTACATTACCTGTCACACACACACACACACACACACGCACACACACACACACACACACACACACACACACACACACACACACACACACACACACACACACACACACACTGATACATTCACAGACTCTGTTTAACTCCACATTAATTACATTAGCACAGAAATTACATCTAAATGGCAACTAGGAGAGAGTGAGAGAGAGCGGGAATGTCATTCTACTAGATGACTAATGTGATTAAGAATGTCCTCTAGTGGTCCTAGCGAGCCCCAGCTGAGGGCTGATTATTGATTCAATAATGATTGATTATTGATTATTGGAATAAAATCATCAATATGTGTGATCATTATTGATCAGGTTGATTCAGATACAGTGATGGGGTGTACACCAGGGGCCTCATTTATAATAAAAAAAAGTACTTAAACGTCATCTTTGACTTTGCATGTAAGCACATTTTTCTAAACGGACGTAAGCATTATTTATACAACGGGCTGCGCTTGTTTAAAATTGCGTACGTCTGTCGTTCTATAAATACCAAATATACTTGAAATTGAACGCAGGTGAATGAGCTTTGTATTTACGCCCTGTCATAGCGGGGTGCGGACACCAGTGACTCGCTGAGCTTCCTGTCTTTGAAAACGAGTCTATAGATCTACTTGAATCATTGCATGTATTCAATTGGATGCAGAACTGGAGCGGGACGGGCGCGTGGGACTGCCATGTACCATATATATATATGCCATATCATACCTCCGTTTTATATGGAAAAATATGATGATAAATACATGTGGGACGGAGGTATGATATGGCAGATGTGTGGTGTGTGGTCTCGCCTTTATCACGCCTCAATTTAGAATGATTACACCCTACAATAGCCTTGTAGACTGAAATACAATCAGTTCCCTTTAAATCTTGAATTTAACTCATTTTCTCGGCTGTGTTGTTCAAGTGCGGCTCACATGCCTGTAATAACTCCGCATAACCAGTAGGTAATGTGCGTACGTCAAGTCAATACCTAGAGCTATGATCGTTTCCACGGTCAAATCGACTCACGTTGACATTTTATAAATCACTACTTTGACATGGTTTTCTACGTACGCCACGGGTAAGATCAAAATTGATCCAAAGTACTTTCTATGTGGCCCCAGGTGGATGTATTATTATTATTATACAGTCTATGCTGTGCATCATTGTACTGCATGTGACAATCCAGTATGAACTGATTGAAGCCCCCCCCCACACACACACAGCCTGAGTATTGATTAGTGGACTTAGCACTGGGATCAAATCTTATGCCCCCCCCCCACACACACACATACAGAGTCAGACCATCAGGCCATTACTCCAGAGTGTTTGACTTGTATTCATAGTCTGCCTGTTCCCCTGCTCAGGTCCCCTCTATGTGTGTGTGTGTGTGTGTGCGTGCGTGCGTACGTGCGTGCGTGTGTGTGCGTGTGTGTGTGTGTGTGCGTGCGTGTGTGTGCGTGTGTGCGTGTGTGTGTGTGTGTGTTTGTGTGTGTGTGCGTGTGCGTGTGTGTGTTTGTGTGTGTGTGTGGGGGGGGGGGGGTTTGTGCGTGCGCGTGCGCGTGTGCGTGTGTGTGTGTGTGTGTGTGTGTGTGTGTTTGCGTGTTTTATTCCCCTGAGGCGCTGGTGTGTGGTTACAAGGCTCATTAGGTTACACTGCTGTCTGTCTGTCT
>NC_137682.1:21642823-21650323 GCF_963989245.1 Nansenia antarctica
ATTCTCTCAGCCGTCTGAATACACTCTTTGAGAACTCGATTAAATCTCTCAATAGCCCCGTTGGCTCTTGGATAATAAACACTGGAACGCAGGTGCTTTATCTCTCTCTCTCCCAGAAAGCTTGCAAAAGCATGGGAGGTAAACTGACATCCGTTGTCAGAGACCAGGAAGGAAGGGTTACCTTCACGACTAAACACTGTAGTCAAGAAGCTAATAACCGCCTCTGTAGTTACAGTAGAGACAAACGCCACCTCTGGCCACTTACTGTAATAGTCTGTGAGTGTAATAGCATAACGGCAGTCCCATGTCGCACAGTCAAAGGGACCAACAATGTCAATGGCCACCTTCTCCCATGGTCCACCTGGCAGTTCCACTGGGGTAAGTGGTGCAGGCGCAGTTTTGGCTGTTTTGTCATTGTATTGACAGGGTACACATGAGCCTACTAATGTCTGGACACATCTGTCCATTTGCGGCCACCAATATAGCTCTCGTAGTCTCTGTTTAGTACGCACTATTCCCTGATGCGCTTCATGAGCTAAATTTACAACTTTAGACCGTAGTGTAGTAGGAACAACCACACGGTCGGGGCCTCTCATGACAAGTAGTTCATCCACCGCCAGTTCATCTCTCACTCTAAAATATGGAGCAAGTTCCTTTGTCACATTCTTACTGCATTTTGGCCAACCTTTCTGTATCTGCTGTCTCAGTTGAGTCAGTTCAGGACAGGCCTCACAGGCAGCAGTGAACTCGGTCACAGATATGGCATGTGAGGAACCTGTGAACACAGTAGCCACCATGTCTGGCTCCTCCTCCACCTCTCCTGTCGAAGGCAGAGGGAGTCTGGACAAGCAGTCAGCAGTCACATTACGTTTCCCTGGATGGTAAGTGACATCATAAGTAAAGCATAGTAGACGTGCAGACCATCTCGCTATTCTCAGACCTGCGCGACCCGTACCCCTGGAAGTGAGTAGGGTTGTCAACGCTTGGTGGTCTGTGCGTAGGACAAAACGATGTCCCCACAGGTAGGTTCTCCACCTTTCCACCGCCCAAACGCATGCCAGCGCCTCACGCTCGACGGTAGAGTACTTTCTCTCTGCAGGAGAAAGTGTCCTGGACGCAAAAGCTATGGTTCTCTCTGTATTGTCTGGGTGAATCTGGCTCATTACAGCCCCCAATCCATAGTTAGAAGCATCGGTAGTGACATAAGTAGGTAACTCAGGATCATATAATGCTAAGGTAGGACTCTCAGTAATCAGTCTCTTAACCTCAGTAAAACTGGACTCTGCATCCGCTGTCCATTCAAACTTAGTGTCAGTAGATTCCCTGAGTGTAGCACGTAGCGGTTCCACCACAGTAGAGAAGTCAGGTATGAATTTACTATACCACGATGCAAGTCCTAGGAAGGACCGCAGGGAGGATGTGTCGTGCGGGGCAGGCGCGTTCGCCACAGCACTGACCCCGTCTTGGTCAGGATGAAGACCATCTTTGGACACAGTGTGGCCCAGGAAGCGCAGAGCTTTCTGGTTGAACTTACACTTGTGCATGTTCAGTTTAAGTCCCACTTCATTTAGAGCATGTAGCACTCTCCGTAGGCTGACATCGTGATCCTGCTGTGTGATGCCGTAGCAAATCACATCATCCAGGTAGGCCTGTACGCCTGGCAGGCCTGTCAGTACAGTCGACATCATTTTCTGAAAAGCTGAAGGAGCAGAAGCGAGGCCAAATGGCACTCGGCAGAAACGAAAGAGACCCTCATGCGTGATAAACGCAGTTAAATCACGGCTATCTGGATGTGCGGTAAGGGATGACAGTCACTGATGATTGCCTTATTAGGTTCTCTGAGGTCAACACACAGGCGAGGTTTTCCTCCCCCCTTTCTCTGGGTCACAACTATAGGGGAAACCCATGGAGATGCGTCTATACGTTCTATAACGCCTTTTTCCTGTAGATCTGCGAGCTCATCGGTCACAGCCTGCCTCACTGAGAACGGAAGCCTCCTCAGTTTCTGCTGTACTGGCACAGCATCTGGTTTAACCTGTATTTTGTGCATAAAACCTTTTGCACACCCTAACTCCTGTACTAGAACCTCTGGTTCGGTCTGTGGAGTGGTACTCTGTACAGTAGGTGCTCGGAGCACAGTAGGAGAGCTAGCAGGGCTAACAGTAATAATTTTGTTACCCTCAATGCACATCTGCAATGCTACAAATAAATCTAGTCCCAGCAATGCATTTCCTGATTCAACCACTATCAATGAACCTGTAACTGAATGTCCATTATAAACAACTGTAGCATGCATGCAACCTTTAACAGGAATTTTCTCTCTGGAGTAAGTAAGCAGATTCACTGTAGGCTCAGCAAGGACACATGTATGGAAAAGTGTCTGGTAAGTACTCTCTGGAATAATAGAAACAGATGAGCCTGTATCCACTATCAGCTCAACATCATGGGAATGATAATTTGCATCAACTCGTACAGTACACATAATTTTATCATTCACGACGGCCCCCTGCATGTAAAGCACAGTAACGTCATTCACCAGTACCTCACGCACCTCTTTTTGAGCCGATCTACACACCTTGGAAAAATGTCCAACTTTTCCGCATGTATTGCAAGTCACCTTAACCGCAGGGCATGTAGGCTTGTTAGCTAAGTGTCCTGTGGATCCGCATCGGAAGCAGGCGCGCTGATTCCCAGTTGTAGCTGGCTGGCTGTAGACCGTGGCAGGTGCAGTCGTCGTCGGAGTTTTCTTCTTGCCCTTCTCGAACCTCCTCCTCGTCGGCTGTTTCTCGATGGCTCTCACCGAAGCTGTAGCTCCAGAGAGAACGTTGGAGTTCCGTAGTCCAGCCTCGATTTGTAAGGCCATTGAAGTAGCTTTGTCCAGAGACAAGTCCGATTCAAGCAAAAGTCTGTCTCGTATGCGTGTATTAGCAACACGCTCAATCAGTTGATCACGAATCATTTGTTCCTCCATGTCACCAAATTCACAAGCTGCAGCTAGCTCGCGTAATGAAGCAAGGAACTGATTAACCGTCTCGTCAGGACCCTGAGCTCTCTGTCGAAATTTGTGACGTTCAGCAATCACATTCACCTTAGGAACAAAGTACTTTTTCAGTCCATCCACGGCAGAAGTGTAGGTAACACCCGTATCCTTTAGAGTGTAGAACAGTCTTTGTCCTTCAGTCCCAAGTGCATGAAGAAGAATCGCGCGCTTTCTTTCCTCCGGCCATTTTTCTCCGGTAGCATCAATTACGAGCATGTAATTTTCAAACATTCTCAACCAAGTAGGAAAAGAAATAGCAGGTTCGCCTGGCACAGGCATGAACGGTGTAGGTAAGGGTACGGAAATAGCCATCCTCGTCGCCAAAAATGTGGTATTCTGTAGTAAGAAGTAGTTAGTAAAAGAATGAGACCGGGAGACACGCTGCTGCTGTTCAATTCGCCATTTATTCAACTCCCGTTCTTCACCTCCGGAAGTGCATACATCACTTCCGTCACTGCATACATCACTTGCATACTAGCGCCCACTGGCGGTATAAACAGGACACAACACTCACTCTGAATCAAAACAAACGCATTTGTTGAATTCAGAGTGAATTCAAAATCTTTATTAGGAATAACCCCTTGAGCTATCTAATTTTCGCGAGGGTCTTGGGTGGGTCCTATCGCGTTGTAGCTAGCTAGCTAGCTAGCAGCTAAGAAGGAACATCGCTATGAACGTCCAACTGCATGTTTAGCACATCACAACATGTTGATAGAACATGAACGTGCTAAAAACACATAACTACACATATTTAGATGGTCACACAGTCCTGGCTTTTGAACACTAAAACGTGTGTCTGTTTACAAGCCATATATCACTAACCCAGTAGCCTGAAGCAGGATGAGACGTGATCCAATTCACAAATTATAAGTATTTAGTGATCCTAAAGCTGTTGTTTGTTATATTGAATGGGCTCTTCAACACTTAAAACTTTCATAATATAAAAAAAAAAACATGAAAAAAAAAGAAGCTTTTTGGTCATTTGCTCAACTTGAGAATTGCCGACATGCAGACCTTTTCACCAGACCAGTCACATTTGTGCAGGCATAAGAGTGCTGTCAAAGTCTAGTATTGATTCTAGAGTTCTGCTTTTGGAGTCTGACATCAAGAGGTGTCAATGAAAAGCCTTTTTTTTTTTAAATCTGAAAAAAATAAAAACATATTCAGAATCAGAACATAATCAAAACCTTAGGCTAGCCAAATTCAACAGTTTGGAAGACCATGGAAAAAAACACTGGTGAGCTCAGCAATTGCAAACGGTACGGAGCCCCCCTGGGGTCACATGGTAGAAAAATATTATTTGACGTGTGAATCCGTTCCCTCGATTTAGTAAATCTGTTCCCTCGGTTTAGTAATTCGTTCCCTCGGTTTAGTAATTCGTTAGGGTTAGGGTTAGGGTTAGGCCCTACGAGCCAGAACGATCGCAAGGATTCTAACCCTAACCCTAACCCTAATCCTTGCGATCGTTCTGTCTCGTAGGGCCTAACAAGTGATTGATTGATATGTGCGCATTGGCTACATATTCATTTTTCACACAACGACAATCATGTGATACATGTTTCCAGTTTTATTCTTTGAACAACAGAATAGCAAACATTAAATTACACAGATGAATAACGTATGCGTGCCATGTCTTGGATGAAGATGTAATGTAAGTGGAGAGATTGATCGGGACTGCGGGAGTTTTCCATTATGAATGAAAGCAAATGACCCCACCATTCAGCGCAAGACACAGCACAGACATGCTGTGATATTATTTATGTCTTAAAAACATATTAGCAAGAGGCACTTCAACAATTATTTATTGCCTTCAATAATCAACTGTGTCATGTTTGTTGTGCAATAGCCCACACTTTCTCAAAGAGAAACGATAGTGTCCCAAGCCTACAAAAACCACAGCACTGTCACACAATAATGTTCTGTAAATGTATATTCCAACCTACAACAAAAACACATAACAACGCAGTGGTAATAGGCCTACATTATTAATAATGTAATCCTCACTGCTTAGCTAAGCAAAATCTGGACAGTTCCAGATAACGTAGGCCTACAGTTATTGAAACAAGTGTCGATGCGTGTCAACATGCTTTTCGGGGATTGACGGGTGATGGGTGGTTGTGTCTATCCCCTCTCGTCTGATTTCTTTAAAGGTTCCCACAAATACATTATTCGAAGTCGTGAATTCAGTGTCCCGCATTAGACACCAGCTCTAATCGGGGGGTTGTTTAAGTGCCTGTTGCCATTAAGCACAGTTCCATAACATTCTCCCAGGATATTATTGAGGTAATTTTCACGAAGCGGAGTAATAATAAACATTATTATTTAATAGATTATTTAACACAATAAATGTTCTGCACACATACAGAGTCTATTTGGTTAACAGTACTCTATTTATCAACTCGCCTATAGTTTTGCTTTCAGTAATCAATTGTGTCATGTTTGTTGTGCAATAGCCCACACTTTTTCATAGAGAAACAATCCGTAGAGACCCAGTGTGTCCCAAGCCTACAAATCACAGCACTGTCACACAATAATGTTCCAAATAAATCCCTATATAGCCTATATTTATGGAAAAAGGAAATGACCTCAGTGTGCACTGCTATCGACAATACCCACCCCAGCAACAGGCTGTTCACCCTGCTGCCATCTGGCCATAGATACAGAAGTATCCGCTGTCATACCACCAGACTACATAGTGGCTTCTTTCCATAGGCTATAAGACTCCTAAATTCATCCTCCGTACTCAAATGGGCAAAGTGGCAAATGGGACTATGTCTTGCATCTCGTTGTGCATCCCTGTGTTATAGAATGACAATAAATGAACCATGCATGTACCCTGTAATTTAGGACTATGGTCCTATAGTCCTATTACTGGATATGTATATAAAGAGGTAAACCTTGATAACTTTTGGACCATACATGATAGAACCATGGGGTTTGGACCATTGTTTTTCTCATACAATTCTCTATGCGATGGACATTTCTTTTAATCTAAAGTGAACGCTAAATTATATGTGTGAACACCCTACATTATACATAGCATAGTGACGCCTAGTGGTAGAACTGGTAACATTACAAAAAGATATAGATTTAAAAGACATAGATTTCGAAAGGATTGTTAGTTAAACAGCATCATCGTTATAAAGTTAATCATTATAAAGTTAACTGGTAATGCATCTAAAAGCCGTCTGCCAACTGCCATTAAACAACAAAAGAAGAAGAAGCAACAGTCAAACATCGCTGTCCAGGCTTCCTTTCTAACACCTCGATATCAGTAGAATGGAACAGCCCGTTGGCTATGACAGACTATGACAGACTATGACAGGCTATGACAGGCTATGACAGGCTATGACAGGCTATGACAGACTATGACAGGCTATGACAGGCTATGACAGACTATGACAGGCTATGACAGACTATGACAGACTATGACAGGCTATGACAGACTATGACAGGCTATGACAGGCTATGACAGGCTATGACAGGCTATGACAGACTATGACAGACTATGACAGACTATGACAGGCTATGACAGGCTATGACAGACTATGACAGACTATGACAGACTATGACAGGCTATGACAGGCTATGACAGGCTATGACAGGCTATGACAGACTATGACAGACTATGACAGGCTATGACAGGCTATGACAGGCTATGACAGGCTGTGACAGGCTATGACAGGCTATGACAGGCTATGACAGGCTGTGACAGGCTATGACAGGCTATGACAGACTATGACAGACTATGACAGGCTATGACAGGCTATGACAGGCTATGACAGGCAACACGCAAAAAATCTATGTGTGGACACGTAAAAAATTGATGTCTGGACACGTCAAAAATCGACGCGTGGACACGATATTTCTAGACGTTTATTCGCATTGATGGCGTTCCATAGGCCAAGGCAATCTTCAGATGTAAATTCAATTGAACATGCATTTAAGTTCCTGCTGATAAGAGTATAGGCAGATTACCTGGCAGAGCATCACCAGAGAGGATACCCAGCATCTGGTGGGGTCAATGGGTCGCATTTAAAGGATTCTCCACCATATACTAAACATGACTTGGTTTATATGGACATATTATGGACATAATATGAATTTTCCCATTACTTATGGTGCCCAAGTGATCATTTCTAAATGGTGAAAAATTTGTGTACACAAATGTGACACAGTCTGATCATTTGGTCCGCATGTCGGCAACCTATCAAAATGTTCCGATTTTTATTTTGAAACACAGAACTACGTTTCAATGTTGTTGAGAATCACAACACAAACTTGCTAGTCAAGCCAAAATACTGCAATGAAATGGATTGGGTGAGTAATTACCCAGTAATAAGTAACAGTATAAGTATAAGTAACAGTTACCTATATCACTACTTTACATTGTTAGCAGGCTCACAAAACAAGCTGTGTTGGTTGACTAGATTTTCAACAACATTGATTTTCAACAACGC
>NC_137682.1:21655323-21662823 GCF_963989245.1 Nansenia antarctica
ATTAGCCGATCTCACTTGGATAGAATGTTGTCTGCAAGCATCTGCGAGAGTTCACATTTAGATTGAAGAGGAAGTGGCAAGTTGCACCTGCTCAACCAATAACCTGTAATAGGACACATCGTGACGTTAGAATTATAAGGTTCTATCTCCACTCCATTAGTTTTTTTACATAATCTGATCCATTAGGTGTTTATTAATGCCTGTGTGGTGTTATTTTTTAAATGTTGACATTTTTGAGTTAGTAATTAATCAAATACAAAGGTTCCATCTCACAAAACATAATGGAATGTAAAAACTTTGACGCTCAATATCTCTGAACTGCCCTAAACGGAGATAGAAGCTTATAATTCTAAGCTCACGACATTACAATGTAAACTCTTAGAGAGGGGAGTGTGAGGCCAAGTAGTCCATTGTTGCTTTTATACTGCTTATAGTTGCAAGTGACCATGTTTGATTCCATACATAACCAGTAAGTACTTTGATTCATTGAATCGGCTGATGGTGCAGGAGGTAGAGCCGCCGTCTAATGATCGCAAGGTTGGCAGATAGGCGGTTCGAGCCCCGGCTGGCCACATGTCGAAGTGTCCTTGGGCAAGACACTGAACCCCAAATTGCTCCCAGTGAATGGGCCGGCGCCTTGCATGGTAGCTTGCTGCCATTGGTGTGTGAATGTGTGTGTGAATGGATGAATGAGAGGCTGTTGTAAAGTGCTTTGGATAAAGGCGCTATATAAGTGCAGTCTCTTTACCATTTACCATCGGTTCACAAGGCTACTTATTTACTTACTTACGCCAACATGGCGATACCATGTCATACCAGCCATCTTGCACATCAAACAAACAATGAAAACTAGGAATACGAATACATTGACAAGAAGACAGTTAAGCATACCATACACACACTTGATCAATGCACTTACAGTACGCACGCGCACACACACACACGTTAAACCTAAAAAAGCTACGTTGGGAGATTCTTGAGAGATAGGACTCCCGATGAGGAGTGTATCAAAACATCCAAGTAGAGGGGACCTGATGAGGAGAGAGAGAGAGAGAGAGAGAGAGAGAGAGAGAGAAAGAAAGAGAGAGAGTGAAAGAGAGAAAGAGACACACACACACACACACACACACACACACACACACAGAGAGACGGGGGTGTGTTGGCAGCATGGGTTTCACCTCTGAATCAGTGTGTTGACTGGTTTATGAGCTGCACTATAAAAGCCAATGAGGCAACTGAACTAGATACAGTGAGATATACAGCCTCCCTCACTGGGAGGACATCTCTGTCTCTCTCTACAGTAAACATCCCTATGTCTCCTCTTTATCTACTATGTCTCCTCTTTATCTACTGCCCCTTATCCTGTCTTCATCTATCTCCTGTTATCTGTCTTATCCTGTCTTTATCTATCTCCTGTTATCTGTCTTATCCTGTCTTCATCTATCTCCTGTTATCTGTCTTATCCTGTCTTCGTCTATCTCCTGTTATCTGTCTTATCCTGTCTTCATCTATCTCCTGTTATCTGCCTGGAACCTCCCTCTCTGCCTTGCCTCTCCTTCTTTTAAAAACAATTCTGTTTATTGGGTGTTCTACATAGTTATTCAATTATTCAATTATTATTCAACATAACAAAACATACATGGATATGCATCCCCTCCTCCCTCCCTCCTTCCCTCCCTCCCTCCCTCTCCCTCCCTCCCTCCCTCCCTCCCTCCCTCCCTCTCCCTCCCTCCCTCCCTCCCTCCTTCCCTCCCTCCCTCCCTCCCTCCCTCTCTCCCTCCTTCCCTCCCTCCCTCCCTCCCTCCCTCCTTCCCTCCCTCCCTCCCTCCTTCCCTCCCTCCCTCCTTCCCTCCCTCCCTCCCTCACAGCAGAGTATAGTAGAGAACAGTGCAGACAAAAATATTACAATATAGAGAAAAGTAAAAAAGCAATAACATTAAGAAAGACAAAAAAATAAATGAGTAGTAATAATAATAATAATTATTATTATAATAATAATAATAATAATAATAATGATAATAGTAATGATAATAATAATGAAATAAGAAGGGGCGGAGGTCTTAGAGCCAATTCTCACCACCTGTTTCTGATCCGTCAGGAAATGTAGGATCCAGTTGCGTAGTCTGGGGTTGATGCCGAGGTCCCTGAGCGTGCTGCAGAGTCTGGAGGGGATTATTGTGTTGAACGCCGAGCTGTAGTCTACAAACAGCATCCTCACATAAGAGTTCCTCTTATCAAGTTGTGTGAGTGCTTCACCCCCAAATCCCACTCCCAAGCTACTTTGAGGTTATTGAATGTTTCGGCCTTAACACTAGAAGAGCCGTGAGGGGTCACGGTGACCCCTGTGAGTATTTTTTTTGTATATCTTTGCACTCGATCAAATTTCAGGACCCTCCTTTCATGACTTTTCCTAGATATGTGTGTTCTACCACCCAGTATCCTTACATTTTCAAAATCACTTCAGGATAAATCGGTTTTGCAGTTTTTCTGTGTAGGAGGCAGGCTAAAAAAAGAAGCGCCCTCTAGTGATCTCTGTGTGTAAATAGCAGATTTACATTCTAAAAAAGGGGTCTATTTGACCCCCAAGGCGGCTCTACTAGTAGGTAAAATAGGCACGGCTGTTGCAACAGGGAGGTAGAGGCTTGATATAGTGTTTCTGTCAGCCAACCATTCAAAAATGATTCATTATACATTCTCTGTAATTGGGGGCATATAAAAAGGATTTACCATTTAGCTTTTATGGCTTCTTGGATCTCAAAAAGTGAGATCGGTCTGCCAAGGCTGCCGGAACGCGTTTCATTGAGAACTGGATAGATATATTTTCAAGAAGGTTGTCACGGTCCCAAAATGTCTGGGGGGCATTCAGAGGAGTAAAGATTGGAATAGAAGTTTCGAAAAGTTTTGTTTATATCTCTTGTATCTGAGAGAATGACACCAGTGGGTGATTTTATTTTAGTAATCAGTCAGCTGAACAAGCTTGGTAAGCAAGAAGTTGACTTGCTTTGTTCCCATTTAAGCAGAAGTAGTTCAGCTTTACTTGTTGATAATACATCAAACCCGGCATGGAGGTGGAGGCGTGTATTACACAGAGCCAGAACTCACAAAATCAGCAGGGTGTGAAATACTTATTTTCCCCACAGTGTATAACAATGCTGTGATACTCACATGACCTGGGATTAAAAAATCTATCATCCACAAGAAAGAAGTCTATCTGAGATGTCTGTCTATCTGTGTGTGAATGGTGAATGAGAGGACGTTGTAAAGCGCTTTGGATAAAGGCTCTATATAAGTGCAGTCCATTTACCATTTACCATAGACAGGCCCAGTTGCTCAGCATGGGAGGCCAAAACATTAACCTCTGTCCTCCTCCTCTCTGGTGATACAGAAGTTCTGAAATGGTGGGCTGTGGTTTGCTCAAGGTTAGGAGGACATATTGGGGAGCTGGTGAGGATTAGATGTGTTTTTGTGTTTGTTTTTGTTTGTGTGTGTGTGTGTGTGTGTGCGTGCGTGTGTGTGTGTGCGTGTGTGTTTGTCTGTACTTGCACACATCTCATGCACAGCTGACTAAGTTGAGACAAAAGCTCCAGCTGGAGAGGAGTAATGTCTGTTATCTACACTCATCCATTCTCCCTCCCTCCTTTTATCTCCCCCCTCTAGGCTCCATCCTTCCTTCATTTATCTGCTACACCCCCCCCCCTCTCTCCAGTCCATCCTGCTTGTCTATCTCTGTCTCTCTGCTCTATTCTGCCCCCTCTATAACTCTGTATGCTGTATTCCCCCCCTCTTTCTCCTTCTTTCATACAGATTGGTTCATTTGACCATATGTGTAAATCTATTCTGTCATAAGTCATAATTCAATATTAAACCATGAATAATCATTGTCCGTCTTCACCTCAACCCTCTCTCTGATCTCTTCTCATAAGACCCGTCAGAGCCGTTCTCTATTGTTTTCTTTCTCTGATTCTTACTTAGGACCTGTTCTTTTCTCTCTCTTCATTTCTCAACTATTTTGTTCCTGTCAAGCCAGTGTGTCAGCTGCCCTGGGGAAATCTTTGGATCTTAGCATCTGAAATGCACCCTCTCTGCCTGCACTAGTCTGTGTGTGTGTGTGTGTGTGTGTGTGTGTGTGTGTGTGTGTGTGTGTGTGTGTGTGTGTGTGTGTGTGTGTGTGAGAGAGAGAGAGAGAGAGAGAGAGAGAGAGAGAGAGTCTGAATTTCATTGATGGTTTAAATGTTTACATTTTTGGCATTTAGCAGACACCTTATTCCAAAGCGACTTACAATCAATACATTTGACTAAGTAAGTGAATCATCAATCCACCAGTCATAGCAGGAAAAGTCATCTAGCTCAGGCCAGCGGCCATTGGCAGTCCTCGTGCTAGAAGAAGAAAGTTTCTTTTTCTGCAGGAGTGTGCTGTCGCTGCGATGTTCTCCATCGCCGCCAGGATAGGCGGTTGTCCAAGATCCCTCTAAGGTTCTTGGCTGTCTGGGAGGAGGTTAGGTTACAGTAGAGTTCTCCACTGTGATGGAGAAGTCTTGGAGAGGGCAGGCTTTCCCAGGGAGGAAGAGTAGCTCAGTCTTGTTAAGGTTGAGCTCGAGGTGGTGCGCGAACATCCATGTAGAGATGTCAGTGAGATATGCAGAGACACGTGTTGTCACATGTAGGTCAGAGGAGAAAAAAGACAGGAAGAGTTGAGTGTCATCTGTGTCGCTGTGGTAGGAGAACCCATGGGAGGTATATTCATAGTACCGAGCTAAGAGACTTGGTATAGAGGGAGAACAGTAAGGGCCCTAGGACAGAGCCCTGGCGTACCCCAATGGTGAGGGTTCATGGAGAAGACAACGAGTCACCCGGTAGGAGCGACCAGTCAGGTAGGAAGCAAACCAGGAGTGTGCAGTGCCAGAGATGCCGAGTTCTGAGAGGATGGAGAGAAGGATCTGATGGTTTATTGTATCGAAGGCGGCAGAGAGGTCCAGGAGAATGAGAACAGAGGAGAGGGAGGAAGCTTGAGCAGAGTGGAGGGCCTCCGTAACAGCAAGGTAGGGAGGATAAGACAGAGGAAGAGAGGTTGAGTATGTAGGTTGCGACGAGAGGCTACAAAGTGGTTAGAGACTGACTGGGAAGAGGTGAATTTGAGGGGGAGGGAGAAAGATACAAAGTGATGATCAGAAACTGGAAGAGGAGTAACAGTAAGGTTGGAGGTAAGGGAGGATCTGGTGAAGACAAGGTTGAGCTGATTGCCCGCCTTATGAGTCAGAGGAGAGAGGGACGGGGTAAGGTTCGAAGGAGAGGAGAAGGTCAAGTACTCCAGATGAGAAAAGCTTCTCTGACTGGATGTCGAAGTCACCCAGTAGTGCGAGCGGTGTGCCGTCATCAGGGAAGGAGCTGAGAAGGACATCCATCAGTTTGACAGGGGAGGAGACAGAAACAGCATGGAACTCGAAGGAGGATATGGACCACTATGTGACCACTTAGGCGAGATGAGGAGTCCTGTGCCTCTCTTAGTAGGCATCGGAGAGGGCTGCTGGTGTGGCTGTGTTTTCAGGTGAGATCCAGGTCTCTGTGAGAGCGAGGAAGTTGAGGGGCATGAATGAGGCATAAGGCATAAGCACCCGGACCTCTGACTGGCAGTTCCAGTGAAGTCGTGGTCAGTTGAAGAAGGTGGATAGATGAGCTTGGAAGGGTTGCGAGGGGGGATATATCGTCTATGTGTCCTGAGGGACAAAAGTACAGGAATAGGGAGAAAGCACATTGTGATATTAGTCAGCAGAGGGACATATGGTTAGTGGGCTAAACAAGGGTTGGTGATGCTTAATGCACTCAAAGTAGACAAATATGACAAGAGAACAATCAAGAAGAAAAGATAATTAGTATTCTTAGTATTCTGACAGATAGACTCCCTTGTATTATTGTTAGGAGGCTGTCGCTCTCTGACTGTAAGGATATTAAAGGAGATTCAGTAATTGCTGAAGACGAGCACGCTTGCTGTCCCTCCCAACTAACGATCACTTAACGACCGGACAGGTGTACTCACTTGGTCCAGAATGTGTTATTTCTACTTTAAATGGTGAAGTGTATATGGCTACGTTCACACTGTAGTGAAATGTGACCCAAATCCGTTTTTTTTGCCGACACGCGACTCAGGTCTGATTTATGCATGACCGTGGGAACAGCGCAAGTCACATGAAATCTGACTTTTTTAAATCCGACCTGGGTCGCGTTCAGAGGTGGTATTACATCGGATACATATCTGATATTTAGCAACGCGCCCGCCGTCTGAATTGTCAAGTCGCTTTTAATGCGACTTTTACGTCACTCTAGCAGGGTTGCCAGATGGGATTGACAATTTACAGCCTAACCAGTCTATAACCGATAAATCCAGTAGCCCATTCGGCGGTAACCCGCCCCATCTGGCAACCCTGCACTCCAGACGCACTTGTTCATATAACGTTCATGTAACGTTATCATGTTATCCTATATATGTTGCACATGCGGGTCTGTTCAGGGCCGTGGAATGTTCACACGGGAGTCAATGTAGGCCTAGGTCAAATATAGGTCACATTTTAAAAGTAATGTGAACTGCCAAACAAAAAAATCTGATCTGTGTAAACATTTTTAATTGAGCATCAAGACCTGCTGTGTGAACGTAGCCTATGTGACATGTTCTAATGCTTTGGTCCTCATATCGGCAACCAATCAAAATGTTCAGACTTTTCTACTTTACATTGTTAGCAGGCTCACAAAACAAGCTGTGTTAGTTGACTGGCGATGTGTCATTGATTTTCAACAACGCGGAAATGTATTCACATTTTTCAAAAGAAAAGTCTGATCATTTCATCGGATCCCAATATGAGGACCAAAGCATTAGAACGTGTCACATATATATAACTGGATAATATCTGTGTTTGTTTTGTGTGTGTAGTATCAATCTGTATCTTACTACTTGTAGAGACCAAAGCTCTATGGCCTCTATGGAGGGAATGCAACCAGGGGTTTGGACAACTACAATAGTACATAGAACTCAATTTTTTTGAAGATCATAGGCTGAGAATGAGAGAGAGAAGAGGAGAGATAGAGCAATGGAATGACAGAATTACTGGTGCATGAGAGTAAGAGATGGAGGAACAGGGAGAGGGATTTAAAAGGTAATGAAGTGTATCATGGTTGAATGGGTTACGTGAACCTGCTGTCAAGGTAAGCAGGCATTTACTGCTGTGTGTGTGTGTGTGTGTGTGTGTGTGTGTGTGTGTGTGTGTGTGTGTGTGTG
The DNA here is from genome assembly GCF_963989245.1 of Nansenia antarctica. Lineage (NCBI taxonomy): Eukaryota > Metazoa > Chordata > Actinopteri > Argentiniformes > Microstomatidae > Nansenia > Nansenia antarctica. Next base: position 21,662,591 of record NC_137682.1, read on the forward strand.
CGCATGCATGCGTGTATGTGTGTTTGTGATTGACACAGTGATTTGTACTCAGGTAATTACATGGTATCCTTGACCCACCCACCCACACACATGAACACTCCCCCCCCCCACACACACACACACATACACACACACACACACACACACGTAATTGTCTGTTTACCTAGATGCATGTATATGTGTGTATTCTCGGGTGTGTGGAGACACAGATGTGACACGGTCTGGTCATTTGG
>NC_137682.1:21665323-21672823 GCF_963989245.1 Nansenia antarctica
TAGTGTGTGTGTGTGTGGTGTGTAGTTGTGCGTCTGCGATGTTGTGTGTGTAGTGTGTGATGTGTGATGTTCTACTGTACGGGTGTGTGTTTGTTTGTGAGTAGTAGTGTGTGTGTGTGTGGTGTGTAGTTGTGCGTCTGCGATGTTGTCTTGCTGTTTTGGCCTCGGAGGAGCTCCAGGTGTGACCTGCTGGGAAGACAGCCAAACAGACGGAAGAGAGAAACAGAGAGAGGTGGAGGAGAAGAGAGAGAGAGAGAGAGACATCGGAGCATAACCCAGGGTCATTTTAGATTGTGTCACAGTTGTTAAAAAAAGCCAAAAAACGAACCAAATTGATTCGTTGTGAGCGTACTGTTTTGGACAAAAAATGTAAACGTCCAAATGCACACGCTGGAACTCTGGAGCTTTTCCAAATGTTGGCTTTGATTTATGATTCGATACTCCTCGTGTAACATTTCTACATAAACCCCACGATGATACAACCCAAAAACCAATTTTAATACACGATTTGTTTTTCCTACAATGCCTGTGGGGTATTACCAGTATGAGAGATGTGGACATGGAGAAAGCAGATAGTAAGAGGAAGAGAAGTGAGAAGGAGAGCAGGAGGTATGACCGATGACAGGAGTGGAGGGGGGGAGAAAATGACTAAACAAATACAGCAAAAGGATAGAAATGCAAGGGGACCTAAAAGGAGGAGTGAAGGTGTGAATGACAGTGTGTGAGAGGGTTAGAGAGACAGATGGTGGGAGAGCGCAGATGGAGGAGAGAGAGAGGCAGGGTTGGGAGACATATCTAGGAAGAAACAGTGGGAGGGGGTTAGAGGGATTGATCACCGATCGAGTGGTTTTGGTTAGAGGCCTCTCTCTCTCTTTGACGGGCGTCTCTGTCATTTGGGTTTACCTTTCTTCTCCTCTCCTGAGTCATCCTTAGTCCCCCCTGTCCTCATTAACCGCCCCCCCCCCCCCCCTCTGCCAGAGAAAGTGTTGGTCTGAGCTCATGTCCGCATCTTCAATTATAATGGCCCCTTGGAGACTGGCTCTGGACCGCAGACAAACATACAAACCATCCTCCCTTTGCCCTCCCCCCTTCCACCCCTCATCCTCCTTCACAGCCTCCCTTTGTTCTGGAGCCTAGGAGAGCAGCGGACGAGGGCAGATGAAACCTGGAGAATAATTGCTTGTAGAGAGAAAGGGGGTGACGACGAAAGGGACGTGGGGGCAAAGGGGTACAAGAAGATGGAGGGTTTGAGGGGAGGTGTCTGTGAAACATACTGTGCTACCTTTAGGTGATATAATCATGCCTTCATGTTGCACTTAATCAGCCATGAGAATAAATAAAAAAGTGATATCTTTGCACTCAAAGATATAAAACATTTCAGGACCCTCCTTTCGTGACTTTTCCTAGATTTTCTTTTCCTTCACTACACTGGCTCCCCGCTGGTGGAACGAGCTAACTACTGCTGTCCGGTCTGCAGAGTCACTACCCATCTTCTTGCAGTAGACTGAAGACCTCCATCTCTTAAGGCTACACCTTAACTGTAACTAAGAACATCTTCATCCCCTCTACCTCCCTTTATAGTTTCTCTACTGTAAACTCAATTAATTTAATGAGCAGTGTTCTCAATACTGAGCTGCCACAGAGCATTAGATTGCTGAATCCACAATGCCATGTGATAACATTTAGCTGCCCAGTAATATAATATAATTTATTTGGTGTATTTAATATAATAATAGTAGCTTCACACAGAGTCTCTGGAAATGGTATTATTCTCAATGATTTGGTCTATTAATCATGTCGACTTTAATCATGTCGACCTGAAGGCAGTACTACCCAAGTTCTATCAACATGTAAAATGTGCAACGAGAGGAGAAAAAACACTGGATAAGGTATACACCAACATCAAACGTGCTTACAAGGCTAGTCCGCTAGCTCATCTAGGCATGTCTGACCATGTGTCAATCCTCCTGATTCCTGCATACACCACAATGGGGAAAAGTGCTCCCACCACCACTAAGACTGTCAGAACCTGGCCAGAAGGGTCCGCTCCACTGCAGATCTGCCTAAATGACACCCTATGGCAGGAATATGAGCATGAGGACCTGGAACAGTACACGTCGTCGGTTCTGAACCACATAGTGAACTGCACCAACTCAGTCACCGTGGACAAACGGGTCCGGGTCTACCCCAACACGAAGCCATGGATGACTGGGAAGGTCCAAAAACTGATAAATGAGAGGGACAACACCTTCTTCGCAGGGAAGCGCACACCGCTGTACAGCTCCACCAGGGCCAACCTAAAGCGCGGCATCAAAGCGGCCAAGGCAGAGCACAGAGAGAAGATTGAGGAATGCCTCCTGAGCAACGACTCCAGGCGGATGTGGCAGGGGGTTCAGCAGATGACAAACTTCAGAGCCAACAGGCTCACAGCCGCAGAGGACGACCCCCTGCTGGCGGGAAAGCTGAACACCTTCTACGCCCGGTTCGACGAGGGGCGAACGGAGGTAACCACAACACAAACACCACTCTCTCCAGCTCTCAGCAGCCTCACCCTCACAGAGCATGAGGTGAGACGCGTACTGAAGGCGGTGGACCCCAGGAAAGCCTCGGGGCCGGATGGCGTCCTGGGACGGGTGCTGAGAGACTGCGCCGACCAGCTGGCCGGGGTTTTCACCAACATCTTTAACCAGTCCCTGTCCCAGGCCACCGTCCCACCCTGCCTGAAAACCTCAACTATCATCCCAGTCCCGAAGAAAAGCACGGTGAGCTGCCTAAACGACTACCGCCCGGTGGCACTCACACCAATCATCATGAAGTGCTTCGAGAAACTAGTCCGGGCCCACATACTCACACGCCTCCCGCCCAACCTGGATCCATACCAGTTCGCCTACAGAGCCCACAGGTCCACAGAGGACGCCATAGCGACGACTCTCCACGCCACTCTATCCCACCTGGAGAGGGGAAACAGCTACGCGAGACTGCTCTTCGTGGACTTCAGCTCCGCCTTCAACACCATCCTTCCAGACAGGCTAGTGACCAAACTACTAGACCTGGGTCTATCACACTCTATATGTGCGTGGATCAAGGACTTCCTGACCGACCGCCCCCAGAGGGTGCGGGTGGGCCCCCACACCTCCACAGCCCTCAGCCTCAGCACTGGGTCCCCCCAGGGCTGCGTGCTAAGCCCCATCCTCTACAACCTCTACACCCACGACTTCACCCCCGTCCACCCCAGCAACTACATCGTAAAGTTTGCAGACGACACCACCGTGGTGGGATGTATCTCGGGGGGGGACGAGGCGGCGTACAGGGATGAGGTAGAGCAACTGAGCAAGCTGTGCAAGGTTAACAACCTGCTGCTAAACAAGTCAAAGACCCAGGAATTCATCGTAGACTTCAGGAGGAAAAAGTCCGAGATCCAGCCCCTGCTCATCGACGGAGAGAGCGTGGAGAGAGTCTCAACCCTCCGATTCCTGGGACACCACATGCGGGATGACCTGGCCTGGAAGGACAACACAAAAGGCACCATCAAGAGGGCACAACAGCGGCTATACACCCTGAGATGCCTCAGGAAAGAACACAACAAGCAGGAGATACTGGTGGCCTTCTACCACGGCGCAGTGGAGAGCATCCTCACCTACGGCATCTCCAACTGGTTCCACAGCTGCACAACAGCGGAGAGAAACGCGCTACAGAGAGTCGTGAGAACAGCACAGAAGATCACCGGCGCCCCCCTCCCCTCTCTGGAGGAGCTGTACAACACACGCTGTCTCAGGAGGGCCTCCAAGATCTCCAGGGACCCGACCCACCCTGGGCACGTACACTTTGTCAAGCTGCCCTCGAACAGGAGGTACAGGACCCCGGCCGCTAAGACAAACAGACTGAAGGACTGCTTCTACCACAGGGCCGTCAAGGCCCTGAACACAGAAAAGGCCTAAGTTCTGGGCCCAGGACAGTCCGGACGGATTGTATGGCAGCTAGCACAAACATGTACATTTTCAAGCCTGCAAACTGTGACACTTTAAAATAATGTGAAAAAATACTTTTGTGCAATATGACAACCCTAGTTGACTATCTGTGCAGTATAGTACAGTGGATTGTGTACATAGCCTTTATTGATGTAAACCAGCTCCTTACCTTCTTGTGATTTTATGCTTTTATGCTTTTTCTAAAATGTTTTTTTTTTTTCCCTTTCCTAACACCAGGGGAGCCACCCCTCCTAAATTTCGTTGTTTGGTACCTGTACTGTAGCAATGACAAATAAAGTCCATTCCATTCCATTCCATTACCATTTCAGAACTAAATACCTTAGCTACAATTTGGAAGGAAACCTGTTAGGGCCGCCTGGAGACTTACAATTGTTCATAGTTCTGACAGCTGCCATCTCTAATTCAGTAATAGCCCCGTCAATAGCTTCCTTATCTTCATCGAAATTCACATTTAGTTTTGATAGCTCACCTTGTGCAGGAAAGCTCTCAGGAGATGAAGCAACTACTGGCTACTATAAAGAGTCTCATAATAATGCAACGGTTTTATTTATCTCTTGGGGCAAGAGGGAACTTTTCCCTCAAGGGTTCTAATTTGAGGTATATACATGAACATTATTTGATAGCCAATAGACTGTCGGTGTTGACAGTCCTGGCGTCTGAAACACGGCTTGGTACATCTTCCTGCTACATCTGGCGCTAGCTGGCATTTGGCTGTATAACAAGCACATCTCGAGTCCTGTCATACCCCCGCTAGTTTCGCTAGCGACAGTGCTTTTGTCATGCAGCCTCAGTTGCGATGGTGGATAACTTGTCTTACTCATTGTCAGTCAACTTATCCGCACGCACGCACGCACGCACACACACACCTTCATACCTCTCTGAACTCTTACTCACCCTCCCTCCCGTAGTCTCAGATCCTCCTCTGCCAACCAACTTGTCATCCCTTCTGCACGCCTGACTACTATGGGATCTAGAGCCTTTAGCCGTTCTGCTCCCCGCCTCTGGAACTCTCTGCCACCTAACATGCGTAATATTGACACTCTCTCCACTTTCAGATCCAGTCTTAATTTATAACACACCTTTTTTCACAATGGCTTATTTGGTTTGATCTGCTGTATTTGGTTTGTGGTTATATCTGACTTAACTGTTTTGATCTCACTTTGCTTTGTTGATTTTATAATGTTTTGATGTGTGCTTTAACTGTAAGGTGTCCTTGAGAGCTTTGAAAGGCGCCCATAAATAAAATGTATTATGATTATATTATTATTATATTCTTGTGGTTCCCTTCTGTGTGTCTCCCTCCCTGCAGTGACGGCTGGGCTGACAGGTATGATGTGACAGATGGTTATGTCCGTGAGGCGGCAGGTGGCATCACCATTAAGCTGCAGTCTGCTGATGTTAAGTGGTTTGATGAGTATTATCTCAAACTGCGCCCCGACAACAACCTCCGCAACCCTTGGTTCCCCGAGTTCTGGCAACACCGGTTCCACTGCCGACTGAAAGGACACCCGCAGGAGAGCAGCAAGTTCAACCGCACCTGTAGCAGTGAGTTGACCCGGGTCCGCATACACTCGCATGCAAGCACCCAACCCGTTTGCCCACCCGTGCGCACACACACATGCACGCTGCACACACACACACACACACACACACACACACACACACACACACACACACACACACACACACACACACACACACATATACACACATGGGGGTGGCCTAGAGGTTAAAGAGGCCGGCTAGCAATCGGAAGGTCGCTGGTTCGATCTGCCGCCTCAGGAGGGAGCTTGCGTGTGCCCTTGAGCAAGGCACTTAACCCCCTAATTTCTCCAGGGGAGCCGAATATAGTTGACCCTGTGCCGAGAGAAAAAATGACCAAATTCCAATAATTGACTGACAAGATGATTGCATGGCAATACATCAGTAAAACAGTGTGTGAAAACATGGCAACTGCTTTCATTGAGATGACTGAATCACACCTGGGACTAGAACAACTTACCTATAAACCTAGAAAAACAAAGAGTCCAAAAGTCTTTCCACAACGTCCAGATGACGTCTTTAGGACGTCTTATGGAGTACAGAATCGTCTTCTGTCTTCCTAAAGACGTCATCTGGACGTCATCTGGACGTCATCTGGACGTCCTAGAAAGACATTACTGGGAAGTAGCAGCCAGGAATGAGTAGGGAAAAGCTGTAGTGTAAAAAGGCAGAAGCTTTCCTTCTCATCAGATCAAGTGCCTACTCATTAGAACTGGACCAGGACTCTCTTTCATTCAGCCTGCACATTCACACTTTGATCTGTTCATTCATACAGCTGCATATTCAACTAGGTTCGCAAAATGTAGCAGTGTAAATGCTTCGATGCGGCTATTCTTATGCTAATCCAACTACACCCACACGCAATGCACACACACACACACACACACACACACACACACACACCCATGCACACAAACACACACACACACACATGCACGCACTCACACATACACACACACACACACACAAGCACACACACACGCACGCAAGCACGCATGTACGCACACTGCTATACTCAGACCCCCTTACATCTGGAAATCTCCTTCATGTCTGAGAGTGCTCCCCCTCCTTCTCTCTCTCCCCCTCCTCTCTCTCTCTCTCTCTCTCTCTCTTATTCTTACCATTCATACACAGAACGCTCTGTGTGTGCTTCCTCAAAGGCATTCATGTATCCTAATGAAAAGGGAAAAAAGTGGAATAGAAATGAACTGGAACTGAAAGAGATGGAGAGGACAGGTGTGGAACGAGAGGGGAGAGAAGGAGGAGGGAGGGAGAGAGAGAAGAAAGACAGGTTGTGTTTCTGAAAGGCAAAGCGTGTTGTTCTGATTCACCTTTCTCTCCCCCTATCCCACACCCTTCTCTCTCTCTCTCTCTCTCTCTCTCTCTCTCTCTCTCTCTCTCTCCCTTTTTTTTAACCTTTTTTTCTCCCTCACCCCCTCCCTTCTTTCTCCAGAGCGTGAGTCTTTGAGACAGCAGTACGCCCAGGACACTAAGATGGGATTTGTCATCAATGCCATCTACTCCATGGCTTACGGACTCGATAACATGCAGCGGTCGCTGTGTCCTGGGTACCAGGTGCGTGAATGGTCCAAAATGGTCAATGGACTGCACTTCTATAGTGCCTGATTCCAAAGCGCTTCACAATGGCCTCTCGTTCACCCATTCACACCATCAACGGTGGCAAGCAAGCTACCATGCATGATGCAAGGCGCCGGCCCGCTCATTCGGAGCGATTGGGAAATTCAGTGTCCCAAGGACACCTCGACACGTGGACAGATCGAACCACCGCACCGACCTTGCTAATCATTAGACACCAGCTCTACCTCCTGAGCCACAGATCTCATATGACAGTTTCTTCAGCTTGTCCCTGTTGATCCTTTGAAGGAGCCTTTGTGTGTGCTGTGTAGAAACCCTTGGTGTCTTGGTACCCACGTCTTAGACTTCTACTGTATGTTTACTCCATAGTCCA
>NC_137682.1:21677823-21680323 GCF_963989245.1 Nansenia antarctica
TGGAACTTAGAACCGAATTTCACCGTGGTGGCCAGAGGTGTCAGATTTCAGAGAAACTAACATAAAAGGTCACTCTTTTTTTTTAGAAACTAACATCAAAATTCAAAGTGTGTCTATTGAGTACAGCCTACTCCTGGGTAGAAATGATGTCGTGTCAATAAAATGGTGTAACTGTGTTATCTGTAGGTTCCGGGACACTCCGGTGGTGAAGTCCTCCAGTCGTGAGCTGTGCTACATCATCTTGGCGGGCATCTGCTTGGGCTACTTGTGTACCTTCACCCTCATTGCCAAGCCCCACGCTGTCCACTGCTACCTCCAGCGCCTGGGCATAGGCCTGAGCCCGGCCATGAGCTACTCAGCACTGGTCACCAAGGTAGGGAGGAAGAGGGACATGTAGGAGTTTAGGATTTTAGGTGCGTAAGGCGGGGTTGATAAGGTGGTAGGGAGTTAGAGACGGTTGTGGGGTAGGTTGGGGGGGGGGGGAGGGGTTATGGTGGTAGAGAGGTAACATACATAATAATGTCACTTGTTCAGTTACTCTCTAGAGATGTCTATGTCTGTGCGTTTCATGTGTGAGAGAAGTAGGATATGTGCGCTTGGCTTGGATGCTAGTATTAGATGGCCAGCCTCTAGCGTGGCTCATCTAAGGGATATCTAAATGACAACTAAAGGATACGCCCAGCGCCCACTTACACCATCAGCCGCCCCCCCCCCCCCCCCTCCCCACAACCCATACCAGCTCCAGCTGCATCAGTTGCACCAGAAACACCCAGGCCAACCCAGCCTTGACCCCGGGCCCACCCCCCCCCCCCTGCCCAGACAACGGGTGCAGCCAGACACAGATAACACCGCATACCGACATGGGGACGGATAATACCCAGTAAACAAAGAGTCCAAAAGACGTCCTCGGGGAAGCCGGAATGTGGGTTCAGATGACGTCTTTCTAGGACGTCCAGATGACGTCTTTAGGACGTCTTAAGACGATTCTGTAGTCCATAAGACGTCCTAAAGACGTCATCTGGACGTTCTAGAACGACGTCGTCTGAACCCACATTCCGGCTTCCCTGAGGGCGTCTTTTGGACTCTTTGTTTACTGGGTAGCAGCAACGTCCCAGCCTGCCCAGCGCCCCCTCTCACCCCCCCTGGATGAGGAGAGCATGACATCAGGTTGTATGACATCAGGTTGTATGGCAGAAGGAGCACGGCGAGATATGAGGCAGCGACTCCATGTAACGCTTCATAGGGTAGTCATAGATCGCTCGTGCTTTAATCGGAAAGCCAGCACAAGAGGCGAGTTCTGGAGTGATGTGATCGTGCTTTTTTGGTTCTAGTGCTACTCTAGCAGTTGGATTTTGGAATAGCTGCAGATTTCTCCGTTTGGGCCGCCAGATAAAAGTGCATTCCAGTAAAAACATGAATCAACTTTTCACTTATCACTAATAAAAATATGATAAAAAATGCCTAATCTTACATATGTTATGGAGATGAAAGAACACAATTCTCACAATGGTTTTGATACTGAGGTGTGCTTGGAACCAATGTCTGGTGGTAGGGATGACAGCTTTCTGAGGAGCATGTGGTTAACATTCGAGTAGCCGTGCCTTTTTTACCTACTAAAAGAGACGCCTCTTTACAATGATCAAGCTGGTATTTACACACAACGACCACTAGTTGGCCGCTTGTAAATTAGCCTGCTTCCTACAAAGAAAAACTTAAAAATAGCTTTATGCTAGCTTATCCTGATGTGATTTTGAAAAATGTAAGAATACTGGGTGGTAGAATGCACATATCTAGGAAATGTCATGAAAGGAGGGTCCTGAAATTTGATCGAGTGCAAAGATTATTTTCTTTACTCACATGGCTAAAGCACGTTAGATGATGAAAGCAACTGAAAGTGGTGTGTTTGATGTGATACTGTACTACCTGGGAATCTAGTTTGATCAGGTCGGATGCGCGCGACGAATCGATTGAAGCTGTGCACATTGGTAGTGGTCTCTCAGCAGTGTAGAAAACGGAAGAATGAAATGAAAGAATGAAATAAGGAGCATCTAGGGTACAGTTGGTGTGGAACGAGAATAGGTCAGTTCACAGCGCCGTGATGCAAGCTGTGAGGATTTCCAAGTGTGATTGGTCGCCTAGTGCACTGTGGGGTAGCTGTTTATGGAGAGCGTATGCTTTTGAGTAAGAGTGCTGCTTACAGATGCGTAATGGCAGTGCAATGGACACCGTAAATGAGTGTGTGGATAAATGACATGCCCCCGAGGGGTACTTTGTACCCCGTGTAGTGCAAGTGGGCATTCTGCCGGGCATGAGTAACATAAGAAGGAGTCAGAATGATGCGAATGATGAGGAGAATAGAACCCTGCAGGGTTCCCGGTTCGATTCCGGCCGCGGACACCCAATCCTTCCTGTCTAAACCTCTACTGTATATGTCAATAAAAAAAAGAAAGAAATATGAGTAGGACTGCCCCTCTCATACTCCCAAAAACAATGACTGGAA
>NC_137682.1:21685323-21715323 GCF_963989245.1 Nansenia antarctica
TCCTACATGAGCGTGGTGGGGGGGGACGCGTGCGTCGGCGGCGCGGGGGGGGGCGCCGCCGCCGGGGGGGCGTCCCAGGGTTCTCTGATGGATCAGATCAGCTGCGTGGTGAACCGCTTCACCGCCAACATCAGCGAGCTGAACAGCATGATGCTGTCTCCGTCCCCCACGCACTCACACTCGCACGCGCACCCGCCGTCGAGCCCGGCGGACCCTTTCCTTTTGTCCCGCGAGCTCCCCCTCCCCCTCCCGCCCACCCTGACCACCTACGCCGACGTCCAACCCCTCCCCCCCGTGGAGTCTAACTCGGGAGGGTCTCGCTCCTGCCTTCCTCAACCCCTACCTCCTCCTCACCCTCACTCCCTCCGTCACGCCCTGCCTCACGCCCAGGCGTCTCCCCCTCCCGGGCGAGGTCACATGGTCTCAGAGTCCCCCGCGAGGAGGGCGGCGTTAGAGGAGGAGCTGATGGCGCTCACCCCTCCCTCGCCCTTCCGGGATTCCCTGGAGTCGGGAAGTAGCGGTTCCCCGGTCTCCGAGTCTGCCCTTTGTCTGCCCCCCGTCCCCAACCACTCTCCTCCCTCTCCCCCTTCGCCCAAGTATGACAGGCTCACCCTGAGAAACTACAGCCAGAGCTCTTCCTCACTGTGAGAGAGGGTGATGAGAAGAGGAGGAGGAGGAGGAGGAGGAGGAGTAGGAGAGGACAGAGGAGAAGTCACTTCTAGCTATGGCAGGAGAGAGGGAAGAGAGGAGGGCCGAGGATGGAGAAAGTGATGTTTGACGTGCAAGGGAGAGTACGGACATATCGTCGAGCAGAGTGTGATGTCATCAGTCTGCAAAGGCCTGCTCTGCCCTGCGAAACCAAAGTGCAGTAACTGCCGAAAGCGTTGTCTACTGAAAGTAGGAGTAAAGTAGGAGTAAAGTAGTTAGATTGTCCAACCAAATAAATAGTTTGCAGATCCTTGGAGATCTGGTAGTATACTGTCTAACTGTGTGGTTCCAATTCCAATCAATCCTGAGCTTTATTCTCTTTTTCTTAGTTTCCTAATATTGGCAGTTACTGCACTTTGCCTGTGTTTATGTTTACATGTTTTCAGTGAGCGACAAATAGAGGTGATTGTAGTTTTTAGAGTCGTCCAGATTGAGAACAAAGACTACAAAATGGCCACTAGCTTTTCGGTGTTTAGGTATACTGCCAGAGGTTGTTCGTTTCAGTTTGTATTTCGTCGTGGTTTGGGTAATGGCCTTAAACTAACGTGGCTGTCAACTAATTAGAGATGACTTAGTGCGCGCACACACACACACACACACACACACACACACACCTGCATATTGATTTGTGAGGCTATTTTAATGGTGTAAAAACCAGTCTTAACGCAAACGAGGGTGGTGGCGAGGGACATGTTCGTGTATTTTCAAGGCCATCATTCAGCGCACCAGATGGCACTTGACCTAACCCTAACCCTAACCCTAACCCTAACCCTAACCCACGCCTCTGTTACCGCTACTCTGCCCACAGGCAAGACAGCGTTTCAGCGCCATGTCACCAGGTAATGCAGACACAAATTGCCAATCCACCTGTGTTTGGACTTGACAGCTGAAAATAGAGCCTATAGTGTCATGGACATGCAAGGAAGAACTATAAGGGCTGGAGAGAGCATCTTTGATCACTAGAATAGACCAGCACACAAACAAAAACACACGCACGCACACATACACACACACACTCACAAACATATTTGCTGTTGGAGGAAAAATACTTGGGTTGGCCTGGTTGGCAAAATATCAGATATGCGTCTGAATAAAGTGCTTTGCTTAACCATGTATAGTATTTAATACTGAGGAACTTTTGACATAGCCTTTTTTTGTAACTCACCCTTTCTATATTACACACACACACACACACACACACACACACACGCACGCAGGCACACACACACACACACACACACACACACACTCCTCTTTCTTGTGTTTCTTTAAAGAAAAAAATAACTCCGCTCATGTTACCTTCAGAAGTTTGAATGTGAATTTTCTACATGATTCCTGAAGTGTTTGGGACCAAACCTTTCATACCTCTCTGTCTGTGAGTCTTTGAGGAGGCGTTGGACTGTGGTTCCAGCTCCTACCGCTGACGTTAGAGTTAGAGCAGTAATACAGTAGTGACTTACAGTACATGCTAGAACATAGTCCTGACTCCAACAGAGGTGAATAACACTCCCACCAACACAATGGCGTTGATGTCAAACTCGGACAGACGTTGTCATAGTGACGAGCCTCATGGTCTCAAGGTGACATGCACATTGTGTCAGAAGGGCTGGTAGACGTTTTACCACACTGATCCTGCGCTGTGTAACCTTCTAGCCACAGAGCTAGGAGGGGGGGGAACAAAACTGAGATGTCTAACAGACGAAGGAGGAATTGAGAAAGTGACAGAAATTGTGATGTAAATAACAAGGGCATGCAAGACAGTTCTGTTCAGTTTCAGATGAAAACAAGTCGAATGACTTTTCAAAAAGGTACAAAAAGGACAAAAAAAAGAGACAACTTTAAGAAATGTTTTTCAAATGACTACGGTATGTTATGAAATATATGGTATCAATATGTACAAAAATGTGTTACATTGAATGTGAGAGTGACAGTTCATATTCTAATGTCTAGTTATTATTCAAGAAAAGAAAATTACATATATAAAGTAATCTAATTATTGTGCCAAAGGGTGAGGGTTTCATGGGAGGGTAGCTTGTGGGGAAAGAAGTGGTTTCGTAAAACTAAAACTAAAATGTTTTTATTGTTTTGAAAGTTTTCTATACAAATATTCCAGATTTTCAGACATAAAGCAATACTATCATACGCATATATATATATAGTGTATTGTGTATACACATCTGTATTCTGTGCAAATCAGGCTTCGGTTTTAGTTACTCATTGACACACTCATCTCCCTGTACAGTACTTAGAAGGTTTGAGTGTGCAGTAGCATTGTTGAGCTCAAACATAGAAGGAAACTCTCCCTAGGAGAACAGTGTAAGTGAGATAAGCAATGTTGAGATAGACGGTAGCTTTGTTTAAGCTGTACTATGTGATTGACATCTTATTTCAGTTGCAGAGAACTGCAACATTTTTGTGAAAGACAAAACTGGTCATCACCTAAAGAGTATTGGCTTGCGTTTTGTGGTGAGATGTTAGTGATAAGGGCCTTTGTGCTGTGTTGTCATTGAAACAGTGTTGAAATTAGCTGAGAGTCACAGGAGCTTACGTCAGCGCTTCTGTCAAGTCTGTTATTGTCCCTTTGGGCAGTGTTAGAGAGTCATATGCTGCCTTTGCAGAAACAACTCAATCCACCAGGACATCTCCTCTTCTATTCTCTTTTAAGGGCTGATTCTTATGAACCACGCTGTCGTCACCCTCTACTTAATTCCTCTCAAATCCGAATTTCTAAGTAAGGCTTGAGCAAACGAACTACTCTAAACAAGAAAGTGTGTTCAGCAAACGGGGCTTTCAAGAAGTCTTAACAGATCAACTCCCTCTCTGACCAACCTGCACTGCTGCCACTGCTACCCATGTACACCTTGTCAACAGGGCAAGGGGAGGCTTTTGCAGTTTGTCTGTGTGAGTGCTGTGTTATTCAGATGGGACATATCGGATGGTAAATCCAATATGGGATACAAAAGAGATTTGGTATCACATAAAACTGATCTGAAGTCATTGATAGCTTTTTGGGGTATGAAAAGGCACTCAGTTGTAGGGCATTCAAGACTTAAGAGATACTGGGTAGTCAGATGTTTCCACAGTGAGGCAGAACTCTCCCCCCATCCGTCCCCCTGTCCCACCGCCCCCTAGCCCCCCGTCCCTCGCCCCCCGCCCCCCGCCCATCCTGATTGCAAGAGAACCGCGTTTACTGTGTAAACAAGAGACTGGATATCAATTCAAACACTCACTCATATCCTACAGGGCAGCGGGGAATGCTGTTGCTGCCTCACCCAGGAACATCTGGATACCAGCTCTGATTGAATATGGCCCTGGGGTTATGAAGAGCAGTTCTATGTCGCTGACATTTCGGAGATATTGTCAACCCTATTTTTGTACGTACAGCATACGTCCCCAAGCTGCCGACCTGAATGTTGCTTTTTTATATTTGAGTTGAGTGCGTCCAACGTTTTTGATATGTAACATGCCGGTATGTTCTCTCGCTCAAAAAGACTGGAACGTGAAGTTGTTTGAACAGAGCGAGGTAGAAGTTAAGTTTACTTAAGTAACATGGACTATTTCCTAGAATATACATTTAAGAGTTGAAAGCATTTAACCGATGTGTGTTTCGTTTGAGACATCATGGTATAAGAGTTTAACAGTTGGCGAGGGTGGCAAAGTGAAAGTGGTCTACTATGTACCGTACAGAATGTCTATGAAGTTTCAGCAATTGTACATGCCATGCCAGTATCAAACTCATAACTGATGTCCATATTCAAGAGGGAGACAAGGTCATCTCTCCAGGAACAGACATGAAAATGAAATGGCACAAAAATACTCTGAGCTGGGGGGTATCATTGACATTATTGGTCTTAGATCGCATTGGTTGGGTAACTGTATAATTACAACAACGGAGACTATAATGAAAGTCCTAAATGATACCATAATTCTCTTATGGTATAATTCTTATTCCTGATTCTAAGTATAATTCTAATGAGATTCTATTTTCAGTAGTATGGTAGAGATGTCAGTAATAAGATGAATGTTGCCTAGAATCAAAGTGATGTTTACATTCTTACCTGCTCACTTGAGATAATCAAGTGTATGATGTTTTGTTGTTGAATTCTGTTTCGATGATTATTTCATTAGCAAGCTTATACATCTACGTCTATATTTGCTTGTGATTTGATCAACAGTGTGGATGACCTGACTAGAATTCGTATGTAGACAAAAGCAGCTCATCTGCGTATCAGTCAAGGAGCTTCTGTGTTCGAATCACTACAGAACCAAGATGATTAAAAACCTTAACACATCCTAATACATACATACAATTCAACGTACCATAAGATACTTTGGGGGATACTCCATTTTGATGGCACAGGTGTTGTTACCAAAAACCAGCCATATTACCGTAGTCACAATACTTGTAGCATCATTTATTTGAACCCCTTTTTTTGTGACATCTATGAAAGGTGGATTAATTCAAGTTAAACAATGTGGTTCAAATGCAATCGGAAGTACTCGCAACGTGTTTTTTTTAATCAATTGGGTATTTTAAATGATATGGTTGTTTTTTGGTAACATCTCCATGTTGTGGTCACCCGTAGTCTTTCACTGAGTCTTTCTGCTACAAAGTGGAGCCAATAATGGCGTGCTGTCACCTGGTCTGACTCTACAGTGCTGCTTCGCTGTGTTTCTTTGTGTGTATCGATGGTGTCCATATTGTTTTCAGAGGGTTGTCATGACTTCATACAAAACTGCTCCTCCACTCAGTGCCAACTCTCCTTTTTGTAACATAATTTGGGCTTTGAGTTTCCTTTTTTTCTTTCAAATGTGTTGCTGCGTTTTTTCTGATGTGCAAAGAAGTGTAGAATGTAATATGATGCTGTTGATGTGATACTGGAGATGGTTCTGGTTGGTATTTGGTTATATATTTAGTAGTTTCATTCAGCTTTGTAAAATGTAAGATTATTATGGTTACAGCTGTTGAGAAACATGTTTTATTTAGTTTTCTACTGGAAGAACATGAGTGCAGCCTAAGCCTAGGCCAGTGTTTCCCTAAAGGCCTAGGCTCACTGTGGTTCCAGGCCCATGGGCTAGGCTCACTGTGGTTCCAGGCCCATGGGCTAAACTCACTGTGGTTCCAGGCCCATGGGCTAAACTCACTGTGGTTCCAGGCCCATGGGCTAAACTCACTGTGGTTCCAGGCCCATGGGGGGTAGACTCACTGTGGTGTCAGGTCCATGGGGTAGACTCGCTGATGGGTGGTGCCAGTCCCTCTGGGGTTGCGATTGGGCCCTGGCTATCTGGTTGGTGGGTCATTGAAAAGATTGAAGTTGGGTGAAGATATGGCACGAAGATGTTCCGGAAACCACTGGCCTCTGTTATTGACATACAGCTGCATGCTGTTGTATAAGAAATGAGAAATGTTGCCATTTACAAAACCATTGTGTACATGTACTGCAGAGTACCTTTGAATAATTATTAAAAACCTGGAATTTACCTCCCCGCCTCTCGCCGTCTTGTCATTTGACCACAGTCAGACACAGTCAGCCATACCAAGGTGTCTGAAGATGATGATGATGATGATGATGATGATGATGATGATGATTTGTTGGCTTTGGTTGGCTGTTTGGCTCTGTGAGTGTTCAGAACCTCATTGGAAACATGCTCTCTGGAGCTGAGGCCAATGATCAACTCTGACACTGATCAACTCAACTCTTTTGTTAAAAAATTACAAAAAACTCCCCTCTCTACATCTCGTCCAAACTGACTGATATGCAAGCCCTGGCTATCAGTCAGGGTGCCGTCTGTGCCATCAGAGGAGGAAAATAGACCAGGTAGGAATCAGACCATCGCATTTCATTCACTCTGTCTCTATGCATATAACATACATGTACATATCATCTACATACATGTACATATCATCTACATGTACATATCAGACAACATACATGTCTCTTTATGTCTCTCTCTCTCTCTCTCTAATTGATTTAGCATGAAGAGATTGTACCAGATGGGGCACTGAGAGGTCAGTTTAATTTAACTTTGAAAAGGAGAGAGAGAGTGAGAAGAAAGAGAAAGAGAGAAGGAGAGTGACACTAAAATGATAAATTCTCAGTCTCCCTCTCTCTCTCTCACACACACGCACACGCACACACACACACACACACACACACACACACACACACACACACACACACACACACACACGCAGTGCACCACACAATCATTGTTTGGGTCATTTAACCTTCACAGATGTGTCAATAACTTGCCTCTACCGGCTGAGAGGCCAGTGCTGTGTCTCCAGGGCATACATGTATGTCTGTTGACTTCCTGGGTACACAGTCAAGTAATGTAACCAAAACCCCACACAAGTGGAAGATATTTTCACATTTCTCTGCCTCATGAGGAGCAGGGATTTAAAAAAAAGGATAGGTACCAAATATGAATTATTCATTAATAAGTGATTAATTAATTTATGAATTAGTAAGTGGGTGAAAATGGATCATTCTGTTACCAAATTGGTAACAGAGTTACTGATATTTAATTGGCTTCATTGCTGTTGAGTACAGTCTGGAAAGCAAAGCCAACAAATCACCCAAATATGGAGCGTAAGTAACTTCCATACAGAATGATGGCATACAGATACATATATGTGTTATATAATGATGGCATACAGATACATATATGTTATATAATGATGGCATACAGATACATATATAATGATGGCATACAGATACATATATAATGATGGCATACAGACACATGTTGCACACTTCTACAAGACCAGACAGCAAGGCATTTGTCTTCATCAGCACAGTGACACATATGGTCTGGGTTCCCTAGGAGAGATTCTTACGATCCTTCTCACACCAGCTGCAGACATTAAAGAAGGCTTTCATTCCACAGAGGCTATCTCTGAGGCAACTTAGGAACAGATAGGATGTGTCTTTTGTCTGCACATGACATATTGTCGGCCTACTTTTTGTGCCAAAAGTGTAGGCTCTTTTCTTTTGATATAATGAAGACAAAAAATACTGCAAACCACAAATGGAATTGATTTAAGTCACATAAAATGGAACGTTTCAAAGGCAGATGTATGTTTATTGTGTTTTTTGAGTTTCTAGCTATTTCCATTTTTAATGTTATATATTCAGCTACATCATCATGTTCATTCAAATCCAGAGAGAGGGAGAGCAGCATTAAAAGGAAAATGAGGAGTACTGAGATAAACCTTTAAACCTATTTGTCTGTTTGCGTGTCTGTGTTTGTTTAATATATCTGCTAGTCATGCGTAATATCTGAGTTGCTGGAAAAATATGTGTAATTCTCTCTGGCTATCGCTAAGCCACGCCCCAAAATAGAAATGGTCCAATCATATCACAGCAAAAGTCACGACAGGCAGAAAACTCGGACAAACAACTCGCTAATATCTGAAGGTGAAAAGCTTCTGGACGAAATATTCTTGTCATCTTTAAAAAAAAAACATGTCTATTACTTGCTGTGGTAAATCAGAAATCAGAAATTTGCCAACTCCCGACATTGTAAGTCATTGAATGTCATTCAGTCACGGTCGGTCAGTCAGTCACTGTCAGTGAAGCGTTGTTTGTTTGTCCGAGTTTTCAAAGTGGCCGTGGCTTAGCGATAGGTCCATTGTGTCCAATCAGACACTGAAGTGTAGCAGTGAGAAGCCAAATGTTTCTGTCTCTGGATGAAATCATGACTACCTCCAGTGATGGCAGATTTTGACAAACAATAGTCTTATATGAGACAGAGATTCTGTAGGGGGAAGAAGTTTTTTATTGTGGCAGGAACTCAGGAACCATGCTGTGAATGCAAAGAAGGGGGGCACACACACACACACATACACACACACACACAGACACAGACACACACACACACACACACACACACACACACACACACACACACACACACACACACACATGACTAATTCCTCTACAGTTCCTCTTTAAGAACAATGGTTATTATGGGCTGTTAACCAGATGACTCACTACCATGGTGACCATGGTGATCACCTGCTCTCTTTACCACATGACTCAACATGCAACTGCATCAGCTACAATGAACCTTAACAACAACATCCCACTCAGACTGGACATATACAACAATTAAGACCCCATCTTATTTAGCTTCATTATAGCCTGGCCTGTTCTATTTTAAATTAGTTCTGCATTATTAATTAACAATACTTGAACATTCTTTTACATGTTCACATTGCAGTGAAATACACACACACGCACACACACACACACACACACTATGTGTGCACACGCACACACACACACGCACACTATGCGTACACACACACACGCACACACGCACACACACACACACACACACACACACACGCACACACGCACACACACACACACACACACACACACACACACGCACACACACACACACACACACACACACACACACACACACACACACACACACACACACACACAGATAGAGAGATAGAAAGAAAGAAGAAAAAGAAAAAGAGAGAAATTAATGATGCAAAAATGACAACGTTCATGTTAAAAAGACCCATCTTATCATGTGATGAACATAATGATAAAAAAAAACATTTGCATTTTGCAACTCCAGAATTTCCTGTCTGTAGCTCTTATCTGTTCTTTACAAACATAAGGGTTTGCTGACAGTGTGAGGCTATGAACACTGTGCTTG
This sequence comes from Nansenia antarctica, assembly GCF_963989245.1. NCBI lineage: Eukaryota > Metazoa > Chordata > Actinopteri > Argentiniformes > Microstomatidae > Nansenia > Nansenia antarctica. The sequence continues at coordinate 21,694,714 of NC_137682.1, forward strand.
TGTGTGTTACTGCTGTGGGTGGAGGGTGCCAACCTGTGTACTATGTTGTAAATACATACGCTTGCTATCTGGGGTAGGGATAGTGAAAGGTAATCTCAGAAGAAGAAAAAAATAGTCAACAGTAAACAAGTTTTATATACGGTATATACTGTACATATCCCTGCATAAGTAATAGGATTTATTTGCCATTTTCTTTGGTTTAGATTTGTTATTTTATTGATTTGATGGTATTTCTGTATTTATTGGTTCCCCCATTCTGAAACGACAACACTTTGGATGCATAGTCCTCTTATTTGAGGTCAAAGTGATGGGTCAGTTGGCTGTCAGGCCAACACCAGTCAGCTGTGTTCCTCCAAAAGTCCTTTGTGCAGGCATAAAAGAGCTATCAATATCTAGTATGGATTCTAGGCTTTTCATTTGCCTTTGGAGTCTGCTATTGGTGTGTGTCAACATGAGGACCAAAGAGGTGTCAATAAAAGTCACGATAACCATTATTAGGCTGGAAAACCCCCCCAAAACATAGTCAAAACCATAGGCCGGCCTAAGGAACAGCAGCTTGGAATATCAATAAAAAGAAAATAAAAAAGCACTGGTGAGCTCAGCAATGTCAAATGGGCTGGTAGGCCAGGGAAAACATCCACAGCGGAATTGTAGGAAACAACAACAACAACAACAACAACAACAACAACTGTTCCACAGATCAGGGCCATATTCCACTAAAGGTGGCTTAATATAGCGGCGCTATAATTAAATGCGGCGCTCAGGGACCTCGAGATTGGTATTCAAGCCTCAGGTGATTCCTCGAATGAGGATCAGCCTTGTGTCATCAGTGTTCACAGAAGACAGGCTTACAAATCTTCGATATGGGCGCGTGCACGCAGACATACGCAGCCCAGAAGAGTCGATCTGTCGAAATGAAGATACTCCACTCTGCAGGGGTACTACATTTGCGCAGCATTCCGAATTATTGATTTTTTATGAAGACGGAAAAATAAGATGTAAAATAGTGCAATACTGCCGCAATTAACAAGGCGAGGGAAATGGTTTGGCAAGAAATTGCTGACCGATTAAATGCGTAGGTCATACTAGCCCCAGTTATTGTTATATGTTCATATTTTAATAAATGAATATTTACTACTGTGGTGATATGAGCAGCAGGCTACAAACCGTCATATCGCCACAATGGCCTAGTGGTATCGACCGCTGCCATAGGATTTATTCGTCATTTTATATCGGTGGTTCAAATCCCTCTTCAGGCGCACTTTTTACTGCATTTCGTTGTCTGAATCTAATCTAAAATCTCATCTAAAAAAGTATGTAGGCTATAAAATTATGGTGCAGGCTAATTTACAAGAACTGACACGATTACAATGGTGTTTGAAACCTTTGCATGAAATCTTCGGTTAAATGTAAAAAATAAATAAAAATGAATGACTTAGTCAAGTCTCGAACTCGCAACCTTTGGAACTCGAGTCCGCAGCCTTAACCACTACGCCAGCTAGACCACTGTGATAACGGTAATGCAAGTTGAGACAATTACTTCTTTTTTTTTTTTACACTCTTTTCTTTATTGATCTATCGATTTATCTATCACACTTTCAAAATATCAAGTTATCTATCACACAATCAAACTATCTATCGATCGATCACACTTTCAAAATATCAAATTATCTATCTATCACACAGTCAAACTATCTAATCAAACTATCTAATCTATCTAATCTATCTATCTCATGTGAAGTGGGAACTAATATTTCCTAAAAGACACATGAGGAACTTTCGTTCAGGGTTTAGTTTCCGCACGGATGACTATAGCCTGTGTTTTAGCCTGGTCGGGACCAGACTAATTATATCTGACTCAGAAGGAGCTCAACCAAGCAGCGAATTATTTGAGCCACATTGATGGCACCGAACGCAAGCTAACATTTCCGAGGCTTAGAACTTTATCGAGGCTTAGAACTTTATCGAGCTTTGTGGAATATGGCCCTGGAACAGTCTCCAGGAAGTAGGTGTGATTGTGTCAAGAGACTACCATCCACAGAATATGTCTCCAGTCAAACTACAGAGGCTTCACAGCAACCCTGCAAACAACTAGTTCTTCTCTAAAAGGGTGGTCATATTACAAATTGCTCAACACCGACAAGACCAAGGTAGCTGGTGGTGATTTATATCCAATTGAACTGAAGATAGCTGCAGTACAGGCCTGGCAGAGGTCAGAGCCCTGGCAGCACATCACCCCCACCCTCCTCCACCTCCACTGGCTGGACTCTTTCAAATCAGCCCTCAAAACCCATCTGTTCACCAAGGCCTTTGACCCCTAGTCACTGTTTCTGTTTTGTTTTGTTTGTTTTCTGTTTTGTCTGTCTGACCATTTCCTTTAGAATTGTAAAGCGTCCTTGGGTTTTATGAAAGGCGCTATATAAATCCTAGTTGTTATTATTATAATTAATAATAATAATAATAATAATAATAATAATAATAGTTTGCAGACTTCAGGCAGTTATTGCATAGGATTGTTGACCGAATACTGAACATGTATAGCATACAAACAATACTAAGCTTAATTTGGACATTTGATTTCGGTCCTTTCAGACTGAACAATTAGGTGTCATTTATGGGAAGCACCTCCAAGCCTACATGGGTCTGTTCATTCTAGCAGGAGTATATCGGTCCAACAATGAGGCTACAAAAAGTCTGTGGGATGCAGAGTCCGGGAGGCCTATATTCCAGTCAACTATGGCCCTGCAACATTCATGTCCTCTCACGAGTTATCCGATTTGATGACAGAGATACACAACATTTCCGCTGGAGAAACTACAAACTGTCTGCCATCAGGGACGTTTGGGACAGCTGGGTGGAGCGCCTACCACTGATGTACAATCCAGGCCCTGAGGTGACAGTCGACGAGCGCCAGGTCCCTTTCAAAGGTCGCTGTCCGTTCAAACAGTACATCCCAAGCAAACCAAGCAAGTATGGGATCAAGATCTGGACAGCATGTGATGCCAGGAGCAGTTCTGCCTGGAATATGCAGGTTTACACGGGGAAACCTGTTACTGGAAGGCCAGAGAAAAAAACAGGGCAAGTGTGTTGTGTTGGACATGACAGCCGGTCTCAAGGGGCATAATATCACATATTAGGGGCGACTGTGGCTCAGGAGGTAGAGAGGGGCGTTCGATCGGTCGGCGGTTCGATCTCCGGCTCCTCCTGTCCACATGTCGAGGCGTCCTTGGGCAAGACACTGAACCCCAAATTGCTCCCAATGAGCAGGCCGGTGCCTCGCATGGTAGCTCGTCGCCATTGGTGTGAAGGTGTGTGTGAATGGGTGAATGAGAGGCCGTTGTAAAGCGCTTTGGAATAAGGCGCTATATAAGTCAGTCACCTGATAACTTTTTCCACATCATATGTGCTTGGTCAGGAGCAGCTGAAACGAAAGCTCCCCATGGTGGGGACAGTGAGGAAGGACAAGCCTCAACTTCCCTCTGCCCTGGTGTCGACCAGAGGGAGAGAGGCACTCTCATCAAAATGTGCTTTCACTGACACACACAGTTTTGTGTCATATGTGCCCAAGAAGAAAAAGAACGTTGGGGCGTTTAGGTGGCGTAGCTGACTAAGCGCTGACCATGTAACCGCAGGGTTCCCGGTTCGATTCTGGCCGCGGACATATCCTGCAAGTCATCCCTCCTCTCTCTCTCACCCATCCTTCCTGTCTAAATCTCTACAGTATCTGTCACAATAAAAAGAAAAGAAAAAGAATGTCATCCTGATGAGCACGCTACACAAAGACACCGCCGTCAGCACAGCAGAGGACAGGAAGTGCCATATCATCCTGGACTACAACATATATATATATATATATATATATATATATATTAATTATGACTCTTGCACTTTGATGTTGGTTTTGTCCTGTCTTGCACCTGTCCTGCTGTAAACCGTGCTCCATTGTCCCAAACCAAATTCCTAACATGTTTACATGTCATGGCAATAAAGCCTTCTGATTCTGATTCTGATTCTGATTCTGAACAGCAACAAAGGAGGCCTTGACTGCCTAGTTAATGTATATTTTCATCTGTCATGCATTTGATTGACTTTTATTCATGTAAAACATTGCATTTTGTGTAAGACAGATTCAATATTGTTTCTAATTAATTAATTATTGTTTGTTTCATTTCAGCTTACTGGTACATACACCTGCAAGCGAATGACAGCTCGTTGGCCTGTGGCGGTGTTCCACAACATCCTGGATGTGTCTGCCTGCAACGCTTAGGCCTAGGCTACACGACGACAAAACGACGACACAATGCAATTTCGATCTCTGGCCACACAAGCGTTTTCTCATTGTCGCGATATGAGACGATATCAAATCTTCACCGTTTCAGACAAATCCGGCGCCGTGTAGCCCAGGCCTTATGTGGTGTGGACAGCGATCGACCCAACCTGGAATCAGGGGGGGGACTCTTGCTGGCAGAGCTTGGGAAAGCTTTAGTGACTCCTCTAATTCAACAGCGCCAGCACTTTCCCCGAGGAGTCTGCAAGCCCCAGCTGCTGCCCTGGCTGCTCTCCCCCCAAAACAGGGACAGAAACGGAAGAGACGCAAGCTCTGTGCCCCTAGAGACAATAAAACAAGCCTTACGTGCTACAATGTGATGCCTACGTTTGCAACATTGTTAACGTTGTTTAACATTGTTTATTGCGAGCTTTCGGTCTCTTCAGGCAATCGCACCATGTAAAGCCTAATTTATACTCCTGCGTCGAATTTACACGCGGCTACGCCGTAGCCTACGCGAGGGCTCTGCATGTTTATAGTTCTGGTCGGTGTACTCATAGCGGCATAATAGCGATCAAAAAACTTATTTTTGTTATGCTTGTTGTAAAGAAAATGTCTATAATGCATTGAAATTACAGTAAACTAAGATAATAAGATGGTTATCATACATTTTCAAATCTTTATTAATAAGTAATTACAGAAAAAGTAAATGACATTTCCGTCATGACTTCCGCATTTACGAGAGAGTCGGAATGTGACGCTATCAAGCGGACCAATCACAGTTCTTATAGATAACTTTAAATACGTCTATCATAAAAATATAATTTAAACCCAACGAACAGCACTTCTGCCTGTCGTGGGAGAATTTCTGTTTTGAGTTGCATTATGTACGAAAGGCGCCATATAAATAAAGCTTTACTTACTTACTTACTTACTATGCAGTGTGAACGCACTGTGCATACTCAAATCTACGTCACACATGAACATAGTATGAATAGTATGTTTATCTCCTACTCCTCCTACTAGTTCCTGGTCTCTTGTGTATAGTGGAAAAGCGCCAATACCCAGAACTGTTCAAAAGCGTGCCGAAGCGAGCTGACCCGAGCCGGGCCGAGCCCTGTAGTGGAAAAGCACCATTAGTTAGTATGCCATTTCGAACACAGCCACAGCCCTCCCACTATAAAGACCGCGTGGTCATGTGACAGCGGAGTCAACTGCGCCAGGTCATATGACCCAAGGAAGTTCCCCTCGCCGAGGATTGCATAAGAAGATCTCACAGGGGTACAGAGGGCATGCCATAATAACATTTCCTACAATTCCTACCTGCTGTGCGTCGACGGGTAGGGGAAACATACCAAATTCAGCCGATTCTATATCTGTAAACCCCCAAAATCTGTTTGCTTTTCTGCAGAGTGACGCGATGAGGGTCCTGGTGTGTACTGTGTTCCTGCTGTTGTGGGTGGAGGGCTCGCTGGGTGACACACCTGCCAACTGCTCCTACGAGGATCTGCTGGGGACCTGGGTGTTCCAGGTGTCTAAAGGGGGGCTAGACAAGACCGTCAACTGCTCTCAGATGGGTAAGACACGGGGGGCTCAGCGGCTCAATGGTTGCATGCAAGTCAAACACGGAAGGACACAAAGTTTGAATCGATCGATAACTACTAAAGCTATAGAAACCAGGGTTTCCACCACGGGTCCTTGAAACCCTTGAAAGTTTGTGAATTTGAGAAAAATCTTGAGAAATCAAGGTCTTAAAAGTTTTTGAAAATTGTTTGACATGGGTCATTTGAAAGTGCTTGAATGAGCTCTCTCTCTCTCTCTCTCTCTCTCTCTCTCTCTCTCTCTCTGTCTCTGTCTCTCTCTCTGTCTCTGTCTCTGTCTCTCTCTCTCTGTCTCTGTCTCTGTCTCTGTCTCTGTCTCTGTCTCTGTCTCTGTCTCTGTCTCTCTCTCTCTGTCTCTCTCTCTCCCTCTCTCTCTCAAACCTGCAAACTGCGACACTTTAAATGAATGTGCAATAATACTATGTGCAATATGACAACCCTCGGGTACATAAGGTTCAGAATAGGAAATGTTAGGATATTTATAGCATAGCATAGAGTACAGCACAGTGTTTTATTTGTATAGTATAGTATAGTGGATAGTGTATACTATATAGCCTTTATTTATGTAAACCAGCTCTTTCCCCTTGTTTTTAGTATTTTTTTCCTAGCACCAGGGGAGCCCCCCCCCCCCTCCCAAATTTCGTTGTATGGTACCTGTACTATATTAATGACAATAAAGACCATTCATGTCATGTGTTCGTGCACTCAACAGGCACCGCTGTGAAGACGGTAACGGTGACCCTGGAGAAGCTGTCGGTAGCCTCGGATGACCTCGGTAACACCGGCTTCTTCACGCTGATCTACAACCAGGGCTTTGAGGTGGAACTCAACGACTACAAGTGGTTTGCATTTTTCAAGGTGGGCTTTAGGGTCATGGCCTGGAGCTTGCCTCTTAAAATGCACTTTTCCTGATGTGGCGTGCATGACTGGATCATCTGTGAACATGAAAACCTTTTGTTTTCACCTAACCAGTTGTTAGATGATTACAACGATGCAGGATACATTGAGCGTACTGTGTTCAAACGGGCTGATGTGTCAGTTGTTGTCACATTGAAGGTTGTGTTTCTTTATTTTCACTTTCATTCATTGTTTCCCCCCCCCCCTCCCCCACTCTGGATGCTGTCTGAGATAAGGATGAGTGTAGTCCTGCCTACAGGATGGAGATGATTCACTGACATGAGGGACTACTTCCTCATTCAGTCTGTCTCGACTTGTCTCGACTTGTCTGTACAACCTCATATATATATATATACATACATACTGTATATATGTTACGGTACATGTGGGAAAACTAGGGTTAGGGTTAGGTGCTTGGGTGCTAGGGTTCGAGTTAGGGTTAAGGTTAGGGTTAGACATGCCAGCATGTACCAAGTCACCCTAGCACCTAACCCTAACCCTAACCCTAGTTTTCCCACATGTACCGTAACATAACACACACACACACACACACAGACAGACTTATAGAAGGACAGGTGGCTTTTCCCAAGAAAGGGCATGATCGACAGACAGACGGGGCCTACAAAAAGCAGGGACAGGAGAAACAAAACAAAACACAAACTAGCTCCTCACTTTAAAAAAAATAGCCTACTTAATATTCAAACAGGCTATTGTTAGCCGACATTCAACATGGCACATTGAGTCTTGTGCTGCCTATAGGCCTAATAGAAATGATTCACAAAAATCAGGTACACCTGCACCGGCTCCTCACGTTTCCAGCTAACAGTGCTGTCTTCTCTGTTCTCAGTACTCTCAGCAGGGCTCAGAGGTGACCAGTTACTGTGACCAGACTCTACCAGGGTGGGTCCACGATGTCCTGGGGAACAACTGGGCTTGCTTTGCAGGAAAGAGGGTCGCTCCAGTACCCCCCCATGCCCAACACACTCCCCACCTGAGCCATAAAGACCACCTGTGAGTAGCCTGTGACAGTGGTTCATGTTTCTGCTAACATTCGTATGGCATTGTTCCCTTGTTTGCAAAGTGTACACTTCACTGAACACTTGTTGAACAGTGAACACCTGTACACCTTCTAATTCATGTGTGGTGTAATGGTGTGGGAAATGTTTTCTTGGCACACTTTGGGCTTGTTAATACCAATCAATCATCGCTTGAATGCCACAGCCTATTTGAGTATTGTTGCTGACCATGTGCATCCTTTCATAGCCACAATGTACCCATCTTCAACTGGCTGCTTCCAGCATGAAAATGCACCATGTCACAAAGCAAAAGTCATCTCCAACTGAATTTAACTAAAGCAACTGAAAGATTATTTAATATCGTCATGAGCTGTTCATTCCATCTTGGTCCTGTGTTAATATTCTTATATAATAGAATGGTTTTCTTTTCTTTCTTTCTTTTTTTTCTTTTCTTTTAAATTCTTCATAACTATTTTCCTTTTCTTGATGTGTTTTGAGCAAACTATGTATCCTTTTGTCTTTTTTCATTTTTTTTTTTGTTTTGTGCTAGTTAAGTGTTCTTTGTGGTATATTGAAACCTAGCTATTGGCGGGAGTGGAACTTTGTACGAGCCTCCTGGCCTTCGTTCCCTCCTTGCACTGTTTCATGTGTGCTAAATAAAGTAAAGTAAACTAAAACTAAAGTGCACCAGAAAGATCTGCAGGAATTGCGTGATGCAATCATGAATCTCAAATGAATGTTTCCAGCATCTTGTGGAATCAATGCCGTGAAGAATTGAGGCTGTTTTGAAAGCAAAGGGAGGCCCTACCCAGTATTAGTATCAGTGTTCCTAATAAAGTGTTCACTGAGTGTATTGCAGTGCTGTGAGCATCTCCCTCTCATTCAGTCCCTCTTTCCTTCCTCTAGGCTGCTCCAGAGGTCGTACAAAGGCAACCTGGACTTTATTGACTCAATCAACTCTGCCCAGAGCTCCTGGAAAGCTGCGTCCTACAGAGAGCACGAGACCTACACTATACAGGAGCTGATGTACAGGGCTGGAGGGCCAGCTTCACACATCCCCAGGTGTGTGCGCGCACTCACACACACACACACACACACACACACACACACACACACACACACACACTCACACATCAGGGGAGGCTGGTATGGAATGAGGAGTGTGTGTGTGTGTGTGTGTGTGTGTGTGTGTGTGTGTGTGTGTGTGTGTGTGTGTGGAATGCCCACAACCCTTTGCTGAAATTCAAATGGACTCCTTACTACCTCTGTCTCACTCGACACTGCCAGTGCCAAGCAGGCAATTTTATTTATTGACATATTTGATAGCCCTATGCCATTGATATGGGTTGTCCAGTGTAGGGCTGCCACAAACGATTATTTTCATAGTCGACTAGTCACCGATTATTTAAACGATTAGTCGACTAATCGGATCATAAATTACAGCTTATCGCACAATTACTCAATCGCTCTTATTTAGCTATCATCTTCTAAATCAGCTTCTAAATTTAGCTTGAAGTTGTTAGTTGTTGTTGTAGGCATGTGCTAACTAAAAATAAAGACAATTAAAATGATTGTTCACTCAAAAATAGATATTTTAATGAACTTTGCAGATTTATTTCTGGCATCACTTGCATGTAATGTAATGTAAAGAGTAGTAGAGGGTGCAAACTGCTGAGTAAAATGAGGTAGGCTAGGCACTAGGCAACCAAAAGAATACAAAAACAAAAATAAATACTTGTACAGAGTACAAAAGTTTTGCTTTGCTTCACTCATCTCATAGTAGAACGCGCCTTCTTAGCACTGTAACGTTAAGACAACATTTTTAGCTATTTGATAAGTATCGCTTTGATGACAACGTAAAATAATGTAAGAAGGCTTTTAACGTAACGATATCGTTAGCCAATAACAAGCTAACTAGCTTACCGAGACGAGCCATCGTCTTCCTCGTCATCTGCCACAACGTGCTTCCTTTTTAGATGCTCGCGCATCATAGACGTGCTGCCATGATAAGCGAGTTCAGCTTTGCAAATTTTACATTTTACATTCTTTTTTTCAACGTTGTGGTTGAAATGCTCCCACACTTTAGAGGTACAAGGACAGGAAGACATTTCTCTGTTTGTTTTTCCGGGGAAGTCACGTGTGCCCCGGATGACCGACACTGCGCATGTACATCAAAGACACTGGGAGACGCTAGCCAGTGGCAGCTTCAGGGAAGAAAAACGAATGCTTATCGAATGAAATGAATGGTCTTTATTGTCATTGATATAGTACAGGTACCAAACAACGAAATTTGGGAGGGGGGGCTCCCCTGGTGCTAGGCAAAAAAAAAAAAAAAAACGCTTATTTCAGCTCCAAAAAAACATGCGACTACGGCGATTACCAAATATGTCGGCGACGATTTTGGTAGTCGACGTCGTCGTGACTAGTCGACTAATCGTGGCAGCCTTAGTCCAGTGCAATATGACTTAGGTTACCTGTCTGTCACACCGTAGCCACGGAGTCTGTTAACCGTCCAGAGTAGCGGGCCACGGCATGGGAAGAGAAATAATATTCTTCCTTCCTGGGTCGTAAGTCCATTTTCTATCCAGTTATGCCGCTATGACCTAAAATCCTGTCTTCGATGAAAATGACGCACTTTATTCTGTAATGCCTAGGGTGTGTTAAACCACATAGTGCCTACTTATGTGAAATCTTGCACCTATCCTCCGTTATTTTGCCTTCATGAAAAGCTGTTAGTTTTACAGATGGGCGCTCAGGTTTGCATGTTGTCAGTGCGTTGTATATTGGTGTTAAACGTGTTAAACGTATGCATTAAACTGTTGGTTGCACAATCTGCACATGCTGCAAGGAGAGGAGCAGAACCAGTATTGACGGTAGGCTATAGTCCAAATCCATATCACAGTGTGGATCCATAATGGTAGACCAGCCCTAGACTCATGTCAAGGATACAACTTTCATTTAAACTCTTAACCCTCTGCTGTCATATTCTTATCTGGGCCACACTCTTTCACAAATTCACACCTCACCTAGCTTTGTGGACTATGTATATTGTGTTCATAAGGAGAATGTTACTAGTATACAGTAAAACCTTGTCACCAGGTGTCGGTTCACTCCAAGCTAAAGCTAGGTTCTCTCTATGCCCCTCCCCCCAGACGTGTTCGCCCCGCCCCTGTGACAGCAGAGGTGGCTAAGATGGCGGCAGCTCTGCCTGAGCGCTGGGACTGGAGAGATGTCAACGGGGTCAACTTTCTCAGCCCTATCCGTAACCAAGGTAACAGAATTATTTTAATGCAAATGCTTTTCAGCCTTTTTAATGAAGTTGACCAAACATATTACGTTATTGGGATGATGGTTGATGTGTATTTTGATGTTTTTCTCCTCTATCCCAGGTGCATGCGGTAGCTGTTACTCCTTTGCCTCGATGGGAATGTTGGAGTCTCGTGTCCGAATCCTGACCAACAACACAGAGACTCCCATCTTCAGCCCACAACAAGTGGTGTCCTGCTCCCAGTACTCCCAAGGTAACACAGTCCCTCTGGAGCGCCCTCCCCAACCACATCAGACAGGCCAACACCCTCCCAACATTTAAACAGGCCCTCAAAACCTATACCTCTTCAAGCTCGCCGTCACCAGTTAACCCTCTCCCCCTCCCCTTCCCATGTGTCCCCAGCACTACCTTAATTAGGCCCCTATACTTTCTTCTATTTACCTTTTTTGTTTCTTTTTATTATTACTACTCAATCTTTTCAGTTTGTAAAGCTTCTTTGAGTGTCTAGAAAAGCGCTATATAAGTCTAATGTATTATTATTAACACACGTGCGCACACACACAATCTGCAAAGTTGACGTGTGATTCTGTGGTCTAGCTTTGAGGTCTGGCTTCTATTACCTAGATCCTAGAACATTTTTAAAGCTCTGGTTAATTTTGGGGAGAATTGAATATATTATTTCCGTAATCTCTCATGGCCTTGTGGGTTATATTATATTACGTATCATGGGTAACAGTCTCCTCCTCTTCTGGCAGGTTGTGATGGTGGTTTCCCTTACCTGATTGGGAAGTATATCCAAGACTTTGGGATCGTGGACGAGTCTTGTTTTCCGTATATTGGGAAGGATTCACCGTGTGGGGTTCCGGATGGATGTCTGCGTCATTTTGTCTCCCAGTACAGCTACGTGGGAGGGTTCTACGGAGGCTGCAGCGAGGCTGCCATGATGCTGGAGCTGGTCAGGAACGGACCGATGGGAGTGGCTTTTGAGGTGTGTACACACACTCGTATGCATAGGCACACATGCACAAAATGGCATATGCATACATATACAGTAAACACTACACATGTTTTTGGGTGTCTACTAGGGGTGTAACGGATCACCTAACTCACGGATCGGGCCATGTCGTGGTTTTTGAGTCACGGATCGGATAATTTTTCGGATCAACACAACTTTTTTTTTTTTAATAAAAACTGCTTTTTCCTTGGATTCTGTAAAAACACCACTTTTATGGTGTGAAACAAAAAAACAACATTCAAGATGTCAAAACTGGTAAAATATATATAACATATTCTACACTCAAAATTACATATTATACTGAAATACACATTCAACTTAAATTATAGTGCAATAGGAGAGAGGGTGGCGGCGCCTGGTTGCAGCAGTGAATCACTGGGCTCTTTAAAGCAGACAAATAAACATGTTTCATGCCACTTTTAACTAAATAATAAAGTGAAACCTTCCTTTAAACATGGTATGAAAAAAAAGTAAATAAAGCAAAGCAGCCTCAAGCTTCTAACTTCATATTCATTTTCAAAAAGATGAGGATGTCCACATTGTCTGGGAAGACAGACCTGTCAGTCACTGTCTCCTGCTGTGGAGAATAGCCTCTCGCTAGGGACTGAAGTGGCAGGCACAGCCAGGTAGCGTCTGGGGCCATGGATTGTAGAATCCTTGTTTTCAGAGGTAGGATCCTGGACTCAGACCTTTCAGGGCTCATCAGAGTTGTTTTCAGAGGTAGGATCCTACGTTTCAGGGTCATCAGAGTTGTAATCATCTGGAGAGGTTTGAGCACCTGGACGACCTCTTCTGCCACCTCCACGTCATCATCAGACAAGGTGACGATGTCTTTGACATTTCCAGGGCTTAAAGTGGGGAAAAATCCTGTGCCTGAAACTTTTTCTTGGGGAGGGGGGGGTCACAGTTTGAGATATTGGGAGAGCGGGTACAGAAGACAGCTTCTTGTCTCAATGTTTAAATGCATTAATACTATTGTATAGTCAATACAAAATATATGTCTCAATGTTAAAATGCATTAATACTGTTTTATACTCAATACAAAATCAAATAATATATTTCGATGTCTTTAAAAGAACAAACTGATTGAATCACTTAAGGCCAAACTGATTGCATCACTTATTAAGCCACTATCACTATAACAATAGATCAATAGATCTACATCAAGTAGAATACTGATGACTAGTGACCAGTCAAGACCATTGGACTCCAGGATATCTTTGAGCTCCTGCATGAGGGCTGACGAGTTGGCGATGTTTACTTTCCTGCTGGCTAGGTGTTGTGTTGTTACTTTGGCCAGATCATCATCAAAAAAACGAACAAGGACATTGAGGATTTTGTCCATGTTAAGATTAGTAGCTTCGTCGATATTCATCGAAAACGTTGCTTTTTTAAGCTTTTCACACAGCCGTGTTTTTAATTCTGGGGCAAGGCCATGTGTGTTTAAATAGCTGGCGTGCTGATTGGAAACGGACAGCTTTGTCAGTGCATTTTTGTCTTCTGATAGCTTCTTGCACAAATCGACGAGTGGCTGAGCCATTGTGAAAGACAGATCGTGTTCAGCTATAAACGCGCACACTCTGATCTTTTGCTCGCAAACACGGTCGGTCATTGAAGATGAAGTGGTACCTGTAGCCGTCGCTCCCGGCAAGGTTGTTGTATGAGCAAGCGCTCGAACCGAAGCTTGGTGACCGGGATCTGAGGCATGTCGAGCAATAACCTTCTTCCCACTACTGCCGTAGACGAGTTTCTTTGAGCACGGCGTACAGAAACAAGCACCCGGCTCCCTCAGTTTGAGGCACCACGTCCCATAAGGCTTCCCCTCACTACTCTCCTCTATCCATGCCCAGCGCCATTTATTCCGTACTCCTCGTTCTAGTATAGCTGTGTCTTCGCCAGTTTTAAGACACTTGGCTTCCATTTTAATAGACTCTTACTAAAGTTAGCGAGATAGCGGGCTGCTAAAAGCGAACGTCTCTACAAGCTAACATTACACTCATTCAAACTTCTTAAGGCCCGCCCCACTACTCTGCCTCCGATTGGCTAGAAGTCGTTGGTTGGCTTGAGCAATGTGATACCATTGGTAGGCGGAACTGTCTCTTTGCTGAAGATGACTCTTTAAATTACGATGTAAACAAATAGCATGTGATTTAAAAAAAAAAAAATGCTCAAAATTCCCCCACGCCGGAAATCCGGCACCGTGCCGGAGAACTTTCTTTTCAGGGTCTTGTTGTCTGTCAGTGCAGAGTATACAGCTGCCTGCTGCTCCAAAGCTGTAGCTGCATTTCTTGCTCTGTGCTTCTTAAGCACATGAGCGGCCGTTGGGCTCCTGGGAAAATGGGGAAACAACCTTCCTGATCCTCCCAAGGAGGCGGTCCATCTGGTTGACTGAGATTCCCCTTCGGGATGCTAAATGTTGATGGAATGTGCAAAGCACCCTATCTGTGGCCCCAGTCCAGCTTGCATCACTGCATTTGCTTGGTTCTTGGTGTTATCTGTGGTGGCTGGGATATTGATATTGGGTCTCTCTAGCTTCCACTCTGCTACTGCTCCTGTCAGGATCTGCGCCAGATTGGTGCCTGTGTGACTCTCATAGAGCGCGCGCGTCTGCAGCACGGGACTGCGCATCTCCCCCTCCGCTGTGGTGTAGTGAGCCGTCACGGTCACGTAGCTTCCCGTTGCACAGGAGGTCCACCCGTCTGTGGTGAGGGCAACACACACCGGTTAAATAGACCAGTTGGATAACGAGTCTGATTACTGACACCTGTCTGTAATCAGCCCGTCATCCATCCCCCACCACAGTCTGGCTCCCTCTGCTGGCCAGAACGTGCCATGCTCCCCACAAGAGGTTAAACCAGATAATATTTCATCAACAGGGACCCCCAGATCTCCTCCCTGTATCTGAACAAAAACATGCATATGACAAATCACGTTGTAATTATCCACATGCACAACTGGCTATACTCAGCCATTATCTTAAAACTGGCTAGCAACAGGACACTTGGCTAGCATAGACAGAATCAAAGAATATTTACAATATATTGTGAATGAAATGCATGTAGCTGCCAATAGAATGATGCTCATGTACATTATGGTTTAAATTCTACATTTTAGACAGCGAAACATTTCATTTCTCCTAATGTTCGAATCCAATTCCCTGCCTAGAGCATTTCAAAAGCGTGGCTCTAGACGCTATGTGTATGTTCGTGAAATCAGACATTTCAAAATAAAAGTCTAATATATGAAAAACGAAAAATAAAAGACCTCCAGGCAGTGTATACAACATGAAACAAACTCAAAACAAACATTTTGGTGAACATTCACAATAAGATATTTAACCCTGTTACACACAGATCAGCCGTGATCCGTTACACCCATAGTGTCTACTATAACACCCTATCCCCATTTGATTTATTTCTCCACAGGTTTACCCAGACTTCATGCACTATAAGGAGGGGATCTACCACCACACAGGCCTGAGAGACTTCTCAATCCCCAATCCATTTGAGCTGACCAACCACGCCGTGCTGCTGGTGGGCTATGGGCGCTGTCACATGACGGGTCAGAAGTTCTGGGTGGTCAAGAACAGCTGGGGGACCGGCTGGGGGGAGGGGGGGTTCTTTAGAATCCGCCGTGGGTCAGATGAGTGTGCTATAGAGAGCATTGCAGTGGCCGCCAAGCCCATCCCCAAACTGTAGAAGCAGCAGAGGGAGAAAATGGTTTGATGGCTGTTTCCCCTTATCTTGTTCTACTCTACTCTCCTCTCCTTGTCCCCTATCCTCTTTTGTCCTTTGCTATGTCTGTGCTGATTTAAAAAGATGAATGAGTGAACTTTCTTTCACCAGTCTCAGGCAGAGGACAGAGCCTCCCTCCCTCCGTCTCTGCCAGTGCTTCTTCTCTGCTTCGGCTAATCAGTCTTGGACTGTATTTCAAACGTGTTAAAGGGAGAAAAGGTTCTGGAGTTTTTACAATTGGAACCCAGTTTGTTGCTTTGGCTGAAGTTCTTCTTCTGAAAGGACTTCTTTGTCTAAATTGACCACTGATCTGGGATTATGAGGGTTTCCCCTCTGTCCAAATGTTTTGCCGTTCAGCGGACATTTGAAGACCTGTTACTGCTGTCTGAAATTTGTGTGTAGATTGCAAATGTTTGTTGATCAAATGGAACCCTTATGCATAGGATTGTGTTAAAAGAAGGAAGATGTTCAGTTCTTTATAGCAGGAAGTGATGTATAAAGGGAATCTGATTTAGGCACCATTGTAATTTGAATATTGTTTTTAATCAGTGTTTTGTGATCATGTAGGGTCGAGGGCATCTGCTGCTCCATATTGCTTATCTCAGGGAAGTACAGATGTCCTCTCGTCAGTTCATTATGCTCTCATCTCTATGCTGTCCTTTAATGTCTGCCATGTCAGTCCTCATCTTGTTTTTGTCCTCATCTCCCTGTGGGATTCTGGGAGTTTGGGTCTCATGGGTGTAGACATAACAAAGGGACTGTTTCATGTGGGTAAAGGGATATGATTATTAAAGACAGTGCCATGATTTCCTTAAGAGGTAGGCTACCAAAACAGATGTCATGATACACTTTTTGCACTTTTGTCTGTTTTACAATTTGAGAAAAAAAAATAAAGTTGATTTTTAAAAGTGTTTGATTTAAATCATTTCTCTTATGTGTTACCATGGCATCTCTTCATCAAAGTGAATCACTATTGGTAAATGAAATGAATTAACCTCTAGTGGAACTATTCACATTTTATTGGAGTGTGTCAGGATTTACTGTGGTTGGACTGTTGAACTGTGATTCAGGTGTTAGTATACTACTCATTTCTATCCACTACATAGCCTACAACCCAGTCATGTGAGACCAGTGGTTACAAGAAAAGTGTGATGCAGTTTCAAAGTATTGTAATGATCCCTCTGTCTCCGGGTGCTGCTCAGTCCCGTGCGCTCTCACGCCGTGGCTGGAGCCCCACCAGTCACAAGGTCTTTTCAGCCCAACTTCTCTGGGCGTTCCTTCCGGCCCCCTGAAGCACACCGCTCCTCATTCTGCTCTGGCTCACTCCACCACGTCTCTCTCTCCTCTCCCTCCGTCAGGGTGTATTAGCCTAATGCTCAGCCCTAGCCCTCCGCTGTCGCCATGCAGAATAACCATAAGGAACACTTGTATAAGATTTTAGTGATAGGTGATTTAGGGGTGGGGAAGACCAGCATCATTAAGCGCTATGTCCACCAGAACTTCAGTCCAAACTACCGGGCCACCATAGGTGTGGACTTCGCTCTCAAAGTGCTGAACTGGGACCAGAAGACGGTTCGACTTCAGCTCTGGGATATAGCAGGTAGGGGCGACACGCTTGTACGTGATGTGAACGCAGGCGGTTGAGGTGAACGGTTGTTCACATCATTGGTACTGAGTGACCATAGCTCTTTTTGTCTGCCAGGCGTGTTTAGCAAAAGCATGGCCTGTTTTAATGGATTTTTACTTGCTGTATAGGCTACTGCATGTTTTTTTTAGTATCAAACAATTAGGCTAGTAGGCATTAAGGCCTACTAGACATAGGCTAATTGCGATTATACATTTGAATTGTGATAGCCAACGTTTTGGGGACGGGAATAACTGTGGACTAAAGGCAGCTACTGGTGTTCTCATTTTACAGCGTCGGTTAGCAGAGAATACTTTTGGCAGTGGAAAAAGGATCATAAACAGGGCTGACCCGGGCTGGCACTGTAGTGGAAAAGCACCATATGACTCACGCGCGCGCTCTTCCATCCAAGCGCCTGGTCCTATGAGAGCATTCATGTGTCTCGCGCTCCTGTGGGTGGAATTTGAGGCTCGAAAGTTCGGCCACCGAATGTATTCGGACGGGGGGGGGAAAAGCGCATTCGGTATTCGGCCATTCGGTGTGAAAAGACCGAGACGTTTTTTTTATGACGCGATTAAACAGTGCAACCCATGCTGTTCTGTGAACGAGATGAGCATTGAGTGAAGACCTTTATTCATACCGCAAACATGTCGGCGTGTCTCTGAACGACAACGAGAGGCACATTCCGACATTGACTTCCGTTTTCGCGACTTCAAAATAAAAGCGCAAGCTAAGCGTTGTTGAAAATCAATGACACATCGCTAGTCAACTAACACTGCTTGTTTTGTGAGCCTGCTAACAATGTAAAGTAGTGTTATAGTTAACTAGGTAGCAGTGGGGATTACTCACCGAATCCAATGCGTTACAGTATTTTGGTTTGACTAGCGAGTGTCTGATGTGATTTTCAACAATGTTGAAATGTATTTCCGTTTTCAAAATAAAAGTCCGATCATTTTGATTGGTGACTTGTTCCCTCTTTCACCAGCCACTGTCACCATTTTTTACATCTTTCATAAAATGAGGAAATATTACATAACATAAAGTACAATTTCAAACACATAATTTTGATAATTGTCATTTCACATGAATAAGCATACAAGCATGAATAAAATGGCAATAAAATACCATACACTGGTACAGAAATTGGCAGAATAATAAAATAAAAAACTGCCGGTATGCACTCGGTATTCAGTATTCTTGGCTTCGGTGCATCCCTACTTTGGAGGGATTGAAAACATATATGACCCTGTATCAGTGGGCCTATAGGAGCAACTTCATATTTACTCTACTAATGAATGCTGTTCTTTATGAGGGCAAGGGTTAGTCAAGGATATTAGGATTGATTTCACCATATTTTTCGTCTAACCTCCCAATACGAATCATAACAGCTTCCCCTGCTGTGGACTGTCCCTTTTTGGAACAAGAGGTTGCGATCTTCGGTTCTCTTCTGGCGGTCTCCTCCTCAATGGCTATATGATCAGAGTCATTCAAAGCGTGGTGCTATGTTTATGTTATGGCTATAGTGCTCGTCCTTAGAAGTCATGGAAGGAAACATGAATCTGATTAGTACATTCCACCATGTGTAGTACTTATTACAACACTACCCCTCCTCCCCTCACTACTACCTTTCACTCCCCCACCACTCTCTCTCTCTTTCTATTCTGTCTTAGTTTCTTGTTTCATTCTGTACTGATCTCCCCCCTCAGACATACTGAGCCAGCTGTGTGTGTGTGTGTGTGTGTGTGTGTGTGTGTTCGATCTAATCGACCAGAGGATTAGGTCACTTTGCAAAGGCACTCCTCGCTGTGCTGTGGACCCGACACACAAAGATTGGTTTATGATACCAATTTAGCTTTTCTGTGTAGTAAACATAACAACATAACACCACTGTAAACTGGGAGCAGTTTGGTGGCGCAAATGTACTACAAAGAAGATCTTTGGGATCTTTAACACTACTACTACTACTACTACTACTACTGCAACGGCGAGGATTATTCCACACTTTCTTCTATTCCTTCTGTGGATTCACACTTTCTTCTATTCCTTCTGTGGATTACGGATTTATACATTAAATCACCACAGAACTTACATCTTATGGAGAAGGAGACAAACTTTATTGGAAAAGATGAAACCCATAGCGACTTTTATCTCCACGCCGCTAAGAAGTATTTAAACTTCGGAGCGGCAACTATTCACACGACGCTGACTGCTAACCTGACGCGGAAGAACAAGCCCCCGACAGGTAGAATGGACCGAAGGACCAGGATCTTTCTCTATCTACTACTCTCGGGAGACATTCAACTGAATCCCGGTCCAGTTACAACCAGGCAAGCTACACGTTTGGCCAGAGAACAGCTGTGCTTTCCCAGGCAACTGTTGCTAGCGACGCCATTGTCGTCACCACCGCCGCCTCAGACGAGACCGAGGACCCCCAGCCCTCTCACAAAACCCCCATTGATGTCCCATCTCCAACCACCGAGACCAGGGGAGACTACGGCTACTTCCCGGCCTTCAATGCAGTTTTCATGGCTCGTTTCACAGAGTCCTGGAGGCAGCTCACGGCCAGTAGAAACACCATCAACGACGTCCCCCTCCCCCACCCGGCGACGACCCCCCCTCCCCCCTCCCCCCTCCCCCCTCCCTCCCCCAGCCGGCGACGACCCCCCCTCCCCCACCACCCGGAGACTCTCTACCGAAACCGTGGAACAATGGGCAACCCCCCCCATCCCCCAATCCTCAACTTGACGATGACCTGAATGGAGACTACTGACACTGTACATACTTTGTGTTTTGTCCCCCGCCCCCACCTGTGGTGTATGTCCCCACCTGTCCTACCCGCTGTACATACCTTATGTTTTGTTGTATTGTTCTTCCCATGTTGGATGTATGTTTATCTTGTAGATAGTACTAGTTATTTGTCTGTATTATCTTGTAGATAGTACTAGTTTTTTGTCTGTCTTACATGTAACGATGAATTGAGTATCAAGGACCCCAATTGAAATAAGCCAGTGGCTTTCTTGGGTTTTTATCCTGTTAGTTGACCTTGTATGTAATATGTACTTTCATGTACCTACTTCTGCAAATCTTCTAATAAAGTTCTCAATCAATCAAACTACTACTACTACTACTACTACTACTACTACTACTACTACTACTACTACTACTACTACTACTACTACTACTACTAC
>NC_137682.1:21725323-21732823 GCF_963989245.1 Nansenia antarctica
TGTGTGTGTGTGTGTGTGTGTGTGTGTGTGTGTGTGAGTGTGTGTGTGCGTGTGTGTGCAAGCGTGCGCGTGTGTGTGAGTGAGTGCTAGCATATCTAATATAGCCTCAGTTTTAAAGGTGATCCCAGGGCATAATGCTGAGTGAGTCATCAGCGAGAGTAGAACTGAAGAGACGGGTTCTATATGGACCGCTGTGAAGAGGACCGGATACCTGGTAGCTTCATGCTACTCAATATCAGTGTGTGTGTGTGTGTGTGTGTGGTGGGGGAGGTAGAAGGGTTGGACTCTTGCTTCCTGCTTCTGAGTAGATTAGACGTGTTTCTCCCTCGCTCCTCTCATACCACTGCTTTCCTGCTTTTTTCTTGCTTCTTTTTTATAGTTTTAACATTTTTTTAATATAGCTGTTATTCCTACCATGCCTGCTATCTGTCAAAGTTGTGTGGATCTTTCAAAGAGAGTAGACTTATTGGAATATACTCTCCAGGGGCGACTCTCTGCACTCGAGAATCGCTACGCTAATGGTTCTCCACCCACGCAAGCCATTGAAGAGGATTTAAATCAAAATTCACACTTCCCAAAGCTAACGAGGCAGGTGACAGCTGCAAAATTCACTGGACAGATGAATTATCCCCCGAAACTACTGAAAAGCAGCCAACTGAAGTCCTCGTTAGCACCGCTAGCATCATTAGCAACAGGTAGGCCCGAGCCATGGGCTTGCATGACTAAACAGAGCCGAGATAGGAGTCTGAGACACCGGCCCGCGGAGCAGCGAGCTGGCATGACTCCCAAGGCCCGAGATAAGAACATCAGAGTCACGCCAAGATTTCCCAGGCCTGGGAATCACGTGACTCCCCGGCCCCCCCCGGTGACTCCCCGGCCCGCAGACACGAGCTCAAGGTCACCCCCTCCTTCTTCTACTTCTCTGTGTGACATGCAGCGGATGAAACAGACTTCACCTCCAAAAGATACTTTGTTGATTGGAGACTCGGCGATCAGAAACGTAAGAGGTAAAAAATTACATATCCACTGTCTTCCTAACCTAACGGTCTCAGAAATAACAAAAGATTTGGAAGAAACACTGTCTAAAAACCCAGACACAAAGCGTCTTGTATTACATGTGGGACAAACCGATTCACGTAAAATGGGCTCAGTAGACTTGAGACGTGATTTCATGGAACTTTTCAATAGACTTGACAAGCTTAAGATTGAGACATTCATCTGTGGACCGCTACCCACTGTTGACAGAGGTAACCTGGAATTCAGCCGGCTCCTAAGCCTTAATACGTGGCTCTCTGCTGCGTGCCAACTTAAAAGGCTGAAATTCATTGACCACTGGAACATATTCTGGAGGCAGAGAGACCTATTCAAAAGAGATGGCCTCCACTTAAACAGATCGGGAGAATACCATTTGATGAACAACATACTCTTCAACCTCATAAACTCTGCTCCCCCTTCCCTCGCTCTTGAACCAACTGAAAGGCCTACAGTGCAGGATTCGTCAGACTCAGCACAGGCAGCTGAACTGCTCACAGTGGATAAACTCTCCCCACAGTCCTGCGACTCATCACAGCCTACAGTAAAGGGCCCTCCAAACTCATCACAGCTGGCTGAACCCCCACTAAGGCGACGGTCCAGCCCCTTTTCTCTCCCCCCACCCTCCCTCCCTGCCCCCGACCCCCCAAACCACTCTGCCCCCGAACCCCCAAACCACTCTACCCCCAACTCCCAGAGACACTCATCCACTGAGTCCACTGAGCTCTCCTTCCTCCAACTCACGCCGTTCCTGCCTTTCTCAGCTAGGTTAGAGAAAATGGTGAAGACAGGAGTAGAGCTCACCCCGAAAGCTGCTCCATCTCAGGCAACTCTCCATTCTACAACACCTGGACCCACACTCCCTGTGACGCCAGCCTCATCAACAATGCCAGCCTCATCAACAATACCCATCGCCCTACCCCGCCACAGGATGCTATCTACAACACCCATCCCCATCCCCCGGATGACACCCAGAATCAGTTGATGCTCTAACAGTCCCTGCTTCCATAGAGTTGATACCATTGACATTCCTGATATAAAGCTGGGACTCTCAACTCTTGCTATCCCTGTTCATATCAGTAACAGAACAGTTAATTGCAAGTCTGAATGCTTTATACACCCCTCAAATTTAATTTCTGTACCCTGCCACACACAGCCCACACAGAGACCAAACACAAAACCACTCAAGCTAGCACTTTTCAATGCCAGATCCTTAGCTAATAAGTCTCTCTTAATCAACGACTTGATTAGCTCCTATGAACTAGATTTCTTATTTATCACTGAGACCTGGTTAGATAAAGATAACAAGACACCAATTCTTATTGAGTCAGCACCCCCCAATTTTAGAACCTTAGATGTCGTTAGATCCCACAAAAAAGGTGGTGGAATCGCCTCTTTCTTCCGAGACAGTTTTAACTGCAAACAGAAATCCTTCGGGGAATTTTTATCATTTGAATATCTTTCAGTTGTTTTTAAATGTTCCATTCGAATTATTTTTATAATTTTATACAGACCACCCCAATACTCTACTAGCTTCTTTAATGAACTTACAGAGCTTCTCTCCATCATTACTACTGAATTTAATGGTCTGATCATTGCTGGTGATTTCAATATTCATGTAGATAACTCAGAGGACAACAAAGCCAAAGAACTCTCTGTTCTGTTAGATGTTTTTGAACTTCAACAACATGTGAACCTCCCTACTCATAATCGAGGTCACACTCTGGACCTTATCATCACCAAAGGCCTAGATATTTCAAATGTTGTTGTAACTGACATTGCCCTGTCTGACCACTGTTGCATATTCTTTGACGTATCTATCTTTCCTGTTATTCAAACTATGTCTAAAACTATTTCCAAACGATATATCAATGAAAAGACCAGTGCACTGTTCACACAGGCCTTTTCCCTAGCCCCCCCACCCCAAACTTCTATTCCAACCTCAGTAAATGACCTTCTACACGATTTCAACTTAAAAATCACAAAAACCATTGATGATATTGCACCCATTAGATCCAAATGCATCTCTGGTAAGCAAAAAGCTCCCTGGAGAACTGCCCCATCCGTAAAGACTCAAAAAAGAGAATGTCGTAAAGCAGAGCGCAGATGGAGAAAAACAAACCTTCAAGTCCACTATGATATCTATAAAGAGAATCTTCAGAACTATAACTTAGAAATAAGAAGTGCCAGGCAATCATTTTTCTCTAAGATCATAAACAATAACATAAATAATGCCCGCATCCTTTTCAGAACTGTTGACAGACTAACAAATCCCCCAACACCCATTGCTCAGGAATTTCACTCAACTAGTAAATGCAATGAGCTTGCATCCTTTTTTAACAATAAAATAGAAACCATTAGACAAGGCATTAGGTCTTCTGTGTCAGGCATGAAAAACATGTCCCCATTAACAACCCCAAATAGGGCGGACATAACAACCATGTCACAATTTAACACCATTGATTACAAGACCCTAGATAAAATCATGTCACGTCTTAAACCATCCACCTGTGCCCTTGATGTCCTGCCAACAAGCTTTTTTAAAAACATATTTAGCTGCATGGCAGGCGAACTAATACAAATAATTAACACCTCCCTTTCATCAGGAATCTTCCCTGAAGCCCTGAAAACTGCAGTTATTAAGCCTCTACTAAAAAAGAACGGCCTAGACCCATTTGTACTAAACAACTACAGACCCATATCAAACCTTCCCTGTACAGGAAAAATTATTGAAATGGTTGCCCACGAACAACTTAGCAATTATTTGACCCTAAATGATCTCTTTGATGACTTTCAATCAGGCTTTCGCCCCCTACATAGCACTGAAACGGCCCTTATTAAGGTCCTTAATGACATTCGCGTAAACACAGACTCCGGAAAAATCTCAGTTTTGGTACTACTAGATCTTAGTGCTGCCTTTGACACTGTAGACCATGACATTCTAATAGATAGACTAAAAACCTGGGTAGGACTCTCGGGCACTGCCCTAAACTGGTTTAGATCCTACCTACAGGACAGAAGCTACTATGTCTCCATTGGCAACTTTGTATCTGACCAAATTAAAATGACATGTGGGGTTCCCCAAGGGTCAATCCTTGGCCCCCTTCTATTCAATCTCTACATGCTTCCATTGGGACACATCATAAAAAAGAACAAAATTGCCTACCACAACTATGCGGATGACACTCAAATCTACATAGCCCTCTCACCGAACGACTATAGTCCCATTGACAATCTCTGTAATTGCATTGAGCAAATAAACGCCTGGATGACACAAAACTTCCTCCAACTAAACAAGGACAAAACAGAGATAATTGTATTCGGTGCACCTGACAAAAGATCGAAAGTCAGTGCAAAACTTGATTCTCTCTCTCTTCACAGTAAAAAACAGGTCAGAAATCTTGGTGTAATTCTAGACTCCGATCTAAACTTCAACAGCCACATAAACTCAATAACTAAATCAGCCTACTATCACCTGAAAAACATAACAAGAATGAGAGGTTTCATGTCCAAGCAAGACCTTGAAAAACTCATCCATGCATTTGTTTCGAGTAGACTTGATTATTGTAATGGTCTACTAACAGGCCTATCTAAAGGAGCTGTTCGTAAATTGCAGCTCATCCAAAACGCCGCTGCTAGGGTCCTAACAAAAACAAAGAAATTTGAACACATTACACCAATCCTGAGATCCCTGCACTGGCTACCAGTCTCTCAGAGAATTGAATTCAAAATCCTCCTAATTACATACAAATCACAAAATGGTCTTGGACCAAAATACATATCAGATCTCCTCCCACCCTATATTCCCGCAAGGTCCCTAAGGTCAGCTGAGACAAATCAGCTAATAATTCCAAGAGTAAAAACAAAACACGGTGCAGCAGCTTTCAGTCACGCTGCTGCATGCTCCTGGAACAAACTCCCTGAAGAAATCAAACAGGCCCAAACCCTTAAAATATTTAAATCTAAGCTAAAAACCTTCATGTTTTGCACCAGTTATGATTAAACACAAACACTTCTATCAATGTCTTTTTTCCATTAACTATTGTCTTTTTAAATGTTTTATCTATTTACCGGTACTTCTTATATTTGCTTTTATTCATTGTAATTTTTATTTTCTTATGCTCCTCTTGTGGAGGGATGTGGAGGGATATGGAGTGGTGTAGAGGGATGTAGAGGGATGTGGAGGGATGTAGAGGGATGTAGAGGGATGTGGAGGGATGTAGAGGGATGTGGAGGGATGTAGAGGGATGTGAAGGGATGTGGAGGGATGTAGAGGGATGTAGAGGGATGTAGAGTGATGTGGAGGGATGTAGAGGGATGTAGAGGGATGTAGAGGAATGTGGAGGGATGTAGAGGGGTGTAGAGGGATGTAGAGTGATGTAGAGGGATGTAGAGGAATGTGGAGGGATGTGGAGGGATGTAGAGGGTTGTAGAGGGATGTGGAGGGATGTGGAGGGATGTAGAGGGTTGTAGAGGGATGTAGAGGGATGTAGAGGGATGTAGAGGGATGTGGAGGATGTAGAGGGATGTGGAGGGATGTAGAGGGATGTAGAGGGATGTAGAAGGATGTGGAGGGATATGATTAAACACAAACACTTCTATCAATGTCTTTTTCCGATTAACTATTGTCTTTTTAAATGTTTGATCTATTTACTTCTTATATTTGCTTTTATTCATTGTAATTGTTATTTTCTTATGCTCCTCTTGCTGTATTTTTAAATGATGCATGTAAAGCACTTTGAATTGCCCCTGTTGTATGAAATGTGCTATACAAATAAACTTGCCTTGCCTTGCCTTGCCTTGTATAGGACGTTTGTTGCCTGTTCTTGTCTTGGCAGAGAGGAGGGAAGAGAATCCGTCAGAAATACCCTATTATCTTTCTGAGGCAGTGGAGTCTAACAGCAAACACACAATCATACTGGTCTCCCCTGAGTGATCATTGAGTGATCATCGATGACCATGATGGTGTGTGTGCGTCCGTGCATGTGAAGATCAGACAACAGGTTGGGTAGCTGGCTCCCCAATCTCTCTCTCTCTCTCTCTCTCTCTCTTCTCTCTCTCTCTCTCTCTCTCTCTCTCTCTCTCTCTCTCTCTCTCTCTCTCTCTCTCTCTCTCAGAACCATCTCATCCGCACAGCGCCACCTAGCAGTGTCGACACAGCACTGGAGGAAGAACAGCATGTGTGAAAACAACCCAGAGGCTCCCCCCCGTCTGGGCCATTACCTTCCAGAAGGGTACACTTGATCAGGTTTTCTCAGCGCCGGGCTGGAACAAACACACAGCCAGCACACGTTTGACTCTGCCCATTTGGAGCTTGGCATCCCCCAGGCATTATGTGTGTTTGATGTTTTCACATCAATGGGGATCACAGGAGAGGAGACAGACAGCGGCCATATCAATGAGAGCAGGGGGGGGGGGGGGGGGGGGAATAGAGGTGTCGGGGGGGAGAGGAGAACCGGAGAAGAGCAAGAGGGAATAGAGGTGTGGGGAGTAAAGAAGAACAGGGGGGGAGGAGGAAGAGGGAATAAAGGAGTCGGGGGGGAGGAGGAAGAGGGAATAGAGGAGTCGGGGGGGAGGAGGAAGAGGGAATAGAGGAGTCGGGGGGGAGGAGGAAGAGGGAATAGAGGAGTCGGGGGGGGGGGAGGAGGGAATAGAGGAGTCGGGGGGGGAGGAGGAAGAGGGAATAGAGGAGTCGGGGGGGGAGGAAGAGGGAATAGAGGAGTCGGGGGGGGGAGGAGGAAGAGGGAATAGAGGAGTCGGAGGGAGGAGGGAAGAGGGAATAGAGGAGTCAGGGGGGGAGGAAGAGGGAATACAGGAGTCGGGGGGGGGGGGAGGAAGAGGGAATAGAGGAGTCGGGGGGAGGAGGAAGAGGGAATAGAGGAGTCGGGGGGGAGGAGGAAGAGGGAATAGAGGAGTCGGGGGGGGGGGGAAGAGGGAAGAGAGGAGTCGGGGGGAAGAGGGAATAGAGGAGTCGGGGGGGAGGAGGAAGAGGGAATAGAGGAGTCGGGGGGGAAGGAAGAGGGAAATAGAGGAGTCGGGGGGGGAGGAGGAAGAGGGAATAGAGGAGTCGGGGGGGGGGAGGAAGAGGGAATAGAGGAGTCGGGGAGGAAGAGGGAATAGAGGAGTCGGGGAGGAAGAGGGAATAGAAGGAGTCGGGGAGGAAGAGGGAATAGAGGAGTCGGGGAGGAAGAGGGAATAGAGGAGTCGGGGGGGGGAGGAGGAAGAGGGAATAGAGGAGTCGGGGAGAAAGAGGGAATAGAGGAGTCGGGGGGGGAGGAGGAAGAGGGAATAGAGGAGTCGGGGAGGAAGAGGGAATAGAGGAGTCGGGGGGGGGGGAGAGGGAATAGAGGAGTCGGGGGGAGGAGGAAGTGGAATAGAGGAGTCGGGGGGGGGAGGAGGAAGAGGGAATAGAGGAGTCGGGGGGGGGGAGGAAGAGGGAATAGAGGAGTCGGGGGGGGGAGGAGGAAG
>NC_137682.1:21744917-21749917 GCF_963989245.1 Nansenia antarctica
TTCCCAGTGCAATGCACACACTTACCCCTTAACTACTATCATGTGCAGGCACACATATTCTATAAGTGACTGGCCTGATCCAGTTCAGTTACAACATTCATAAACTTCCCTAAATCTAATGTTTACATTTAAAGTGACATTTGCTAGACAGTTGTTAGATAAACTTTATAAGATGTTGTTTAAACTTTCTTACGACACACACACACACGCGCACACACGCACACACACACACACACACACACACACACACACACAGACACACACACACACACACACACACACACACACGCTCTGGCCCTTCTAACCCAGTACTCTCACTCTAAAGGGTGTGTGTTTAGACATTTGTGATTTGTGCTGCAATACGTAAGCTTGGCTGAGGTTGTGTGTGTGTGTGTGTGTGTGTGTGTGTGTGTGTGTGTGCATGTATATGTGTTTGGACATTTGTGATTGGTACTGTAAGATATAAGCTTGGCTGAGGTAGCAGACCTAAAAAAGAACCCAAAAAAGAAACTACTGGTTTGTGATATCCTTTTAAGGCCTTGGGTAAGAACTCTGGAAAGAAGGGGAAGGGGGAAACTTGAAAGTCAAGGTAAGTGAGTGTTAAGAGTTTCTTAAGCAAGGTACAGCCATGGAGAGGAGAGTTTCAGAGGGGGTACCGCTGAGTTGTAGACAGAGAAAGAGAGAGGGAGAGAGAGAGAGAGGGGGGGAGGGAGAGAGAGAGAAAGACTGTGATCTTTGGAGCGCCTTGAATTGTCCCACCTTAAAAGTATCATAGACCCAAACCTGAACCCACTGCAGTTCGCCTACAGAGCCTGCTACAGGTCTGTGTAGATGTGGTAAACATGGCCCTCCACTTCATCCTCCAACACCTGGAAGGAACCTAGGCCAGGAACTCCCGACTGCATTTGGCCTCAAGGCCCGAGACCCCCACTGACACCGACTGTTCTCTTGATCCCCACTGACAAACAGTCACACTGCACTATTCTTATGTCACATTGCACTATACGATTACACTATTATAAACACTTTTTCATCTCTATTATTTTTTAGTTATGTTGTTTATCTATTTTTGTCCTCGCACTTCGTTTAATGTTAATGCACAACCAGATCAAAGCAAATTCTTCATAATGTGAAAACCTACGTGGCAATTAATCTGTTTCTGATTCTGATTTGAATTCTGATCTTGGTGTAAACACGAGGAGAGGAGATGATGACTCTTCTAATGAGTTTCTCCCCCAAGGCACACCACACTGAGACCACTCTGATAGCCTGGGGGAGGGAATCTATGTGTTTTTTTATGGTCTCTGTGTGAATTAATGTGTATGAAATAAACCTGACTGATTGTCCTTCTGAGTCCTGTGTGGGGGTGTTGCATTCGGGATCCAAAGAACCTTTTTGGTTTTTGACATTTGGCATAGTCAACAGGATTCCGTTGCACATAACTGCCCAGGACAATGCCAGCAGGCCAATTCAACGTAGTAAATGTAATTGAAAATGTGTAAGTGGTCGAAACTGTAACGTGGTAGTATTGTGTGGATCCCAGTGCATGAAGGATGCAGGAGTGTTTGCAATAATCCAAAACATAAGTACTTTACTCAGTAACTAAGTAACAACTCAGGACCATGTTCGCAAGGACAAACAGACTGAAGCTCAGCTTCTACCCCAGGGCCATCCAGGCCCTGAACACAGCAAAGACCTAGGTTCTGGGCCCTGGACAGTCTGGACGGATTGATGGCAGCTGCTGGATTGAAAAATCAGGTGTAGTGCTGAGGCACAAATGTGTGCATTTCAAGCCTGCAAACTGCAACACTTTAAATGAATGTGCAATAACACTATGTGCAATATGACAACCCTAGGGTACATAAGGTTGCAGAGAAATAGGAAATGTTAGAATAGGTATAGCATAGCATAGAGTACAGCACAGTGTTTTATCTGTACAGTATAGTATAGCGGATAGTGTACATAGCCTTTATTTATGTAAACCAGCTCCTTTCCCTACCACGCAAGGCGCCGGCCCGCTCATTGGGAGCAATTTGGGGTTCAGTGTCTTGCCCAAGGACACCTCGACATGTGGCCAGCCGGGGATTGAACCGCCGATCTGCCGACCTTGCGATCATTAGACGCCGGCTCTACCTCCTGCGCCACAGCCGCCCCTGCTGGTGAGTAGGAGGAGGCGCTGGTTGTAATTTAGAGTGAACGATCTGATTCTTACCTCCTCAATGTGGCTAACTAAGCTAATAGCTACAACCTGGTCCTCATTACCCCAACCTATCATACACAGGTACTATAAACAGGCTGTAGAAGGAAGGGGAGAGAGAGAGAAAGAGAGAGAGAGAGAGTGGGAATGGGGAGAGAGAGATGAGGGGGGGAGGGTGGCAGGGGAGGTGAGTGGCCCTGCCAGAAGGCTGAGAACATAGCATAGAGTTTCACCAAGTGGTTAAATAATCCTGTAGTTGCCGCACTCCTTTTTTCACTCGTTCTTTTTTCCCTCTTTCCTCTTCTCTTACGTGAGCTTTACTTCACAATGGAATCTAAATGGCAGACCGAGGGAGAGGCGGAGCAGGGAACTTTATTGTTCCTCCGAGGATGCTTTGTCCCCTGGACACACACACACACACACACACACACGCACGCACACGCACACACACACACACACACGCACGCAGACACACACACGCACGCACACACACACACACACGCACACACGCACACACACACACACACACACACACACACACACACACACACACACACACATTGACACAAGTAGAATAGAGGGTTAATGGAGAAAGCAGTGTTCTGAGGTCTGCAGTCTGGCCTGATTTCCTCCACTTAATCACTGTTGGGAAAGGCCCAAATCCCTCCTTAAACATTCTCTCTCTTTTCTCTATAATATAGAGCATATTATGTGTTACCACCTCTCTTAATTCCCTGCTCTCTCCTCGCTTTGTTTTCACTTTCTCACCTCTCTCCTTCCCCTCTCATCTTGCCCTCTGTTTAGTTCTTCCTCCCTCTCTTCTCTATCTGCTTCTTCTCTTTTTATTTCCTTAATCCTCTCTTTCCCCTCTCTCTTGCCCTTTCGTACATTTCTCTCTTCCCTCTCTATTTCTTTTTTGAGCCCTCTCCTTTATCTTTTTTCTTTTATTCATCGCTCTCCCTCTACCCTGGTCTCTCTCTACCACTGGTCTCTCTCTACCACTGGTCTCTCTCTACCACTGGTCTCTCTCTACCACTGGTCTCTCTTTACCACTGGTCTCTCTCGACCACTGGTCTCTCTCGACCACTGGTCTCTCTCGACCACTGGTCTCACTCTACCACTGGTCTCTCTCTACCACGGTGTGTGTGTGTGAGTGTGAGTGTGAGTGTGAGTGTGTGTGTGTGTGTGTGTGTGTGTGTGTGTGTGTGTGTGTGAGTGTGTGAGTGTGTGTGGAAGGGGAGGATGGTTGTTCCTTGAATTCTGATTGGCTACCATGGCTGGACGCTTTAGAAGCTTGAGCTTCAGACATTAAAAAAAAATAAAAAAAATAAAAATAATAATAATAATAATAATAATAATAATACATTAGAGTAGACTTATATAGCGCTTTTCTAGACACTCAAAGACGCTTTACAAACGGAAAAGATCGGGTAGTAATAATAAAAACAACCCCCCCCAAAAATAAAAGAAAGTATAGACGTCTAATGAATTCTTTGATTACTAAATCTAAATGTCTTTGTAGGACAATCTACTCTGGATACTGCAATTACACCTAGATTTCGGGCGGAGAAGCGCGAACAAGCAACGCCAGCGTCCTCTCTCGACTGGCATTTTTTGAAAATGAAAAAGTGGATGGCGGGCAACTTCCTACCACTCAAGTGGGACAACACTGAGATGCTCACCCTTGGCCCGGAGAAATAGAGTAACCTACTCTCTGACACTTCGTCTCGACGGCTGCCCGACCGCTACTAAGCGTGCAGTCCAAAAACCTTGGTGTTACTATCGATCTTTCATTTGATACGCACATCAAAACCATCCCGATCTTTAATCTCCGTAACATTAGACGATTCGATTCGACTTTCTTGTCATCACAGAGTACAAGTACAATACAACAAAATACCGTATCATTAGATTAGACATTTTCGATCATTTAGTGAGCGCAGAAAAGTTTATTCACCTTTCCATTTTTGGTTAGGGACTCAGAAGTCTTGGCTCAAGACTCATCCGTTTACTGAGTGTTACAACCAGCCCAAGCCCGGGAATAACTGATCCTTGGCTTGCTTGGTGGTTACAGGGGCTGGGTTGGCTTGGGCAGCTGCACCTCCTCACCTGATGCAGGAATGCCACAGGCTTGGCTTGGGTCCCATGGCTGCTGGGTTTTCTGTTGGGGGGGGGTGATTCATGCTCTCCTCACCCCGGGAGTGAGCAGGCGCTGGCGGGTTGGGGGCTTTGGGTCAGTCGGGGTTGCTGCTGCTGTACCAACGGGTACGGGTGGGGGGTGGGGGGGATGGGGGGTGGGCTAGGGGGGAGACATCTGCTGCCTATGCTGATTTCAGGTCCTTCTTCATGTTCAGTCAATAGAGGAAGCAGGTTTTGGAGAGTCTCCTGATTTAAAAGAACTGCTCCTTTAAGCCCCATTCGTTTTTTTTTTTATGTTTCTTTCTTCTCACTTCACGCCTCGGTGTCTGTTTCAGTGTCAAAATTAGGAGCCTCCGAGGATGTTCTTCAAACCAAAAACGGCAAATATGACGTCCAGGCCGACCCTCAAAATAATAAGCTAGAGGGGCGCTTAGGTGGCATAGTGGATTGAGCGTCAGCCATGTGGCCGCAGGGTTCCCGGTTCGTTTTCCGGCCGCGGACATATCCTGCATGTCATCCCTTCTCTCTCTCTCTCCCATCCTTCCTGTCTAAATCTCTACTGTCTATCCTGCAATGTCATCCCTCCTCTCTCTCTCACCCATCCTTCCTGTCTAGGTCTCTACTGTGTCTGTCAATGAAAGGAAAAATATGACTGCCCCACTCA
>NC_137682.1:21767417-21774917 GCF_963989245.1 Nansenia antarctica
CACTCAGACACACACACACACACACACACTCAGACACACACAAACACACACTCAGACACACACACAAACACACACACACACAAACACACACTCAGGCACACACACACACAAACACACACTCAGGCACACACAAACACACACTCAGGCACACACAAACACACACTCAGGCACACACACACAAACACACACTCAGGCACACAAACACACACTCAGACACACACACACACAAACACACACTCAGACTCACACACAAACACACATAGACACACACACACACACACACACACACACATACTTGCTAGGTTACTTACACATACTAGGGTCATGCTCTCAGTACTTCTCAGTTTTCTTTCCCTATTCTGTTGTTCCTCCACATATTGACAGAATTAGAGCGCTGTCTCATTGGATATGTAGAAGAATGGAGAGATGGAATGAAGAGAAAGACAGAGAGGTAACAGAGGGATGAAGAGAGAGAGACAGAGAGGTAACAGAGGGATGAAGAGAGAGAGACAGAGAGGTAACAGAGGGATGAAGAGAGAGAGACAGAGAGGTAACAGAGGGATGAAGAGAGAGAGACAGAGAGGTAACAGAGGGATGAAGAGAGAGAGACAGAGAGGTAACAGAGGGATGAAGAGAGAGAGACAGAGAGGTAACAGAGGGATGAAGAGAGAGAGACAGAGAGGTAACAGAGGGATGAAGAGAGAGAGACAGAGAGGTAACAGAGGGATGAAGAGAGAGAGACAGAGAGGTAACAGAGGGATGAAGAGAGAGAGACAGAGAGGTAACAGAGGGATGAAGAGAGAGAGACAGAGAGGTAACAGAGGGATGAAGAGAGAGAGACAGAGAGGTAACAGAGGGATGAAGAGAGAGAGACAGAGAGGTAACAGAGGGATGAAGAGAGAGAGACAGAGAGGTGGTAACAGAGGGATGAAGAGAGAGAGACAGAGAGGTAACAGAGGGATGAAGAGAGAGAGACAGAGAGGTAACAGAGGGATGAAGAGAGAGAGACAGAGAGGTGGTAACAGAGGGATGAAGAGAGAGAGACAGAGAGGTAACAGAGGGATGAAGAGAGAGAGACAGAGAGGTGGTAACAGAGGGATGAAGAGAGAGAGACAGAGAGGTGGTAACAGAGGGATGAAGAGAGAGAGACAGAGAGGTAACAGAGGGATGAAGAGAGAGAGACAGAGAGGTAACAGAGGGATGAAGAGAGAGAGACAGAGAGGTAACAGAGGGATGAAGAGAGAGAGACAGAGAGGTAACAGAGGGATGAAGAGAGAGAGACAGAGAGGTAACAGAGGGATGAAGAGAGAGAGACAGAGAGGTAACAGAGGGATGAAGAG
This sequence comes from Nansenia antarctica, assembly GCF_963989245.1. NCBI lineage: Eukaryota > Metazoa > Chordata > Actinopteri > Argentiniformes > Microstomatidae > Nansenia > Nansenia antarctica. Next base: position 21,768,758 of record NC_137682.1, read on the forward strand.
AGAGAGACAGAGAGGTAACAGAGGGATGAAGAGACAGAGACAGAGAGGTAACAGAGGGATGAAGAGAGAGAGACAGAGAGGTAACAGAGGGATGAAGAGAGAGAGAGACAGAGAGGTAACAGAGGGATGAAGAGAGAGAGACAGAGAGGTAACAGAGGGATGAAGAGACAGAGACAGAGAGGTAACAGAGGGATGAAGAGAGAGAGACAGAGAGGTAACAGAGGGATGAAGAGAGAGAGAGACAGAGAGGTAACAGAGGGATGAAGAGAGAGAGAGACAGAGAGGTAACAGAGGGATGAAGAGGGATGAAGAGAGGAAGGGAGATACATTATTTGAAGTGAAAAAGGGACAAAAAGAGAATCAGCAAAAAAAAAAAAAAACATTTAGAAGGGTGTGTGAGAGAGACTACCTCTCTTTCAAATTCTCTCTCTCCCTCCCCCTCTCTCTCTCTCCCTCCCCCTCTCCCTCTCTCTCCCTCCCCCTCTCTCTCTCTCCCTCCCCCTCTCTCTCTCTCCCTCCCCCTCTCTCCCTCCCCCTCTCTCTCTCTCTTTTTTGCTGTAAGAGGTAGCTGCAGTGAAAAGGTAAAGGTAAAGTCTCAAATGTCTCTATTCCTCCTGCCCCCCCCCCCCCTGTCTCCCCCTGCCTCCCCCTGCCTCCCCCGGCCTCCCCCTGCCTCCCCCTGCCTCCCCCTGCCTCCCCCGGCCTCCCACTGCCTCCCCCTGCCTCCCCCGGCCTCCACCTGCCTCCCCCTGCCTCCACCTGCCTCCCCCTGCCTCCCCCGGCCCCCTCATGCTCCCAGAACCTTTTGTGTGGGTGCATACAAACACACACAGACACAGAGACACACACACACACACACACACACACAAATCTGCTGACGGAGATGCCACTTTACCCCCCCCCCCCCTTCCCCCATACACACATTGTCCCCCCTCCAGAATCCTGGCCTTTCTGCCCCAATCTTCGGTAATCCAACACCAACACACAGACCCGGCAACACAACCCCCAAAAGGTACCAACAAAACAATATGCCTATACAACAATAGACAAATTGATGGATTCACATTTGGATTTGCAGTTACAAGGGCTCTGTCTAACTGCCTGTGTAGTTTCTATTTGTGTGTGAGTGCTTCTGTGCTCGCCTTTTAGTTTGACATGTTCCATCAATCTGAGCACTCAACTACACATGAAATGACATGACACAGGTCCAGATTCTTTCTCTCTCTCTCTCTCTCTCTCTCTCTCTCTCTCTCTCTCTCTCTCTCTCTCTCTTCCTCACACACACAAACACCTCACATTTTCTCTCTCTCTCTCTCTCTCTCCTCTCTCTCTCTCTCTCTCTCTCTCTCTCTCTCTCTCTCTCTCTCTCTCTCTCTCTCTCTCTCTCTCTCTCTCTCTCTCTCTCTCTCTCTCTCTCTCTCTCTCTCTCTCTCTCTCTCTCTCTCACACACACACAATCTCACTTTCTCCCTCTCTTTCTTTTTTTTTCTCTTACCCCACCCCTGCCTTTGTCTGAGATATACAAGCGGAACTCTCTTTGAGGTGTAACTCTACTCTGTTCCTTTGTCTCACACTCGCTCTCCTTCTCTCACAGTCAATCATTTACCCCCTTTTACTTTTTTATCCCTCTTCACATTCACTCTCTTTTTTAGTTTCTCTCTCTTCTTTCGTTTTCAGGGTCTCATTTTTAGGGTCTCACAAGAATTTAAGGAACAGCGTGTGTGTGTGTGTGTGTGTGTGTGTGATTTTAAATCACACACACACACACACACACACACGCTGTTCCTTAAATCACACACGCACACACACACACACACACGCTGTTCCTTAAATCACACACACACACACACACACACACGCTGTTCCTTAAATCACACACACACACACACACACACACACACACACGCTGTTCCTTAAATCACACATACACACACACACACACACACACGCTGTTCCCTTAAATCACACACACACACACACACACGCTGTTCCTTAAATCACACACACACACACACACACACACACACAATGTTCCTTAAATCACACACACACACACACACACTGTTCCTTAAATCACTGGTGTGTGTGTGTGTGTGATTTAAGGAACAGCGTGTGTGTGTGTGTGTGTGTGTGTGTGTGATTTAAGGAACAGCGTGTGTGTGTGTGTGTGTGTGTGTGTGTGTGTGTGTGATTTAAGGAACAGCGTGTGTGTGTGTGTGTGTGTGTGTGTGTGTGTGTGTGTGTGTGTGTGTGATTTAAGGAACAGCGTGCATAGTCAAATATAATGTTGGTTCAAACTAACCTGTTTCCGGCCCAGGTGCAACTAATTGTCTACCTACTACACCTGGGCTTCCTATGCTGTTACCTCACAACCTGAACATCATCATTAAATAACCAAACGCATCAAATATTAATAATTAAATAACCGAACGCATATAATAAAATATGAATCATCACTTATTAATATAACTTTAAAAGCATTAAACAAATCATCCAAGCAAAAGTCCAAAGTAAAAATGGCTGTGTGTGTGTGTGTGTGTGAGTGTGTGTGTGTGTGTATGTGTGTGTGTGTGTGTGAGTGTGTGTGTGTGTGTGTGTGTGTGTGTGAGTGTGTGTGTGTGAGTGTGTGTGTGTGTGTGTGTGTGTGTGTGTGTGTGTGTGTGTGTGTGTGTGTGTGTGTGTGTGTGTGTGTGTGAGTGTGTGTGTGTGTGTGTGTGTGTGTGTGTGTGTGTGTGTGTGTGTGTGTGTGTGTGTGTGTGTGTGTGTGTGAGTATGTGTGTGTGTGTGTGTGAGTATGTGTGTGTGTGTGTGTGTGTGTGTTATCGAACATAGCTGGCCTCATTACCTTAGGTAGGTGGGAAGTGAAATGAGTGTCCCAACTATTTCTGCTGAGCCTACAGGACTGTAGGATGTTTTGTCTGTGTGGGTATGTGTAGAGTGTGTGTGTGTGTGCGCTAGCGCGCGCGTGTGTGTGTGTGTGCGCGTGGGTGGGTCGCCCCTCTCTCTCTCCCTCTTTTCTCCCTCTTTTCTTCCCTCCCTCTTTTCCCGCCCTGCTTTAGCAAAGAAATGGTTGTAAGTGGAATACCGAAAGTTCACACAACTTCACACAATGCAAGCACACACACACGCACGCACGCACACACACACACACACACACAGACACTCACGCATACACACACACACACACACACGCACGCACACACGCACAGATAATGCCACACACAAAGACACACACAATCTTCTTACAACGACTTATATCAACAAACGGAAAACAAGAGCGCTCCGCTGTTACCATGACAGCTAATCCTCAACGCTTACCCCGGCGACACAATGAGGGGGGGGGGGGGTCCAGGATTGGGGGGGGTGGGGGTGGGAGCAAAGGGCAGATGGATGTAGGCCTGAAAGAAAGCACTCCTGCAGTGTAAAGTTGTCCTCTTTAGCTCCTGAAGTGAAGACGACATACTGACACTGGGGAAGGAGGGAGAGAAGGACGAGGAAAGGGAGGAGAGGGAGGACAGGGAGGGAGGGAGAGCGATTCAGAAGGAGCGACTAGGAGAAAGGATGGAACGAGGGAAGAGGCAGGGGGTCAGTGTGTGTCTCTGTTGTCCTTCTTGCGCTACATAGCTCCCACCTGCTAACTTCTGTTATTATGTCTTTAGCTGTCTGTCGCCCCTAGCCAACATGACTAGTAATCCTACTCCTAGAACCCCCCCCGCCCCCCCCCCCCCCCCCCCCCCCCCCCCTCCTCCTACCTCATGCTTACACAAGGAATGTTACTGTTCACCGCTGGCAACACCATAAGTTCACAAAATAAACTTTACAAGATTCCTCCCTCCCCTCTCTGTACCCTCTCTCCCACCCTCTCTCTGTGGATTGCTAGATTACATTTCCACATACACACATTAAAGAGCTCTTACATCATTAGGGCCAGAGGGCTCTGTGGGCCGGACCACAGCTTGGAGCTAACAAGCTCAGAGCAGCACCTTGGAAAACCTCAGCACCGCCTTGGGGGGGGGGGCAAGCCAGTCATTTTCCCCCAGTAAGACCTCCCTTTGACTCTGTGGGGGTAGCTAGCTTCATTATCCCTCAGATACCTTACATAGGGTTGTAACCCCCCCCCCCCCCCCCCACCCAAAAAAGTTTTGGTTCTAGATGTAACAGTTTTTTCCCCCAAAAGTGATGTCAGGAGGAGAGATGTCACCCTTAGCTTGAAGTACGAGTTGGATTGAGTGTCCTCACATGAGGTTGTATATGAATATTATTATTATTTATTATTAATAAGCCTTGCTTCCTCCTATTCCCTTTCGGACAGCTTGACCATGTGGATTTTTAATTTATTTTTAATTTTTGAAATCATTTGTATCCCAATGTACTTGGTCTGCTGTTCGAAATAAACTTGATATCAATGAGATACTCATTTACTACAGATATTTTCTAAGGCAGGCTGGCAGAATGAGTTCCATTATGAGAAATGTATTAACATATGCAACATCATTGTGTGTGTGTGTGTGTGTGTGTGTGTGTGTGTGTGTAATCAAGTTTCACGCTGAAGAGTCCCTTTATGAGAAATGTATTAACGCATTCAACATCATTGCGTGTGTGTGTGTGTGTGTGTGTGTGTGTGTGTGTGTGTGTGTGTGTGTGTGTGTGTGTGAGTGTGTGTGTGTAATCGAGTTTCACGCTGTAGTTTGGCAAGGCGTACACATGTATCTTGTGATGGAGGGATGATGGGTAAATGAAGAGCTGATGCAGGAAAGCAGGGGGGCCGAGGAGTGAGGAGTGATTCTAAGGGCCGCCAGTCAGAAGCGTGACTCTGGTTAAAACCAATCTGCTCGCTAATCTCATTTAAACTCAGGACCTTCCCAGCTCCAGATGATTTATGACCACCTCTGTCCTTGAGTAAACCTGGTACACATAAAGATAATTTTATGAATTTTACGATTTCCCCCCTTCCGACCAAGGACAGCAAACTCCTGATTATCGGATGGCTCTAACGGTTATCCTACAAGTTTATCCTGTGGTGTGAGATGTGTTAAGAGTAAATTTCTCCCAACAATCTGCTCGGAAAATGGTCGGGGCCGACGATCGTAAATATTAAACGTGTTCAATATTTATTATCAAAAATCCTCTTGTGTGTGGGTGACTCCCGAGTCCGATTGTGACGTGGAATGGAATGTAAGCCAATCAAGAAGCGAGCTGATTTAACGCGTCTTCTTCTTTTGGTTCCCCGGCAATTGATTTGCCCTGTCGCACATGGCTGCCTCCTCCAGGTCAGTCAGGGTACTACTACCCTGATCACGTGAGATTTCTGGCTTGGGGGATGAGACTCTAGACTGCCGTAGGACAGATCTTTTGATGTGGTGTGCTGTATTGGGAATATCGGAGCACACCACACACAATACGATCAAAACTGTTCAATCCATGATTTTTTTATCTTCATGTGTGGAGTCTTTCTCAGATAAAAAAATCTGTTAAGATTCAGAAAATCTTTCTGTGTGTACCAGGCTTTAGTCATCTCTTCCGACACCCTAGGATCAACTCTAGGATCAGCTCTAGGATCAGCTCCGTGGCTGGGCGGGAGGGGAGGCCCTTACCTGGGGAAGGTGCGTCTGGGTTTTGTAACGAGAGATGCTTTTAACAGCTCAGGTTACTCCTGGACTCCCTACAACATCAGGGCGGGAGGGGGAGGGAGGAGGGAGGGGGGGACGAGGGGGAGGAGAGTTGCCTCTCACACTCCACCTGTCTCTCCCCTCCCCTCTCCTCTCTTTGTCGCTGAGCTCACTGAAGTCTGAAGAGATGTGGGTTTGGCAGTTTATCATGTACCTGTCACCTAGAAGAGGGAGAAAAAGAACAACTTCTTTAACCATTTACATCATCCAACAGAAGAGCATTCAAAAGGATAGCACAGGTATCACCAATGAAGTAGTATAGTACTACACAGGTATCACCAATGAAGTAGTATAGTAAGTAAGTAAGTAACGTTTATTTATATAGCACAACATTTACAACGACAAACAGCCGCCCAAAGTGCTTAACACATAAAAAGATAAAGAGAAAAACAAGATAAAAGAGATAAAATACAGATAGAAAAAATAAAAGATAAAATACACTAAAAGCAAGGTGCAATACAAATAAACGTGCAAAGGGTGCAAGTGAATAG
>NC_137682.1:21782417-21849917 GCF_963989245.1 Nansenia antarctica
CATCAATGATTTGTCTATGTTTTGTAAAAACATTCTCCCCTTATTATTTGCTGACGATACCAACCTTATAGCCACACATGATGACTTCAAGTCTCTGATTGAATGTGTAAATAGACACCAACACTCAGTGTGTTGTATCAGTATCAGTATCAGTGTCAGAGGCCAGGGCCAGGGCCTGCTCTGCTACTTTTTTCTTTCCCACCATTTTTGGACTAAAAGTGCCAAAAAAGAAGGCGAAATTGGCAAATACATTGACTGGGGTTTTTAATGCATGTAATACTGTGAAGTTACCATGGTAAAGGTGGTTTTAGTGAATAGTTAGGGATATATTAATCACCCTGGTCAACAGCAACAAGAGGACGCATCTTCACATGTCACTGCTCAACAGCGCCCCCCCAATAGAGATGATTTTGGGGGGGGGGGGGCTTATGTTGGTTTCACCATTCAGAAATTACAAAACGTTTTATGCATAGTTCTCCTGTTTCAGGGCCCCCAAAATTATAGGACAGATTCATCATTGATGTCAAAATTAAGCACTCGTGTTTAGTTTTGGTCAACAATCGTTTGAATGCAATAACCGCCTGAAGTCTGTGACCCAGTGACCGCACCAGACCCCACTGACATGTCCTCTCTGGTGATGCTCTGCCAAGCCTGTACTGCAGCCACCTTCAGGTGTTATTTGTGAGGTTTTGCCCAAAATCTTATCATCAGTATATTAAATGCATGTTCAGTTGGATTGACTTGCCAGTCATTCATAGCTTTCATGTGACGTCACAGCATAGTGGAAACGCCCACCTGACGGGCAAAAGGCACTTTTTGCGGGCAAAACCCACGGGCAAAACCCACTTTTTGCGGGTTAATAACTTTGATTTCCCGTGGGTTAGGAAAATAATTCCAACGTGTCCGGAAAGAGGAGGAGCCAGGGAATCCAAAAGTTTTTGAATGGAGTCGATCCTCCACTCCTATCACAGTGGACACAGCAAGGAGCGAATTAGCGGTAGAACTCCCGAACGCCCGGTTGATCGAGTTTCGTATTAAAAGTATATGTTCTCGGGGTGTCAGCGCGGTGTGTAAGGGCTCAAAATGACCGTATACTGATGGTGAGTTTAGAGAAATTAAAACTGTGTTTGTAGCACCTCCATAGCCGGTGTTATTCACGGTCAAAGCCGGTCAAGGAGGCACCCTTTGCGGCTTAATAACTTTGATTCTCCGGGGGTTACGGTAAAAATTCCAACGTGTTCGGAAAGAGGAGAAACCAGGGAATCGAAAAGTTTTTGAATGGAGTCGATCCTCCACTCCTATCACCGTGGACACAGCAATGAGCGAATTCCCGGGTAGAAATATCCCCTCGACCCGCTGTCAGCGGGAGTTCCGTCCAGCAGCGGTAGAACTCCCGAACGCCCGGTTGATCGAGTTTCGTATTAAACGTATATGTATACAACAACCTGTAGCGAATACCCTGGCAATCTAACAATTATATTAGAGTGTATAATGCATAAACTGGGCATAGTCATGGTCTTTGCTTGGCTGGCTGGTTGGCTGCATTAACCTGTTGTTGTTACTTGTATGTTCATTACGTTACTTCAAATGAATGCCCCCTAAGTCAAATCCATCAACTGAAGATAACTCGTGAGTTTAGAATGAGAAGGTTCTATCTCCGTTTAGAATGATAAGGTTCTATCTCCGTTTAGAATGATAAGGTTCTATCTCTGTTTAGAATTATAAGGTTCTATCTCCGTTTAGAATGAGAAGGTTCTATCTCCGTTTAGAATGATAAGGTTCTATCTCCGTTTAGAATGATAAGGTTCTATCTCCGTTTAGGGTAGTTCAGAGATATTGAGCGTCAATGTTTTGACATTCCATTATGTTTTGTGAGATGGAACCTTTGTATTTTATTAACCGTTTGCGTCCACTCGCCATGTTGCTATGATACTTTTTGCCCGTCAGGTTGGTGGTTGCTAGGGAAGAAACCACGTGACTGAAAGCTATGAATTGGCCAGTCATGAACTCTTTTGCCCTAAAAAAAACTCCCTAGTTGCTACGGTATGACAGTATTTTCTGGGTCTTTTTTTGCTGTTTGATGTGAAGTGCGTTTACTTGTACTTGAGCAGACAAGATGTTTCTGTAACGCTTCAGAATACATTCTACTACTGGTAATACATTCCTAATTAACTGTCGTCAGCAGTAACATCATCAATGAAGACATTTTAGCCATCTCTAGTGGCAGATATACATGCCGTAACATTAACACCCCGTCCACTATGTTACACAGATGACCTGGTATGCTGTAAATATCAGATCCTTTTTTTTCCACAAACTTTCCACTTGCAATCAATCAATCCCCAGTGCTTTGTTGTTGTATATTGCATTGGCCGCATTTCTATATTGTTTTGTGTTTTCTGTGTTATGTCTATGTGTGATTGAGCCTGGTGGAGTGGAGAGGAAAAACAACTACCCATACGCCGAAGAAGATTGGGGAAAACAGTCACTATAAACAGCATTAAGCTTGTTAGAATGTGTGAAGACTAGAAGAGTCTACTGTTTTTTCTTGTTTTTTGAGTAGCTTGGGGCCAGTCACAGTTACTGTAACCAGTGACATCTCCCACACATGCATGTGTGTACACACACACACACACACACACACACACACACACACACACAGAGTCAGAGACTCACACCAAGAGATCGTTTGTCCCCTCTCCTCTCCTCTCTGGTCTATTTCTGAGGTGAGGGGAGAATGATCAAAGCTGTCTGTGTGACCTTCTAACTGTCTCAGGTGTCCGCCATACCACAGACCACTGGGATAGACACACACACACACACACACACACACACTCGCATGCACACACACACACACACACACACTCTCACACAGATAGAGAGAGGCTCTTAATAACCATAGTATGCTAAGGGTTTCCACTAATGCCTCTCGCCCCAATACTACACCTGCTGTGGATATGAAGCAGACTGGAAACAAGTTGCATGAAGGCCCCCCTCACACACACTACCAGCCCCTCTACCACCCCTGTCAGCCCCCCGAATACCCCCCTCCTCAGGGGTAAAATTAGTTGGGGTCTGTGGGTGTCTGGTGTCCCCTCTCCCTTATCTCTCCCCCCACCTCTCTCTTGCTCAATCCCTTCTTTTCCATCCCTCCCCCCACCTCTCCCCTTCTTCAGTGACAAGGTCAATCTATTTTCTCCTCTCTCCTCCCTCCCTCACCTACTCTCTCTCTCCATCTCTCGTTCTTGGCTTAAGTGGTTTGTAGAATGGATGGATGACTGACTCACAAACATACAACAACCAGCTAGAGGGCTACTGGAAGTGATTACTTGTGTTCTCTTCTTGAAATCATTGAATGATGTAACGATTAGTCATATTTGATTAGAACATTAGCATTGTAAAACAAGTGGTGCTCAGCAGTGTGTGAGAGCTTTCCTTTATTCTGAATAAAGGACATGTGTATCTCCAATGCACCTGTAAACAAACAACTTAGCGAGCCTTTTCGGTTCTCCTCCCCCAACCTTGGTCAAAGGTCAAAAGCCAAAGAGGTAATAAATACTTCCAGGTCATCTCTCTGAGGGTCATGAATTTCCCTGCAAAAACAGCAACATGGCTGTTACATTTTGCATAATGGCTGAACAAACTGACCTGTTCCAGTATTATCAGCTCATCAATTCAACAGTTTATTCATTTCTCTCTCTCTCTCTCTCTCTCTCTCTCTCTCTCTCTCTCTCTCTCTCTCTCTCTCTCTCTCTCTCTCTCCCTCTCCCTCCCTCTCTCTCTCTCTCTCTCTCTCTCTCTCCCTCTCCCTCCCTCTCTCTCTCTCTCTCTCTCTCTCTCTCTCTCCCTCTCCCTCCCTCTCTCTCTCCCTCTCTCTCTCTCTCTCTCTCTCTCTCTCTCCCTCTCTCTCTCTCTCTCCCTCTCTCTCCCTCTCTCTCTCTCTCCCTCCCTCTCTCTCTCCTTCTTATTACCATGTGACACCCTACGCAGACATACACAGTTATCTGATGCTACTGTGATTGTGAAATCCATGGATCTATTTCAAAAGTATTAACAGAAATCCTCCCTCATGCCGATAAGTTCCTCTCTGCTGAATCGATCCCTTGTCTCCCTGCCCTCTCCTCTGGGCCTACACTAATCCAGTTTACATTCATAACTGGAATAATCTCATTACATCGTTTGGGATTGGCCGCAGCAAACAGTGTGGCAGAGGTCATCCATTTGTTAAAGGGAAATGCACAAGATGTATGTGCTCAGGTTAGTTTGTTCTAGTTAGAGTCAGAACTCTAGTGGAACATCACTGGAGACAGTGCTGTAACACTGACATGATCATGCAGATGTTTGGCTGTCAAACATGTGATTGAGTTGTGTTCATTATTTCACTTTCTCCGTCACCCAGAAACGACTGGTCATGTTAACCACGTTACTCGTAAAATACAAATATTGTATCATGCAAAAAATAGCTAAAAATTAGCTTTATTTCCCGGTCTTGTGGAGCTTCCAATACAAACTTGCTATGTTTTCCAATACAAACTGGCTGTGTTTGTCCCCAGACAGTTGTTATAACTTATATCATAGTATCCTTTGATTATGATGCAATCACTTTACCAGCATATTGGTTCTCCTTCCTTTTTGTGACAATGCTGTCAGTATTTTAGCCACTTTGTTAGTTCCACTATGTTAGTTAATTGGTTTGTGTAACACAACACCAATGTACTGTGTATGGTTTTCCCTATGCCCTATACAGTATGTATCTCAAATAGAGAAAGGGAATCTTTTGCAGGGGACGGAAGTAAGCAATAGCGAAATAAATGAGTGCATATGATCTGGGTGATCTCAAGAATGTGTGTGTGTGTGTGTGTGTGTGTGTGTGTGTGTGTGTGTGTGTGTGTGTGTGTGTGTGTGTGTGTGTGTGTGTGTGTGTGTGTGTGTGTGTGTGTGTGTGTGTATGTGTGTGTGTGTGTGTGTGTGTGTGTGTATGTGTGTGTGTGTGTGTGTGTGTGTGTGTGTGTGTGTGTGCGTGTGTGTGTGTGTGTCCTTTCCTCCAGACCTAACTGGTTGATTTACTTGTGTTTATGCTTAAACCAAGTCTGACATATGGTGCGTGTCTACTGGTAGGAGACTCCCTCTCTTTATGGTGTGTTTGGGTTAGACAAGGGAGGAATGAGGGAGGGAGGGGAGAACGAGAGGGAGGACAGAGAGCAGGGACGGGGTTAAATTCCTGAAGTGTAACCAGGCTGGCCATTCTGCTGTTTAATGTAAACACGGGGGAGAGAGCTGGAACGACAGACTGGCAGAATGATTCATGAGAGAGGGAGGGAGGGAGGGAGGGTAGAGACAGAACGAGAGAGAGAGAGAGAGAAAGAGAGAGCTCAGTGGAGGGTTGTGTGGTTTGTCCCTACTGTGTGAGTTGGCTCTGGTCTGTGGGTCTGTGTAAACACTGAGGAGCGTCAGACAGAGGATCCGCACTGCACTCCTTTCTCAATTAGCACTGAAGCTCTAACTCTCCTCTCCTCTCCTCTCCCCTCCTCTCCTCTCCTCTGCTCTCCCCTCCCCTCCCCTCCCCTCCCCTCCTCTCCCTCTCTCCCTCCCTCCCTCCCTCCCTCCTCTCCTCTCCCCTCCCCTCCCCTCCCCTCCCCTCCTCTCCCTCCCTCCCTCCCTCCTCTCCTCTCCTCTCCTCTCCTCTCCCCTCCCCTCCCCTCCCCTCCCCTCCTCTCTTACAGTCCAGACTAATGCAGACCTACAAGAATGGGTGATTGAATGACTGTTCAACAGCGACTGACAGAAAGAGAACTCTGTAGTATGAATGCAGTGCTTAAGAGCAACGGTTCACAGTTGCTTTGTGTGAGAGAGATCATTGTGTTCACATGGCGCCTGTTTTGAAATTGCCTGAGTGTTGAGTTTCATTGTTTTCTATGGGACTACAAGCTTTGTAATGCTTTGTGTGCTCCTAGACTAGTGTGGCGTGCCTCAAGGGGCAATAATGTAGGATAGTTTAATATTTGAGTGTGGCCGGCTTGGTTTTCAGCCAGAAAAATGTCCAATGTAAAATGCCTGTCTACTTTTATGTTAGAGGGACATCTTCTGGTAATCTTTGGTACTGCAATCAGATCATGGGAGACAGTAGATGAGAATGAATGATCTGATGAATATGACTACACTATTTGCAGGGCCGTGGTCAGTATTTTGAAAGAAAAAAAACTATAACTGTAAGCTACTGTATTTGTAGTTTCTACCTTCATCCTTTGCCTATAATAATAAGTCTTGTGAAATGTATCATAATAAGCCTGGATTTACCTTGAGCGACATTGATGGAATACCCCCCCCCCCTGAAATATGTTCACTTACCTGCGCAGGTGTGTCCGTCTCATTGATGGGCTTTCCATCTAACATAAACCTAATCTCTCTGATTGATAAACCCTGTTGAAAGACAGAAAACGTTAACACGCATATAAAAACACACAAACAAAAGAATAAAAAAGAACCAGTTGTCAACCAACAAGTAAAACAAACCTTTACTGGTCTGAAAGACTTAATAGGTGCAAGCTAAACATGACAGAATTAGGCTGCACCCATCTATGATCAGGTGGGCAGCAAGCATCATCTGGCTTATGGGAGGTCCATAAGATCCTATCTGATCTACAAGGCACCACGCGTGACGCGTCCTAACTATTCCCACCGTAGTTGGGTCAGACCACGCCAACTTCTTGAATATGTAGGGGTGTTTTTTTTTTCTCAAACACAAACACAATCACTGACACTAAGAATAGGCGCGCGTTCCAGGGCCCACAGGGCAATGAGAGCCGCGCCCGGCCGCTTGCGGCCGTGCCCGCGGCGAACATTGACCGTTGGCCCGCGGCACACTCAGCGCCGCCGAGTTGCATACATAGATGGGTAACCTATATCTAATCGTGCACCCCGTGTTACGTGAAGAACAAGATACAGAGAACACCCCTACATATTCCAGAAGTTGGCGTGGCGTGGGCGTGGTGTGGGCGTGGTGTGGGCGTGGTGTGGGCGTGGTCTGACCCAACTACGGTGGGAATCGTTAGGACGCGAAGGGGACAGGGATTGCAACTGTACAGGGCCCAATGCGTTCTACAGGGTTCTACAGGGTTCTACAGGGTTCCCACTCCTTCTGAAACATCAAACTCAAGCACCTTTCAAGGACTTTCAAGACTCAATTCCCTCAAATTCAAGGACCCAACACGGCATAGTTTGAGACAGATGTAGATGAGAATTTATATAATAGGAACTATCCGCTCACAGACAACAATTAAAAAGAGAGGCTTGAATGTAGAGGCTTGAACACCAGATGGTCTCTTGCCTTCTTTACCACAGCACAGCAAAACAAAAGATTGTGAAATATGTGTAAAGTTAAGCAATACAGACTTATTTACTAGTTGACGAGCTAAGTAAAACATTTTTGAATATATATATTTTTTAGAGAGAGAGGGGGGAATTCAAGCACTTCCAATGACCCCATGTCTATTTTCAAAAACTTTTAAAACCTTGATTTTTTTTCTCTCAAATTCACAAACTTTCAAGGATTTCAAGGACCCGTGGGAGCCCTGTTTCTATCATCATCTAGAAGAGAAGTCTTCTTACCCGTCTTTCACAGTAGGCCTTCATCAGTTTGCTGAGCGGCATGTGCCTTTTGATTTTGAACTTGACAACCTTGCCATCTTGACCGGCGACTTTGAGGTTGATTGGGTCATTCCCGGTCTTGACACCTTCCTTCAAAACACAGCGATAAACGACACATGTTAGAGAGACAGTTACAGTAGTATTAAGGGGACTGGGGGATGTTGTGGTACACTACTGATTGCTGTTGGGGAGTTTGATTGGACAACAGGCGTTCCACGAGTGCTGCTCAGATTTTCCAGAGCGAACTTTACGAACGCAGCTGTCTTTGTTTTCTAAGCCCGCTCAAAAGCCTGACGTAGCGGTTAGCTTAGCATCATCACTAGCCTCCTCCTCCTCCTACACAGACAAGCGGCTGAGTTACAACGCGAAACACAACAACGCTGCTTACCTTCGGCTTCTCTTCAGACATGACGTGACTGTTGTTGCTGTGTTAAAGCGTTTAAGTGTTTAACTGTGTTAAAAAGGGCTAAAGTAGACGTGAGCGCTGAGCGTCGTTTTTCTCGGGACCGCGATCACGTGAGCGCGCAAATCTATCCCATGTGCGCCCCCCGTTAATTATAACACGGTATTATAAGATAGCCAATATACTAACTAGGCTAATAAATACAGCTATGACTTAAATATATATATATATATATATTTATATTTCTTTCTAAGCCGCAAGTACCATATGAGAGAGGCTGTTCTTGTCAGGTATATCAAAGACAGTAGAGCAGGGTCGGGGCTAAGGGGTGGCTAAGGGGCGGGGCTAAGGGGTGGCTACTTGGGCTCAAGCCCCGGATGTTTTACTTTCGGAAAATATGTAGCGGGAATATCAAAATGTTACCCGGATACAGCAATGCTATTATTTTCTGATTGGCTGTTCGGTAGCTATATTTTTAAATTTGATTAGGGTTGCAGACCGAGAAAAGTGCAAACAAACAACTAGACAGGAACACAACACAGGGTACAGTTTGAAATATGGAACTGAAAGAAAACCTTGTACGTCTACAGAATGCTCCATAGATAGTCTGCTGAATATAAATACTACAAGCTGTTCTCCAATATAATCCCTGCACAGTGGATTTCATCACTTTTTCATCAAAACATGTCAGCTTTAGCTGCTTGATTTGGCATCTTATTAACAGCTTTTACATCACTATGGCCCACCATACAGTTTGGAGCGCTAGATCCTGTAGTAAGCAAAGTTCTTCCTGCGGAACCTGTGAAGATCTCCAAGAGCATCACACTTCAAGCATGTGATACCATCATTATTATAGTATGGTGGACAGACACCAGAGTGTTCCCTTTCCATGAACTGCTAAGCAAGGCTGGAGTCACTGACAGACAGAGAGCATGGGCTACCATCTAAGACCACATCCATTTGACCTATTCCCTTTCTAAACTACACTGTCAACCCTACAATTATTCAACTCCCATTGTTTTGCTGGTAAGACTGTTGACTGTTATGCATTGTCAAGAAAATGTGAGTCTGAAACAGGGCAATATCGCCATCTGGTGGTTTTGAGTTGACATTGCCAGTTCAGAGCACGTTCTTTACTGGAATGAATGAATGAATGAATGGTCTTTATTGTCATTGCTATAGTACAGGTACCAAACAACGAAATTTGGGAGGGGGGGCTCCCCTGGTGCCAGGAAAGAGAAAAAAAACTAAAAAAACAAGAAGGGAAAGGAGCTGGTTTACATAAATAAAGGCTATGTACACTATCCACTATACTATACTGTACAGATAAAACACTGTGCTGTACTCTATGCTATGCTATACCTATTCTAACATTTCCTATTTCTCTGCAACCTTATGTACCCTAGGGTTGTCACACTGCACTTGGACTGCTTGCCTTGCTTGCCACCATGTGTCTGCATTTGAGATTCAAATTCATACTCTATGCATGGTGTATCTTCTTTGTCAATCTTTGAATGCACAGGGACACAATATAGAAAGCAACTGTATGTCGTATTGTTCAACTTCAACATTATTGAGTATTCTTGAACACACTTGAAATCCCTCAAATACATGGATGGTAATTAGGGTATGTTTGATGACACTGATTATAAGTGTGTCTTTAATGCATTCCTAACCGTCATGATTCAGGACCACACATAATTCTGTCCATCAGAAGCTCCAGACAGCAAATACTCCCCCTTGTGGTAAAAAAAAAAACTGTACTGTATCCTCGTGCTTGAGCACACAGGCCACTTGTGATGAAGCCAGCCAGGTCCACCGTCCTCACATACAACATCTGGCCCTGAAGGGCTGAACTAGAGGTATATTATCAGACAAATATCAGCAATTCCCTTTGAACCACAAGCGGGAATTTGGGGACACCACCAAGAAGAAATAGGTTGTTAAAGGTTAAAGGTTAAAGGTTATACCCATGAAATGGAAGACATCAGTCATATCGTAGTACAGTATTTTACACAACATTGCATCCTGAACACAGGATATACACAGAATATACAATCAGCTTTGAACATCAAGAGAGAAAACAGGATCTTTACAGGAAATCTTTACAGGATCTTTACAGGATCTTTACAGGAAAGTTACAAAAAGATCCTGTTTCTCAATGAACGACACGAACAACACAGTACCAGGGATGGGGGGAGGGGGGGGGGGGGGTCAGAGAGAACAGGGTGTGAGGGGGAGGGAGGGGTGGGTGGGTGAGGGAGGGGGGGGGGGGGCAGAGAGAACAGGGTGTGAGGGGGAGGGAGGGGTGGGTGGGTGAGGGAGGGGGGGGTCAGAGAGAACAGGGTGTGAGGGGGAGGGAGGGGTGGGTGAGGGAGGGGGGGGGTCAGAGAGAACAGGGTGTGAGGGGGAGGGAGGGGTGGGTGGGTGAGGGAGGGGGGGGCAGAGAGAACAGGGTTTGAGGGGGAGGGGTGGGTGGGTGAGGGAGGGGGGGGGGGGTCAGAGAGAACAGGGTGTGAGGGGGAGGGAGGGGTGGGTGGGTGAGGGAGGGGGGGGGCAGAGAGAACAGGGTGTGAGGGGGAGGGAGGGGTGGGTGGGTGAGGGAGGGGGGGGCAGAGAGAACAGGGTTTGACTGGGGGAGGGGGGTCAGAGAGAACAGGGTTTGACTGGGGGAGGGAGGGGTGGGTGGGTGAGGGAGGGGGGGGGGTCAGAGAGAACAGGGTTTGACTGGGGGAGGGGGTGTCAGAGAGAGCAGGGTGTTACTCAGGGAGGGGGGGTGGGTGTCAGAGAGAGCAGGGTGTGCATTGAGTGGATGCTCTTCAAGTGTGGAGTCCTCTGAGCCCCCCCTCTAGGAGGCCCCCCCTCTAGGAGGCCCCCCCGGTCTGCTGTTGGAATACGTCGATGGTATCTTCATCCTCCATCTCCAGCTGCAAACACCAAACACACACACGCAATGTTAACACTCTCCCCCCACTGGGAAATAACCAGAATAATAACTGTATTTGTATAGAGCTTTTCCTGCAAACGTTGCAGCTCAAAGTGCTCCAATCATTATATGATCATAATGTAATGATTTAGTAATTTAACGGCAATATTAAAAAGATGGGTTTTTAGTCTTGACTTGAACATAATGTGCTGAGGTTGCATCCCTAATGTAAACTGGCAGTGAGACACAATCTGGAGCATAACATGAGAATGCAGCCTCACCAGATCTCTTCTTTTGTACATGAAAACAGCACCAGAAGACCTTATTGTATAGAAACTGAAGTGGCTGACCAGGGGGTATTCCATCAACGTCTCTAAAGGAAAATCCAGGCTGATGTTTTTATAAATCTTGTTTTAGACAGATTAATCAAAATACAGCCAGGTTTTTCTTTTTAATAAGTCTCGTGAAATTTATCATAATAAGCCTGGATTTACCTTGAGCGACATTGATGGAATACCCCCCCCCCCCCTGAAATATGTTCACTAACCTGCGCAGGTGTGTCCGTCTCATTGATGCGCTTTCCATCAAACATAAACCTAATCTCTCTGATTGATAAACCCTGTTGAAAGACAGAAAACGTTAACACGCATATAAAAACACACAAACAAAAGAATAAAAAAGAACCAGTTGTCAACCAACAAGTAAAACAAACCTTTACTGGTCTGAAAGACTTAATAGGTGCAAGCTAAACATGACAGAATTAGGCTGCACCCATCTATGATCAGGTGGGCAGCAAGCATCATCTGGCTTATGGGAGGTCCATAAGATCCTATCTGATCTACAAGGCACCTCGGGTGAAGGGGACAGGGATTGCAACTGTACAGGGCCCAATGCGTTCTACAGGGTTCTACAGGGTTCCCACTCCTTCTGAAACATCAAACTCAAGCACCTTTCAAGGACTTTCAAGACTCAATTCCCTCAAATTCAAGGACCCAACACGGCATAGTTTGAGACAGATGTAGATGAGAATTTATATAATAGGAAGTATCCGCTCACAGACAACAATTAAAAAGAGAGGCTTGAATGTAGAGGCTTGAACACCAGATGGTCTCTTGCCTTCTCTACCACAGCACAGCAAAACAAAAGATTGTGAAATATGTGTAAAGTTAAGCAATACAGACTTATTTACTAGTTGACGAGCTAAGTAAAACATTTTTGAATATATATATTTTTTTAGAGAGAGAGGGGGGAATTCAAGCACTTCCAATGACCCCATGTCTATTTTCAAAAACTTTTAAAACCTTGATTTTTTTTCTCTCAAATTCACAAACTTTCAAGGATTTCAAGGACCCGTGGGAGCCCTGTTTCTATCATCATCTAGAAGAGAAGTCTTCTTACCTGTGTTTCACAGTACGCCTTCATCAGTTTGCTGAGCGGCATGTGCCTTTTGATTTTGAACTTGACAACCTTGCCATCTTGACCGGCGACTTTGAGGTTGATTGGGTCATTCCCGGTCTTGACACCTTCCTTCAAAACACAGCGATAAACGACACATGTTAGAGAGACAGTTACAGTAGTATTAAGGGGACTGGGGGATGTTGTGGTACACTACTGATTGCCAGTGGCGGCTGGTGCAAAATTTTTTGGGTGGGGCACAGCAGTGTGGCGGGGGGGTCCTCTTTCGCGCACGCACGGCCATAAAACACGCACTGGCATTACAACCACTGTATAATTTCAACTTTCACCCTTAAAATGACCGTGTGGGCCATGGAGAAGTTACCCTGTCAACTACAGACACTGAGGTGGAAGAGTGACCGGTCTATGGACGTCGGTACGGTCCAATACCCAGTGTCAGACAAGGAGGAAGTCTAGTCAACAAGGCTAGTACAGGCCTCACAGCTACACTCAGGTTAATAAAGGTAGCAGATGAATATGTGTACTATGTGTCTGTGTGACATGGCTACATCAATGAGCAGAGATGAATGCTGCAGTCAGTAGTACAGTAACTATCTATTTCATAGACACATGATGGATGATGATGGAGAGTGATGGTGGTCAACACATCACAGCAGGTCAACACATTCAATGATGTATCACAACCAGACCATGTCAGAAACACAACCAGACCATGTCAGAAACACAACCAGACCATGTCAGAAACACAACCAGACCATGTCAGAAACACAACCAGACCATGTCTGTATCACAACCAGACCATGTCAGAAACACAACCAGACCATGTCAGAAACACAACCAGACCATGTCTGTATCACAACCAGACCATGTCAGAAACACAACCAGACCATGTCAGAAACACAACCAGACCATGTCAGAAACACAACCAGACCATGTCTGTATCACAACCAGACCATGTCAGAAACACAACCAGACCATGTCAGAAACACAACCAGACCATGTCAGAAACACAACCAGACCATGTCTGTATCACAACCAGACCATGTCAGAAACACAACCAGACCATGTCAGAAACACAACCAGACCATGTCAGAAACACAACCAGACCATGTCAGAAACACAACCAGACCATGACTGTAACACAACCAGACCATGTCTGTAACACAACCAGACCATGTCAGAAACACAAACAGACCATGTCTGTAACACAACCAGACCATGTCTGTAACACAACCAGACCATGTCAGAAACACAACCAGACCATGTCTGTAACACAACCAGACCATGTCAGAAACACAACCAGACCATGTCAGAAACACAACAATGCATCAGCTGAGTTAAAGAAAACCAACTCTTACCTTTGATGACAGAACATGAGCCGTGTTTACCCGTACCTCCGCCTTGCCCCGCGCATATTGCTATGAATAGTTCGAAGATAGGTGCTTGCACGTTAGGTGCAAGGCTGCTTGGTTAACCCATTAGCGGGAACATTATTAGTTGCACAAAATAGGCTGATTTAATTGACCATGAACATCAGAGACAGACATTACGAATGTTCATTTAAAATACTCCGGAAGCCCGAAGTCCGGAAAACCGGAAGTCGGGAGTCCTCAGCATAATGCATTGTCTGCAATACAACCGGAGATTTCTTGGCCAGGGCGCACAAATGTGCGTCCTGGCCAAGAAATAGAGACAGCCAATTGGAGCGCTGCTACAGCTCACGTGTAAGCGAAAAGTATTCGTCCTGGCATAGACTTGCATTGACACGGCGCCCCGCGTTCTCTCCCTATGTATTTTAACAGTGAGTTTTACACACACACACACACACACACACACAGATAAAAATGTTTATTGTATTGGAGGATTTTTTAATGAATGCTGATAGGCGCCGACAGAATATCAGCCGCATTTTGTGAATAAAAATGTTTATTTTTTTTATTTTTTTTTACAAATCGGAACTAGGAAGTGAAGGTGGGGGCGGCGCCCCAGCGCCCTCTATCGGCCAGCCGCCACTGCTGATTGCTGTTGGGGAGTTTGATTGGACAACAGGCGTTCCGCGAGGGCTGCTCAGATTTTCCAGAGCGAACTTTACGAACGCAGCTGTCTTTGTTTTCTAAGCCCCGCTCAAAAGCCTGACGTAGCGGTTAGCTTAGCATCATCACTAGCCTCCTCCTCCTCCTCCTCCTCCTACACAGACAAGCGGCTGAGTTACAACGCGAAACACAACAACGCTGCTTACCTTCGGCTTCTCTTCAGACATGACGTGACTGTTGTTGCTGTGTTAAAGCGTTTAAGTGTTTAACTGTGTTAAAAAGGGCTAAAGTAGACGTGAGCGCTGAGCGTCGTTTTTCTCGGGACCGCGATCACGTGAGCGCGCAAATCTATCCCATGCACGCCCCCCGTTAATTATAACACGGTATTATAAGATAGCCAATATACTAACTAGGCTAATAGAAACAGCTATGACTTAAATATATATATATATATATTTATATTTCTTTCTAAGCCGCAAGTACCATATGAGAGAGGCTGTTCTTGTCAGGTATATCAAAGACAGTAGAGCAGGGGCGGGGCTAAGGGGTGGCTAAGGGGCGGGGCTAAGGGGTGGCTACTTGGGCTCAAGCCCCGGATGTTTTACTTTCGGAAAATATGTAGCGGGAATATCAAAATGTTACCCGGATACAGCAATGCTATTATTTTCTGATTGGCTGTTCGGTAGCTATATTTTTAAATTTGATTAGGGTTGCAGACCGAAAAAAGTGCAAACAAACAACTAGACAGGAACACAACACAGGGTACCGTTTGAAATATGGAACTGAAAGAAAACCTTGTACGTCTACAGAATGCTCCATAGATAGTCTGCTGAATATAAATACTACAAGCTGTTCTCCAATATAATCCCTGCACAGTGGATTTCATCACTTTTTCATCAAAACATGTCAGCTTTAGCTGCTTGATTTGGCATCTTATTAACAGCTTTTACATTACTATGGCCCACCATACAGTTTGGAGCGCTAGATCCTGTAGTAAGCAAAGTTCTTCCTGCGGAACCTGTGAAGATCTCCAAGAGCATCACACTTCAAGCATGTGATACCATCATTAGTATAGTATGGTGGACAGACACCAGAGTGTTCCCTTTCCATGAACTGCTAAGCAAGGCTGGAGTCACTGACAGACAGAGAGCATGGGCTACCAGCTAAGACCACATCCATTTGACCTATTCCCTTTCTAAACTACACTGTCAACCCTACAATTATTCAACTCCCATTGTTTTGCTGGTAAGACTGTTGACTGTTATGCATTGTCAAGAAAATGTGAGTCTGAAACAGGGCAATATCGCCATCTGGTGGTTTTGAGTTGACATTGCCAGTTCAGAGCACGTTCTTTACTGGAATGAATGAATGAATGAATGGTCTTTATTGTCATTGCTATAGTACAGGTACCAAACAACGAAATTTGGGAGGGGGGGCTCCCCTGGTGCCAGGAAAGAGAAAAAAAACTAAAAAAACAAGAAGGGAAAGGAGCTGGTTTACATAAATAAAGGCTATGTACACTATCCACTATACTATACTGTACAGATAAAACACTGTGCTGTACTCTATGCTATGCTATACCTATTCTAACATTTCCTATTTCTCTGCAACCTTATGTACCCTAGGGTTGTCACACTGCACTTGGACTGCTTGCCTTGCTTGCCACCATGTGTTGTGGTATTCTGTAGTATGAAAGTAGTTAGGAAAGAATCAGACCGGGAGACACGCAGCTGCTGTTCACTTTCAGGTTTATTCAACTTCGTCTTCCTCACATCCGGAAGTGCATACATCACTTTCGTCACTGCATACATCACTATCATACTAGCGCCCACTGGCGGTATAAACAGGACACAACATTTCCCCCTTTCTTAAAGGAATTACAGTACTCAAAGAAGGCAATATTCTGTAGACTGGTGTCAGTACAATTGAAATAAAATGAAAACTAAGGAAATGAAAATGAATGAATCAACAGAATGAATAACAACAATAAACAGTTTATGACAGTGAAACATGAAATGAACATTCACTTTTGTCCTTGCATTGTAGGACCTTTTTGTACTAAGTTAGAACCGTGTTCTATCCTACCCTTTTAGTACGTTCTCTACGGCACAAAGTCTACCAGCCACCTAGGTGGGTTTCTGACTCTCAGGTTCCTTCTTGGACCTGGTTCATTAAACACATTCTCTGTCTCGGGCACCATGAACTCCTCTAGCTCAATCTCCTTTTCACCACTGGTGCCAGACAGAGCATCCTTGGGGAAGCGTGTAAGCTTGGATGCATTCCATTTTCGACCATCACTGAGCAGATATGTATTCTGTCCTGCTTTACTAACTACTGTCAGCGGTTCTGTGAATCTTGATGATCCCTTTTTTACATGCTCCGGTCTGCGGACACGTACGGTGTCATTCACTTGGAACATGGGCACTTTCGCTCCCCTCATTCTGTCTGTGTACTCCTTACTCTCCTGTTGCTTGCGTCTCACTGTCTCCTGCACTTTCTCATGTGACTTAATTTGTTGTGAGACAGGGAGGACATTTAGTTTTGTACGCATCTTTCTGTTCCTCAGCAACTCAAAGGGAGTAGCTCCTGTAGTAGCATGCGGCGTAGCGCGATAGTTCAGTAAGAACTCTGTTACTGCATGTTTCCATGGCTTGTGCATTCTCTCAGCCGTCTGAATACACTCTTTGAGAACTCGATTAAATCTCTCAATAGCCCCGTTGGCTCTTGGATAATAAACACTGGAACGCAGGTGCTTTATCTCTCTCTCTCCCAGAAAGCTTGCAAAAGCATGGGAGGTAAACTGACATCCGTTGTCAGAGACCAGGAAGGAAGGGTTACCTTCACGACTAAACACTGTAGTCAAGAAGCTAATAACCGCCTCTGTAGTTACAGTAGAGACAAACGCCACCTCTGGCCACTTACTGTAATAGTCTGTGAGTGTAATAGCATAACGGCAGTCCCATGTCGCACAGTCAAAGGGACCAACAATGTCAATGGCCACCTTCTCCCATGGTCCACCTGGCAGTTCCACTGGGGTAAGTGGTGCAGGCGCAGTTTTGGCTGTTTTGTCATTGTATTGACAGGGTACACATGAACCTACTAATGTCTGGACACATCTGTCCATTTGCGGCCACCAATATAGCTCTCGTAGTCTCTGTTTAGTACGCACTATTCCCTGATGCGCTTCATGAGCTAAATTTACAACTTTAGACCGTAGTGTAGTAGGAACCACCACACGGTCGGGGCCTCTCATGACAAGTAGTTCATCCACAGCCAGTTCATCTCTCACTCTAAAATATGGAGCAAGTTCCTTTGTCACATTCTTACTGCATTTTGGCCAACCTTTCTGTATCTGCTGTCTCAGTTGAGTCAGTTCAGGACAGGCCTCACCGGCAGCAGTGAACTCGGTCACAGATATGGCATGTGAGGAACCTGTGAACACAGTAGCCACCATGTCTGGCTCCTCCTCCACCTCTCCTGTCGAAGGCAGAGGGAGTCTGGACAAGCAGTCAGCAGTCACATTACATTTCCCTGGATGGTAAGTGACATCATAAGTAAAGCATAGTAGACGTGCAGACCATCTCGCTATTCTCAGACCTGCGCGACCCGTACCCCTGGAAGTGAGTAGGGTTGTCAACGCTTGGTGGTCTGTGCGTAGGACAAAACGATGTCCCCACAGGTAGGTTCTCCACCTTTCCACCGCCCAAACGCATGCCAGCGCCTCACGCTCGACGGTAGAGTACTTTCTCTCTGCAGGAGAAAGTGTCCTGGACGCAAAAGCTATGGTTCTCTCTGTATTGTCTGGGTGAATCTGGCTCATTACAGCCCCCAATCCATAGTTAGAAGCATCGGTAGTGACATAAGTAGGTAACTCAGGATCATATAATGCTAAGGTAGGACTCTCAGTAATCAGTCTCTTAACCTCAGTAAAACTGGACTCTGCATCCGCTGTCCATTCAAACTTAGTGTCAGTAGATTCCCTGAGTGTAGCACGTAGCGGTTCCACCACAGTAGAGAAGTCAGGTATGAATTTACTATACCACGATGCAAGTCCTAGGAAGGACCGCAGGGAGGATGTGTCGTGCGGGGCAGGCGCGTTCGCCACAGCACTGACCCCGTCTTGGTCAGGATGAAGACCATCTTTGGACACAGTGTGGCCCAGGAAGCGCAGAGCTTTCTGGTTGAACTTACACTTGTGCATGTTCAGTTTAAGTCCCACTTCATTTAGAGCATGTAGCACTCTCCGTAGGCTGACATCGTGATCCTGCTGTGTGATGCCGTAGCAAATCACATCATCCAGGTAGGCCTGTACGCCTGGCAGGCCTGTCAGTACAGTCGACATCATTTTCTGAAAAGCTGAAGGAGCAGAAGCGAGGCCAAATGGCACTCGGCAGAAACGAAAGAGACCCTCATGCGTGATAAACGCAGTTAAATCACGGCTATCTGGATGCAATGGCAACTGGTGATAAGCAGAGGCTAAGTCTATAGTAGAAAAGACTGTGGCTCCACGGAGCTCAGCGAACAGTTCATCCATGTGCGGTAAGGGATGACAGTCACTGATGATTGCCTTATTAGGTTCTCTGAGGTCAACACACAGGCGAGGCTTTCCTCCCCCCTTTCTCTGGGTCACAACTATAGGGGAAACCCATGGAGATGCGTCTATACGTTCTATAACGCCTTTTTCCTGTAGATCTGCGAGCTCATCGGTCACAGCCTGCCTCACTGAGAACGGAAGCCTCCTCAGTTTCTGCTGTACTGGCACAGCATCTGGTTTAACCTGTATTTTGTGCATAAAACCTTTTGCACACCCTAACTCCTGTACTAGAACCTCTGGTTCGGTCTGTGGAGTGGTACTCTGTACAGTAGGTGCTCGGAGCACAGTAGGAGAGCTAGCAGAGCTAACAGTAATAATTTTGTTACCCTCAATGCACATCTGCAATGCTACAAATAAATCTAGTCCCAGCAATGCATTTCCTGATTCAACCACTATCAATGAACCTGTAACTGAATGTCCATTATGAACAACTGTAGCATGCATGCAACCTTTAACAGGAATTTTCTCTCTGGAGTAAGTAAGCAGATTCACTGTAGGCTCAGCAAGGACACATGTATGGAAAAGTGTCTGGTAAGTACTCTCTGGAATAATAGAAACAGATGAGCCTGTATCCACTATCAGCTCAACATCATGGGAATGATAATTTGCATCAACTCGTACAGTACACATAATTTTATCATTCACGACGGCCCCCTGCATGTAAAGCACAGTAACGTCATTCACCACTACCTCACGCACCTCTTTTTGAGCCGATCTACACACCTTGGAAAAATGTCCAACTTTTCCGCATGTATTGCAAGTCACCTTAACCGCCGGGCATGTAGGCTTGTTAGCTAAGTGTCCTGTGGATCCGCATCGGAAGCAGGCGCGCTGATTCCCAGTTGTAGCTGGCTGGCTGTAGACCGTGGCAGGTGCAGTCGTCGTCGGAGCTTTCTTCTTGCCCTTGTCGAACCTCCTCCTCGTCGGCTGTTTCTCGATGGCTCTCACCGAAGCAGTAGCTCCAGAGAGAACGTTGGAGTTCCGTAGTCCAGCCTCGATTTGTAAGGCCATTGAAGTAGCTTTGTCCAGAGACAAGTCCGATTCAAGCAAAAGTCTGTCTCGTATGCGTGTATTAGCAACACGCTCAATCAGTTGATCACAAATCATTTGTTCCTCCATGGCACCAAATTCACAAGCTGCAGCTAGCTCGCGTAATGAAGCAAGGAACTGATTAACCGTCTCGTCAGGACCCTGAGCTCTCTGTCGAAATTTGTGACGTTCAGCAATCACATTCACCTTAGGAACAAAGTACTTTTCCAGTCCATCCACGGCAGAAGTGTAGGTAACACCCGTATCCTTGTACAAGGTTCATATACAGAATTATACAGCTTATCATTTAACATTATGAAAACATCGTCTTTAACTCTAACATTTCCCTGCTGTTTTTCATAATTTATCACGATACAAACATTCTCTCTTTATTCAGGTCGTTTTAACTTTCTTTCATATTTTCTAGTTTAACTGTCATTCAACATCGCCGTACAGATCACACATGAATCTCAATTTGGATTAGAGTTTCTCAAATTGGGTTAGGTACTTAGGTTACAAATATTCCTGAAATCAGTTTGTTAGTCATAGCTTTGAAGCAGGGGAAGACACAACAAACAATCATGTGATGTCAAGCATCACACATGTTCCTCCTGCCACTGCAGTCGATAGGTCAAGAGTCATTCAGTTCTGGAGTGTCATCAGTCTGATCTGATCGATTTCGCGGTTCTAGGCTTCGTTTATCGTAAGGGATGCGTTTACAAATGTCTCTGATTGATAGTTCAGGGTTTTCTTGTCATCTGGGACATTACTGCCCCAGACTGGGTCGTGTGCCTGGACGGGCGTCTCGTTTGGGTCGTCGGGAGGATTTGGTCCCCTCATTCTAAGAGGTAGTGGATCTGAAGAATTCTTCACCGGGTTTGAGACGTAATATTCACTAAATGAATAACCCCTTTGTAGCCCGGGCTTCCACCACTATCCGTCGTTCGAGGGGAACAATGTCACCTCCTTTCAATGGCTCTGTGTATCCACGTATCTCGTTCTGCGATCTTGACAGCAGTTGAGATGCTCAGCAGCACCCCAAATGGCTCAACCCACCGCGGGCTGCGCCAGTGTTCTCCTTCCATCTCGTCGATGAGGATCTGGTCATCAGGTTGTATTCTCGATCCTGTAGGAAACAGAAGGGACTGGCAGATCATTTGTTCTGGCTATTTCCTATTTCCTAAATAGCCATCCACCAGTGTGTTTTCTGTTTCTGCCAAATCTGCTGTCTTTACATATAACGATGAATTGAGTATCAAGGACCCCAATTGAAATATGTACTTTCATGTCACTTGCTTCTGCAAATCTTCTAATAAAGTTTTCAATCAATCAATCAATACTTCCCTATTGTCGTCTACTATGGGTAGTCTAAACCCCTTCTCCCATTTACTATTTCAAATTCATTAATTTCATTTATTTCATTCATTCATTCATTCATTCAATCAATCAAACCCATAGGTCTCAATTTTATTGTCATGTGTGTTTCCATTAGAGAAACACACTCTTCAATGTCCAGGTGTTTGGACACTGTGTTTGATCAATTCGTTCACGAAATGTGCGCCATTATCACTATATATTATTTTATTTTTTTTAATTGTGTGTAATTATATACGTGAAAATGTGCATTAATCCCTGTCAATCACCTTCCCTGCTTTTTGATACATGTCATTAAAAAGACCATGTATCAAATTAGCTGCTGCTTGTAGAGGCTTTGTGGTAATACAATTTTCCCATCTATTCTATAAACTTTGTCATTCGTCCAAATTCGTATTACTCCCCTGGTCTCTGTTCTGTGGATCAGGAGGGGGTCACACTAAAAATAGCAGTTTGTCCTCTGTCTCCCTCCCTCTCTCTCTCTCTCTCTCTCTCTCTCTCTCTCTCTCTCTCTCTCTCTCTCTCTCTCCTCTCCTTGTCTCCTAGTCTCCTCTCCTCGTCTCCTCTACTCGTCTCCTAGTCTCCTCGTCTCCTCTCCTAGTCTCCTCTCCTCGTCTCCTAGTCTCCTAGTCTCCTCTACTCCTCTACTAGTCTCCTAGTCTCCTCTCCTCGTCTCCTCTTCTCGTCTCCTAGTCTCCTCTACTCCTCTACTAGTCTCCTAGTCTCCTCTCCTCGTCTCCTCTACTCGTTTCCTAGTCTCCTCGTCTCCTCTCCTCGTCTCCTAGTCTTTTTATTGCTTTCTCTCCTTCTCTCTCCTGCTTTCTACTGTTTTCTCTCCTTCTCTCTTATCTCTTACACACACACATACACTCGCTCTCTCTGTCACACACACTCTCTCTTATCTCTTACTCAAACACACATTCCCCACAGCCCCCACCTGTGGCCTTCTCCTCTGCTCTCTCTCTGTCACTGAACATACAGTATCCTTAATCTTGCACTAATTCTAACACATACACTTTCTAATTCTACACTTTTCTAATTCTCACTTTCAGTCATAGTTTCAGTTCCATTCTTAGTCTGCTGTTTACCTAACACGAAAGGATATACATTTATCTTTCAAAGTGGATTCCTTTCGTATGTCAAACTCCACAGTCTAATTTCCATTAGTCTACTATTTACATAGCATAAAAAGATATACATCTGTCTTTTAAAGTGGATTCTTTTTGCATGTCAAACAACTCCTATTTTGTACAATTTAGGATAGATAGACTATTCATTTCGATTGCAATCTTTCTTTTTCTATTATAATTCACTTTCATTCATAGTTTCTATTATATTTACCGGTCTTTGTTGCTTATGTCTTGGTCTGGATCTCGTCAGCCGTCCTTTTGGAGGAGAAAGGTTCGACATCTAACGCACCGGCCTGAAACGAATTCACGTCACAGGACTTTCTCCGGGTCGCTGGATCCGGGCTGTACAGACTTCGGTGTGTCGAATCTTCTTCCCCCATCAGACGACCTTGAGATCCGGCTCGAAGGACCAAATGTCGGGTTCTGGTTCTGGGCTTAAATGCTATATTCTGTTCAGCTTGTTTGTAAAGCAAGCCATGCTAACCCGTCGCTAGTTCAAACAGACCGTAGTAGACTTTAAACAACAAAGAGACACGGAGTTCATCATGATCGTTATTTTCTTGCAAGGAGAATGAATGCGAAGTCTCCCCTTAGAGACTCCGAATTCAGACTGCCTTATCTTGCAAGGAGCAGGTCATTTTATTCTTGACAGAAAGGCACACATGTCTGGTTCTCATACAGAATGCAAAGGAGGAGACAGTTTGTGATCCTATCAGAGTCCTAGAAAAGGGGGGTGTTTGTTCAGAACGAATCATTAGCAGACGTGTCCGTGAGCGACTCAAAACCTGTTTTCGAATGGTGTCATGGAAATCTGATAAGCAGGGGAGAGACAGAGTACAAGGTTCACACAATCATTAACAGAGCCCAGAGACAGGCTGTAGAGAGTTTCATGGTGTACAAGGTTCATATACAGAATTATACAGCTTATCATTTAACATTATGAAAACATCGTCTTTAACTCTAACAATCAGTCATATCGTAGTACAGTATTTTACACAACATTGCATCCTGAACACAGGATATACACAGAATATACAATCAGCTTTGAACATCAAGAGAGAAAACAGGATCTTTACAGGAAATCTTTACAGGAAATCTTTACAGGATCTTTACAGGATCTTTACAGGAAAGTTACAAAAAGATCCTGTTTCTCATTGAACGACACGAACAACACAGTACCAGGGATGGGGGGAGGGGGGGTCAGAGAGAACAGAGTGTGAGGGGGAGGGAGGGGTGGGTGGGTGAGGGAGGGGGGGGGGGCAGAGAGAACAGGGTGTGAGGGGGAGGGAGGGGTGGGTGGGTGAGGGAGGGGGGGGGTCAGAGAGAACAGGGTGTGAGGGGGAGGGAGGGGTGGGTGGGTGAGGGAGGGGGGGGGTCAGAGAGAACAGGGTTTGACTGGGGGAGGGGGTGTCAGAGAGAGCAGGGTGTTACTCAGGGAGGGGGGGTGGGTGTCAGAGAGAGCAGGGTGTGCATTGAGTGAATGCTCTTCAAGTGTGGAGTCCTCTGAGCCCCCCCTCTAGGAGGCCCCCCCTCTAGGAGGCCCCCCCGGTCTGCTGTTGGAATACGTCGATGGTATCTTCATCCTCCATCTCCAGCTGCAAACACCAAACACACACACACGCAATGTTAACACTCTCCCCCCACTGGGAAATAACCAGAATAATAACTGTATTTGTATAGAGCTTTTCCTGCAAACGTTGCAGCTCAAAGTGCTCCAATCATTATATGATCATAATGTAATGATTTAGTAATTTAACGGCAATATTAAAAAGATGGGTTTTTAGTCTTGACTTGAACATAATGTGCTGAGGTTGCATCCCTAATGTAAACTGGCAGTGAGACACAATCTGGAGCATAACATGAGAATGCAGGCTCACCAGATCTCTTCTTTTGTACATGAAAACAGCACCAGAAGACCTTATTGTATAGAAACTGAAGTGGCTGACCAGGGGGTATTCCATCAACGTCTCTAAAGGAAAATCCAGGCTGATGTTTTTATAAATCTTGTTTTAGACAGATTAATCAAATACAGCCAGGTTTTTCTTTTTAATAAGTCTCGTGAAATTTATCATAATAAGCCTGGATTTACCTTGAGCGACATTGATGGAATACCCCCCCCCCCCCCTGAAATATGTTCACTAACCTGCGCAGGTGTGTCCGTCTCATTGATGCGCTTTCCATCAAACATAAACCTAATCTCTCTGATTGATAAACCCTGTTGAAAGACAGAAAACGTTAACACACATATAAAAACACACAAACAAAAGAATAAAAAAGAACCAGTTGTCAACCAACAAGTAAAACAAACCTTTACTGGTCTGAAAGACTTAATAGGTGCAAGCTAAACATGACAGAATTAGGCTTCACCCATCTATGATCAGGTGGGCAGCAAGCATCATCTGGCTTATGGGAGGTCCATAAGATCCTATCTGATCTACAAGGCACCTCGGGTGAAGGGGACAGGGATTGCAACTGTACAGGGCCCAATGCGTTCTACAGGGTTCTACGGGGTTCTACAGGGTTCCCACTCCTTCTGAAACATCAAACTCAAGCACCTTTCAAGGACTTTCAAGACTCAATTCCCTCAAATTCAAGGACCCAACACAGCATAGTTTGAGACAGATGTAGATGAAAATTTATATAATAGGAAGTATCCGCTCACAGACAACAATTAAAAAGAGAGGCTTGAATGTAGAGGCTTGAACACCAGATGGTCTCTTGCCTTCTCTACCACAGCACAGCAAAACAAAAGATTGTGAAATATGTGTAAAGTTAAGCAATACAGACTTATTTACTAGTTGACGAGCTAAGTAAAACATTTTTGAATATATATATTTTTTTAGAGAGAGAGGGGGGAATTCAAGCACTTCCAATGACCCCATGTCTATTTTCAAAAACTTTTAAAACCTTGATTTTTTTTCTCTCAAATTCACAAACTTTCAAGGATTTCAAGGACCCGTGGGAGCCCTGTTTCTATCATCATCTAGAAGAGAAGTCTTCTTACCTGTGTTTCACAGTACGCCTTCATCAGTTTGCTGAGCGGCATGTGCCTTTTGATTTTGAACTTGACAACCTTGCCATCTTGACCGGCGACTTTGAGGTTGATTGGGTCATTCCCGGTCAGCGATAAACGACACATTCCCGGTCAGCGATAAACGACACATGTTAGAGAGACAGTTACAGTAGTATTAAGGGGACTGGGGGATGTTGTGGTACACTACTGATTGCTGTTGGGGAGTTTGATTGGACAACAGGCGTTCCACGAGTGCTGCTCAGATTTTCCAGAGCGAACTTTACGAACGCAGCTGTCTTTGTTTTCTAAGCCCGCTCAAAAGCCTGACGTAGCGGTTAGCTTAGCATCATCACTAGCCTCCTCCTCCTCCTCCTACACAGACAAGCGGCTGAGTTACAACGCGAAACACAACAACGCTGCTTACCTTCGGCTTCTCTTCAGACATGACGTGACTGTTGTTGCTGTGTTAAAGCGTTTAAGTGTTTAACTGTGTTAAAAAGGGCTAAAGTAGACGTGAGCGCTGAGCGTCGTTTTTCTCGGGACCGCGATCACGTGAGCGCGCAAATCTATCCCATGCGCGCCCCCCGTTAATTATAACACGGTATTATAAGATAGCCAATATACTAACTAGGCTAATAGAAACAGCTATGACTTAAATATATATATATATATATATTTATATTTCTTTCTAAGCCGCAAGTACCATATGAGAGAGGCTGTTCTTGTCAGGTATATCAAAGACAGTAGAGCAGGGGCGGGGCTAAGGGGTGGCTACTTGGGCTCAAGCCCCGGATGTTTTACTTTCGGAAAATATGTAGCGGGAATATCAAAATGTTACCCGGATACAGCAGTGATATTATTTTCTGATTGGCTGTTTGGTAGCTGTAATGTTTAGACCACCTACTGCCACCCGGTGGTAGACTCGATACACTGTCAAGAGTCAAGACCCGGTCATGCGCAGTCGGGAGTCAGTGAATGCATATGCTGTAATGCGTGCACATCGAATAACTAAAGAGTCCAATTGATATCCAGTGTGTGTCTCATCATTTATACATTATATTCTTGCTACACGTCAGAATATCACAATGGCGACGAGGATTCAAAGTGGAAACGCCACCAGTGTCGATTTTTGAAGGAGGAAGAAGAAGAATCCGTCCGGAAAAGTCGAAGTGAGTAGTTAGCTAGCAAGAAGCTAAGCTAAGCTACCCAGGCTAACGCTAGTATCATGCAGTCGGCATTTTCGGGCCACATGGCCATACAGCCATTCGACACAGAAACCGATCCCAGTTCGCTTGGAACGCGATGGAACAAATGGATCAACCGATTTGAAAACTACACCGTAGCCACAAACATTACTCAAGAAATAAGGAAAAGGGCACTGCTGCTTCACTTAGCTGGAGAGAGAGTCCATGATATCTACGACACGCTGGCTGACGACAGTGATGACTATGAAAACACAAAGACGAAGCTCCACGGATATTTCTCACCGAAAAAGAACACACACTACCTTGTGTACAAGTTCAGACAAGCCATACAGCTTCCCGGTGAGTCTTTAGACACATTTCATACCAGACTGAGGATGCTAGCTAAAGATTGTGAATTTGCAGATGCAGACAGAGAAATAGTCGCGCAAATAATACAGAGCTGTACCTCATCACGGCTGCGCAGGAGAGCGCTCAGAGAGCCAAACATGACTTTGACTAATATGTTAGACCTAGGGAGAATGTTAGAGATCTCTGAACAACAGGCAGAAAGCATAGAAGAGAAGGCTGTCACCGCAATCAATGCACTGCATCTCAAGGGCGCCAAACAGCAACATGCAGCATACAGGCACAAAGAGAAGAGCTTGCAATGTAGAAACTGTGGAGGAAATTATCCACACGAGGGTGACTGTCCAGCCAGAGGGAAGGACTGCAGGGCCTGTGGAAAGCCTAACCACTATGCCAAACACTGCCGTGGTCAGAAATTTGCACATCAAAGCCAAGAGGAGGACACAGCTCACTACAAGCAGCGGAGCACTAAGAAAGTGAACCAGGTGACAGCATGCTCCGAGACCAAATCAAGAGACTCATCAAGTGGAGACGAAAGGTATGTGTATGTAATCAACAGCACAAGTATACAGCAACCCCAGACCAACATCAAGCTGAATGGTGTCAGTGTTAAAATACTGATTGATTCAGGAGCAGCTGTCAACATAATTAATGAAGATGTGTTAAACACACTTGACCCAAAGCCTATGCTCAGCACAGCCATGATCAAAATATTTCCATATGGGTCCAACAACGCTCTACCTATCATTGGTAAATTTGCATGCAAAGTACAGGCTACTAACAAGCGGACAGAGAGTGTGTTCTACGTTCTCAGAGGCGACGCCGGACAATCTCTGCTCAGCTACGCAACTGCCAGTGAACTAGGGCTGATCCAGATCATCAATATGGTGAACACGCCGCCAGTGATGCCACCCAGTGGGCGTACTGTCGCAGATGAGCTCGTGCAGAGCTACCCAGAGCTTTTCACCGGAATCGGAAAGCTGAAAGACTTCCAGGTGAAACTGCATATAGACCCCGACATCCAACCGACGTGCCAGCCGCACAGACGGGTCCCTTTCCATGTCCGTCAGAAGGTCGAGGCGGAGCTTCAGAAGCTGGAGAACGACGGTATCATTGAAACTATATCTGGACCAACACCCTGGGTTTCCCCGATCGTCACACCACCGAAGCCAAAAGACCCTGATAAAGTCCGAATCTGCGTTGATATGCGTCAGGCGAACACAGCAATTCAGCGAGAACGACATATCACCCCAACAATGGATGATGTAATACACGAGCTGAACGGTGCCAAGGTATTCTCGAAGTTGGACCTCACAGCAGGCTACCACCAGCTCGAGCTGCATCCAGAGAGTCGTTACATCACAACGTTCACAACACACCTCGGGCTAAGAAGATACAAACGCCTGAACTTCGGTATATCATCCGCCGCTGAAGTGTTCCAGAACGCCATCTGCCAGACGCTGCAAGGTATACCGGGCGTGAAGAACCTCAGCGATGACATCATCATCTATGGCGTCTCTCAGGAAGCACACGACGACACTCTGAGAGCAGTGTTTAAAAGACTGAAAGACAGTGGGTTGACACTCAATCGCAACAAATGCGAATTCAACAAGCAGCGCCTTGAATTCTTTGGGTTCATTTTTTCTGCCGACGGGATTTCTGCAGATCGAAAGAAGGTGTCAGCCATTCACGACGCCAGCGACCCCAAAGATCCAGGTGAGATCAGAAGTCTTCTGGGCATGGCCAACTACTGCGCCAGGTTCATAAAGGACTACTCAACCATCACTGCACCGCTCCGTGGGCTCACGAAGAAGGACGCTCCGTGGCAGTGGGGCAGTGATCAAGCTACGGCACTCCAGACGCTCAAGGACAGCCTGACGAGCGACACAACAATGTCATATTTCGATCCCAGGAAGGAGACGGAGCTCATTGTTGATGGAAGTCCGGTGGGGCTAGGCGCCATCCTCTGTCAGAAAGGAGGAGGGGGAGAGAAGCGCATCATAGCCTACGCCAGCCGCGCACTCAGTGATGTAGAAACGAGATACTCGCAAACAGAACGTGAGGCCCTAGCCATCATCTGGAGCTGCGAACATTTTCACCTGTATCTGTATGGACATCCATTCACCATGGTAACCGACCACAAACCATTGGAGATGATATGGAATAACCCGAGATCAAAACAACCTGCACGGATCGAGAGATGGGGCCTCAGACTACAGCCGTACAACTTCAGAGTGGAATATAGAAAAGGAGCTGACAATCCAGCTGACTACATGTCTAGACACCCTCTCCCGGTACAGTCGTCACAGAACACAAGAGCATCCAAGGTTGCAGAGGAGTACGTTAACTTCGTAGCACTTCAAGCAACACCCAAGGCGATGACACTACAAGAGATACAGCGAGAGACATTGAAAGACACACTCCTGCAACAGGTCAGTGCACACATCAGAAATAACTCATGGCGTTTAATCACAGACCGCTCACCAGGTGCTGCTGCACTGAAACCATACAAGCTCGTCAGTGATGAACTCACAGTGTCCACAGGTAACGACATCATACTGCGAGGCACCAGGATTGTCATACCTGCAGCTCTACAGCAGAGGGCGCTGCAGATTGCTCATGAAAGCCACCAGGGCGTAGCTAAGACAAAGGCCCTACTCAGAGAAAAGGTATGGTTCCCTACCATAGACCAACAGGTAGAGACCATCACCAAGACCTGCCTCCCATGTCAAGTGAACACTCCAGTTACCCGGACCGAACCACTCAAAATGTCTGAGCTGCCAGACGCACCATGGCACAGTGTTAGTGCTGACTTTTATGGCCCACTCCCATCGGGAGAATACCTGTTAGTTATAGTCGATGACTACACACGATACCCAATTGTTGAGCCAATTCGATCTACCTCAGCAAACACAGTCATACCAGTCATGGACAAAGTCTTCTCCATGTTTGGAATCCCAAGAATTGTTAAGACTGACAACGGACCTCCTTTCAACAGCAACCAGTTCGCTGAGTTTGCCAACTACCTAGGGTTTAAGCACAGGAAGATAACACCTCTATGGCCACAAGCTAATGCCACAGCTGAGAGATTCATGCGCACCGTCGGGAAAGTACTCAGAATCGCCCAGATGCAGAGGATGCCATGGAAACAACAGCTGCACGTCTTCCTGCGTGAGTACAGGTCCACTCCCCACAGCACGACGAACACGTCACCTGCCGAGTTACTATTCCAACGGAAGATGACCACCAAGCTACCCTCAGCAGACACAATCACCATCCCTGCTGACGAAGAGATACGCAGAATCGACAGAGAGGCCAAGGCAAAGATGAAAGCTCTCTCAGATGCTCGACGACACGCTACGCCTTCTGACATCAAGCCAGGAGACACCGTCCTGTGTCGTCAACCAAAACAGAACAAGCTTACTACGCCTTACAACGCAGAGCCGCTCACAGTAATCGATGTCAAAGGTTCCATGATAACAGCTGGAAGAAGTGGTTACACCACCACTAGGAACAGTTCATTCTTTAAGAAGATTGTCCGAGACAACCCAGACACTCTAATGGACTTAAGTTCAGAGGTCAGTGAGGAAGCAGGCCCAGCTACGCCTCCACCCGCACCTCCGCCGAGGTATCCAGTTAGGGAGAACAGACAACCTCCCGCATACCTGCGTGACTTCGATTAAAGAGCAGGAGTACCAAAGGACTGTTAACATGTTCTTCCGAGTTAACAATGTTCCAAGTTAATGGACTGTTTGAATGTTATGCACTTTATCATTTATTAAAAAAAAAGGAGTGATGTAATGTTTAGACCACCTACTGCCACCCGGTGGTAGACTCGATACACTGTCAAGAGTCAAGACCCGGTCATGCGCAGTCGGGAGTCAGTGAATGCATATGCTGTAATGCGTGCACATCGAATAACTAAAGAGTCCAATTGATATCCAGTGTGTGTCTCATCATTTATACATTATATTCTTGCTACACGTCAGAATATCACAGTAGCTATATTTTTAAATTTGATTAGGGTTGCAGACCGAAAAAAGTGCAAACAAACAACTAGACAGGAACACAACACAGGGTACCGTTTGAAATATGGAACTGAAAGAAAACCTTGTACGTCTACAGAATGCTCCATAGATAGTCTGCTGGATATAAATACTACAAGCTGTTCTCCAATATAATCCCTGCACAGTGGATTTCATCACTTTTTCATCAAAACATGTCAGCTTTAGCTGCTTGATTTGGCATCTTATTAACAGCTTTTACATCACTATGGCCCACCATACAGTTTGGAGCGCTAGATCCTGTAGTAAGCAAAGTTCTTCCTGCGGAACCTGTGAAGATCTCCAAGAGCATCACACTTCAAGCATGTGATACCATCATTATTATAGTATGGTGGACAGACACCAGAGTGTTCCCTTTCCATGAACTGCTAAGCAAGGCTGGAGTCACTGACAGACAGAGAGCATGGGCTACCAGCTAAGACCACATCCATTTGACCTATTCCCTTTCTAAACTACACTGTCAACCCTACAATTATTCAACTCCCATTGTTTTGCTGGTAAGACTGTTGACTGTTATGCATTGTCAAGAAAATGTGAGTCTGAAACAGGGCAATATCGCCATCAGGTGGTTTTGAGTTGACATTGCCAGTTCAGAGCACGTTCTTTACTGGAATGAATGAATGAATGAATGGTCTTTATTGTCATTGCTATAGTACAGGTACCAAACAACGAAATTTGGGAGGGGCGGCTCCCCTGGTGGTAGGAAAGAGAAAAAAAACAAAAAAAAACAAGAAGGGAAAGGAGCTGGTTTACATAAATAAAGGCTATGTACACTATCCACTATACTATACTGTACAGATAAAACACTGTGCTGTACTCTATGCTATGCTATACCTATTCTAACATTTCCTATTTCTCTGCAACCTTATGTACCCTAGGGTTGTCACACTGCACTTGGACTGCTTGCCTTGCTTGCCACCATGTGTCTGCATTTGAGATTCAAATGCATACTCTATGCATGGTGTGTCTTCTCATCAACAGCTATCTTCTTTGTCAATCTTTGAATGCACAGGGACACAATATAGAAAGCAACTGTATGTCTTATTGTTCAACTTCAACATTATTGAGTATTCTTGAACACACTTGAAATCCCTCAAATACATGGATGGTAATAAGGGTATGTTTGATGACACTGATTATAAGTGTGTCTTTAATGCATTCCTAACCGTCATGATTCAGGACCACACATAATTCTGTCCATCAGAAGCTCCAGACAGCAAATACTCCCCCTTGTGGTAAAAAAAAAAAACTGTACTGTATCCTCGTGCTTGAGCACACAGGCCACTTGTGATGAAGCCAGCCAGGTCCACCGTCCTCACATACAACATCTGGCCCTGAAGGGCTGAACTAGAGGTATATTATCAGACAAATATCAGCAATTCCCTTTGAACCACAAGCGGGAATTTGGGGACACCACCAAGAAGAAAGAGGTTGTTAAAGGTTAAAGGTTAAAGGTTAAAGGTTATACCCATGAAATGGAAGACATCAGTCATATCGTAGTACAGTATTTTACACAACATTGCATCCTGAACACAGGATATACACAGAATATACAATCAGCTTTGAACATCAAGAGAGAAAACAGGATCTTTACAGGAAATCTTTACAGGAAATCTTTACAGGATCTTTACAGGATCTTTACAGGAAAGTTACAAAAAGATCCTGTTTCTCATTGAACGACACGAACAACACGGTACCAGGGATGGGGGGAGGGGGGGGGGGGGTCAGAGAGAACAGGGTGTGAGGGGGAGGGAGGGGTGGGTGGGTGAGGGAGGGGGGGGGGTCAGAGAGAACAGGGTGTGAGGGGGAGGGAGGGGTGGGTGGGTGAGGGAGGGGGGGGGGTCAGAGAGAACAGGGTGTGAGGGGGAGGGAGGGGTGGGTGGGTGAGGGAGGGGGGGGGGGGCAGAGAGAACAGGGTGTGAGGGGGAGGGAGGGGTGGGTGGGTGAGGGAGGGGGGGGGTCAGAGAGAACAGGGTGTGAGGGGGAGGGAGGGGGGGGGGGGTGAGGGAGGGGGGGGGTCAGAGAGAACAGGGTGTGAGGGGGAGGGAGGGGTGGGTGGGTGAGGGAGGGGGGGGGTCAGAGAGAACAGGGTGTGAGGGGGAGGGAGGGGTGGGTGGGTGAGGGAGGGGGGGGGTCAGAGAGAACAGGGTGTGAGGGGGAGGGAGGGGTGGGTGGGTGAGGGAGGGGGGGGCAGAGAGAACAGGGTTTGACTGGGGGAGGGGGTGTCAGAGAGAGCAGGGTGTTACTCAGGGAGGGGGGGTGGGTGTCAGAGAGAGCAGGGTGTGCATTGAGTGGATGCTCTTCAAGTGTGGAGTCCTCTGAGCCCCCCCTCTAGGAGGCCCCCCCGGTCTGCTGTTGGAATACGTCGATGGTATCTTCATCCTCCATCTCCAGCTGCAAACACCAAACACACACACGCAATGTTAACACTCTCCCCCCACTGGGAAATAACCAGAATAATAACTGTATTTGTATAGAGCTTTTCCTGCAAACGTTGCAGCTCAAAGTGCTCCAATCATTATATGATCATAATGTAATGATTTAGTAATTTAACGGCAATATTAAAAAGATGGGTTTTTAGTCTTGACTTGAACATAATGTGCTGAGGTTGCATCCCTAATGTAAACTGGCAGTGAGACACAATCTGGAGCATAACATGAGAATGCAGCCTCACCAGATCTCTTCTTTTGTACATGAAAACAGCACCAGAAGACCTTATTGTATAGAAACTGAAGTGGCTGACCAGGGGGTATTCCATCAACGTCTCTAAAGGAAAATCCAGGCTGATGTTTTTATAAATCTTGTTTTAGACAGATTAATCAAAATACAGCCAGGTTTTTCTTTTTAATAAGTCTCGTGAAATTTATCATAATAAGCCTGGATTTACCTTGAGCGACATTGATGGAATACCCCCCCCCCCCCCTGAAATATGTTCACTAACCTGCGCAGGTGTGTCCGTCTCATTGATGGGCTTTCCATCTAACATAAACCTAATCTCTCTGATTGATAAACCCTGTTGAAAGACAGAAAACGTTAACACGCATATAAAAACACACAAACAAAAGAATAAAAAAGAACCAGTTGTCAACCAACAAGTAAAACAAACCTTTACTGGTCTGAAAGACTTAATAGGTGCAAGCTAAACATGACAGAATTAGGCTGCACCCATCTATGATCAGGTGGGCAGCAAGCATCATCTGGCTTATGGGAGGTCCATAAGATCCTATCTGATCTACAAGGCACCTCGGGTGAAGGGGACAGGGATTGCAACTGTACAGGGCCCAATGCGTTCTACAGGGTTCTACAGGGTTCTACAGGGTTCCCACTCCTTCTGAAACATCAAACTCAAGCACCTTTCAAGGACTTTCAAGACTCAATTCCCTCAAATTCAAGGACCCAACACGGCATAGTTTGAGACAGATGTAGATGAGAATTTATATAATAGGAAGTATCCGCTCACAGACAACAATTCAAAAGAGAGGCTTGAATGTAGAGGCTTGAACACCAGATGGTCTCTTGCCTTCTCTACCACAGCACAGCAAAACAAAAGATTGTGAAATATGTGTAAAGTTAAGCAATACAGACTTATTTACTAGTTGACGAGCTAAGTAAAACATTTTTGAATATATCTTTTTTTTTAGAGAGAGAGGGGGGAATTCAAGCACTTCCAATGACCCCATGTCTATTTTCAAAAACTTTTAAAACCTTGATTTTTTTCTCTCAAATTCACAAACTTTCAAGGATTTCAAGGACCCGTGGGAGCCCTGTTTCTATCATCATCTAGAAGAGAAGTCTTCTTACCTGTGTTTCACAGTACGCCTTCATCAGTTTGCTGAGCGGCATGTGCCTTTTGATTTTGAACTTGACAACCTTGCCATCTTGACCGGCGACTTTGAGGTTGATTCGGTCAT
Source organism: Nansenia antarctica (assembly GCF_963989245.1). Classification (NCBI taxonomy): domain Eukaryota; kingdom Metazoa; phylum Chordata; class Actinopteri; order Argentiniformes; family Microstomatidae; genus Nansenia; species Nansenia antarctica. The sequence continues at coordinate 21,817,508 of NC_137682.1, forward strand.
TCCCGGTCTTGACACCTTCCTTCAAAACACAGCGATAAACGACACATGTTAGAGAGACAGTTACAGTAGTATTAAGGGGACTGGGGGATGTTGTGGTACACTACTGATTGCTGTTGGGGAGTTTGATTGGACAACAGGCGTTCCACGAGTGCTGCTCAGATTTTCCAGAGCGAACTTTACGAACGCAGCTGTCTTTGTTTTCTAAGCCCCGCTCAAAAGCCTGACGTAGCGGTTAGCTTAGCATCATCACTAGCCTCCTCCTCCTCCTACACAGACAAGCGGCTGAGTTACAACGCGAAACACAACAACGCTGCTTACCTTCGGCTTCTCTTCAGACATGATGTGACTGTTGTTGCTGTGAGGCTTTAAAAAGGCAAAGACAGACGTAAAAGACACAAGTAAAGACAGACGTGAGCGCTGAGCGTCGTTTTTCTCGGGACCGCGATCACGTGAGCGCGCATCACGTGAGCGCTCTATCCCATGCGCGCCCCCCGTTAATTATAACACGGTATTATAAGATAGCCTATATACTAACTAGGCTAATAGAAACAGCTATGACTTAAATATATACAGGTGCTGGTCAATTAGAATATCATCAAAAAGTTGATTTATGTCAGTAATTCCATTCAAAAAGTAAAACTTGTATATTATATTCATTCATTCCACACAGACTGATATATTTCAAATGTTTATTTCTTTTAATTTTGATGATTATTACTGACAACTAATGAAGATCCCAAATACAGTATCTCAGAAAATTAGAATATTACTTAAGACCAATACAAAACAAGTTTTTTTTAAAAATGTTGGCCAACTGAAACGTATGAACACGGAAAGTATGAGCATGTACAGCACTCAATACTTAGTTGGTGCTCCTTTTGCCTGAATTACTGCAACAATGCGGCGTGGCATGGAGTCCATCAGTCTGTGGCACTGCTCAGGTGTTATGAGAGCCCAGGTTGCTCTGATAGTGGAGGGGTGGGTGGGTGAGGGAGGGGGGGGGTCAGAGAGAACAGGGTGTGAGGGGGAGGGAGGGGTGGGTGGGTGAGGGAGGGGGGGGGGCAGAGAGAACAGGGTTTGAGGGGGAGGGAGGGGTGGGTGAGGGAGGGGGAGGGTCAGAGAGAACAGGGTGTGAGGGGGAGGGAGGGGTGGGTGGGTGAGGGAGGGGGGGGTCAGAGAGAACAGGGTTTGACTGGGGGAGGGGGTGTCAGAGAGAGCAGGGTGTTACTCAGGGAGGGGGGGTGGGTGTCAGAGAGAGCAGGGTGTGCATTGAGTGGATGCTCTTCAAGTGTGGAGTCCTCTGAGCCCCCCCTCTAGGAGGCCCCCCCTCTAGGAGGCCCCCCCGGTCTGCTGTTGGAATAAGTCGATGGTATCTTCATCCTCCATCTCCAGCTGCAAACACCAAACACACACACGCAATGTTAACACTCTCCCCCCACTGGGAAATAACCAGAATAATAACTGTATTTGTATAGAGCTTTTCCTGCAAACGTTGCAGCTCAAAGTGCTCCAATCATTATATGATCATAATGTAATGATTTAGTAATTTAACGGCAATATTAAAAAGATGGGTTTTTAGTCTTGACTTGAACATAATGTGCTGAGGTTGCATCCCTAATGTAAACTGGCAGTGAGACACAATCTGGAGCATAACATGAGAATGCAGCCTCACCAGATCTCTTCTTTTGTACATGAAAACAGCACCAGAAGACCTTATTGTATAGAAACTGAAGTGGCTGACCAGGGGGTATTCCATCAACATCTCTAAAGGAAAATCCAGGCTGATGTTTTTATAAATCTTGTTTTAGACAGATTAATCAAAATACAGCCAGGTTTTTCTTTTTAATAAGTCTCGTGAAATTTATCATAATAAGCCTGGATTTACCTTGAGCGACATTGATGGAATACCCCCCCCCCCCCTGAAATATGTTCACTAACCTGCGCAGGTGTGTCCGTCTCATTGATGCGCTTTCCATCAAACATAAACCTAATCTCTCTGATTGATAAACCCTGTTGAAAGACAGAAAACGTTAACACGCATATAAAAACACACAAACAAAAGAATAAAAAAGAACCATTTGTCAACCAACAAGTAAAACAAACCTTTACTGGTCTGAAAGACTTAATAGGTGCAATCTAAACATGACAGAATTAGGCTGCACCCATCTATGATCAGGTGGGCAGCAAGCATCATCTGGCTTATGGGAGGTCCATAAGATCCTATCTGATCTACAAGGCACCTCGGGTGAAGGGGACAGGGATTGCAACTGTACAGGGCCCAATGCGTTCTACAGGGTTCTACAGGGTTCTACAGGGTTCCCACTCCTTCTGAAACATCAAACTCAAGCACTTTTCAAGGACTTTCAAGACTCAATTCCCTCAAATTCAAGGACCCAACACGGCATAGTTTGAGACAGATGTAGATGAGAATTTATATAATAGGAAGTATCCGCTCACAGACAACAATTAAAAAGAGAGGCTTGAATGTAGAGGCTTGAACACCAGATGGTCTCTTGCCTTCTCTACCACAGCACAGCAAAACAAAAGATTGTGAAATATGTGTAAAGTTAAGCAATACAGACTTATTTACTAGTTGACGAGCTAAGTAAAACATTTTTGAATATATCTTTTTTTTAGAGAGAGAGGGGGGAATTCAAGCACTTCCAATGACCCCATGTCTATTTTCAAAAACGTTTAAAACCTTGATTTTTTTTCTCTCAAATTCACAAACTTTCAAGGATTTCAAGGACCCGTGGGAGCCCTGTTTCTATCATCATCTAGAAGAGAAGTCTTCTTACCTGTGTTTCACAGTACGCCTTCATCAGTTTGCTGAGCGGCATGTGCCTTTTGATTTTGAACTTGACAACCTTGCCATCTTGACCGGCGACTTTGAGGTTGATTCGGTCATTCCCGGTCTTGACACCTTCCTTCAAAACACAGCGATAAACGACACATGTTAGAGAGACAGTTACAGTAGTATTAAGGGGACTGGGGGATGTTGTGGTACACTACTGATTGCTGTTGGGGAGTTTGATTGGACAACAGGCGTTCCACGAGTGCTGCTCAGATTTTCCAGAGCGAACTTTACGAACGCAGCTGTCTTTGTTTTCTAAGCCCCGCTCAAAAGCCTGACGTAGCGGTTAGCTTAGCATCATCACTAGCCTCCTCCTCCTCCTACACAGACAAGCGGCTGAGTTACAACTCGAAACACAACAACGCTGCTTACCTTCGGCTTCTCTTCAGACATGATGTGACTGTTGTTGCTGTGAGGCTTTAAAAAGGCAAAGACAGACGTAAAAGACACAAGTAAAGACAGACGTGAGCGCTGAGCGTCGTTTTTCTCGGGACCGCGATCACGTGAGCGCGCATCACGTGAGCGCTCTATCCCATGCGCGCCCCCCGTTAATTATAACACGGTATTATAAGATAGCCTATATACTAACTAGGCTAATAGAAACAGCTATGACTTAAATATATACAGGTGCTGGTCAATTAGAATATCATCAAAAAGTTGATTTATGTCAGTAATTCCATTCAAAAAGTAAAACTTGTATATTATATTCATTCATTCCACACAGACTGATATATTTCAAATGTTTATTTCTTTTAATTTTGATGATTATTACTGACAACTAATGAAGATCCCAAATACAGTATCTCAGAAAATTAGAATATTACTTAAGACCAATACAAAACAAGTTTTTTTTTTAAATGTTGGCCAACTGAAACGTATGAACACGGAAAGTATGAGCATGTACAGCACTCAATACTTAGTTGGTGCTCCTTTTGCCTGAATTACTGCAGCAATGCGGCGTGGCATGGAGTCCATCAGTCTGTGGCACTGCTCAGGTGTTATGAGAGCCCAGGTTGCTCTGATAGTGGCCTTCAGCTCTTCTGCATTGTTGGGTCTGGCGCATCGCATCTTCCTCTTCACAATGGTCAGGCGAGTTTGCTGGCCAATTAAGAACAGGGATACCATGGTCCAGGCACGCGGGAAGGTATTTTGACTGGGGGTGCTGAGGTGCTGTCTATATACGCTACAGGGAAAAAAATTGCCAGGGAAAAAATTATAACGATTTCTCTCCCTCCCTCCCTACCTCTCGCTGATTGCTCGTTCGCTCACACGCACACAGTGGCATAACGACGGGCCCCAATGCACGGGCAATAATAGTTAAGCACGCACGCACCTACACACTACAAAGACGTAACGTTCAATATTTTACCAACAATGTGTTGGAATTTACAGTAATTTCCACTCAGCTCACAGTGTCCCACAATGTCCACAAACATGATGTTGACCATTATTACAGACAGCACTCCATGTCGATTGTTATTGCCTCTTAACGGAAGCCCTTCGCTGCCGAAGAATCGGATGGATCTGAATATCAGTTCTAATACGTTTCTGGCCGTCTGTTGCTCTTTCTCAACAACGTCCGACAGTAGAGCATTAATGGGAGTGTTGTTAAGCTCAGCATCTTCTTCCAACTCCACTTCAATTGTTCTGGCTGATTTAGCATTTTTGCTAAAGAACACAGAGATTCCCTAGCAAGATATGACCATGTGATCACTAACATTAAAACTAACAAACACATTTTTACATTTATTACAAAAAACACATTTATTTGTATTCCCAAAAGCAACAATAGTTCTTATATTGTTTTAAATTATTGTTTGAATAATATTTTTATTTTTTTAATTCAGGCAGGAGGAGCTCCTTCTGCCTGCCGCTAGGGGGTGCTGCAGCACCCTCAGCACCCCCCTTCCCGCGTCCCTGCCATGGTCCTTAAACCAGGTACTGGTAGCTTTGGCACTGTGTGCAGGTGCCAAGTCCTGTTGGAAAATGAAATCTGCATCTCCATAAAGTTGGTCAGAAGCAGGAAGCATGAAGTGCTCTAAAACTTCCTGGTAGACGTCTGCGTTGACCCTGGACCTCAGAAAACACAGTGGACCAACACCAGCAGATGACATGGCACCCCAAACCATCACTGATGGTGGAAACTTTACACTGGACTTCAAGCAACGTGGATTCTGTGCCTCTCCTCTCTTCCTCCAGACTCTGGGACCTTGATTTCCAAAGGAAATACAAAATGTACTTTCATCAGAGAACATAACTTTGGACAACTCAGCAGCAGTCCAGTCCTTTTTGTCTTTAGCCCAGGCGAGACGCTTCTGACGCTGTCTCTTGTTCAAGAGTGGCTTGACACAAGGAATGCGACAGCTGAAACCCATGTCTTGCATACGTCTGTGTGTGGTGGTTCTTGAAGCACTGACTCCAGCTGCAGTCCACTCTTTGTGAATCTCCCCCACATTTTTGAATTGGCTTTGTTTCACAATCCTCTCCAGGGTGTGGTTATCCCTATTGCTTGTACACTGTTTTCTACCACATCTTTTCCTTCCCTTCGCCTCTCTATTAATTTGCTTGGACACAGAGCTCTGTGAACAGCCAGCCTCTTTAGCAATGACCTTTTGTGTCTTGCCCTCCTTGTGCAAGGTGTCAATGGTCGTCTTTTGGACAACTGTCAGGTCAGCAGTCTTCCCCATGATTGTGTATAGCCTACAGAACTGGACTGAGGGACCATTTAAAGGCGTTTGCTGGTGTTTTGAGTTAATTAGCTGATTAGAGTGTGGCACCAGGTGTCTCAATATTGAACCTTTTCACAATATTCTAATTTTCGGAGATACTGAATTAGTTTTTTTTTTATTAGTTGTCAGTAATAATCATCAAAATTAACTGCAAACATTTTTGGTTCATTCATGGTTCAACATTCCTAACATCTTAATAGTATACATATCCAATAGAATATGTATTTAAGTGTGTCTAAGGAGTCATTAAGTGCCTTAAAAATGGTCTAGTTATGCTGCTGCTGCTACAATCCTCCAAGGTGTGCTGGATCCGCCCAGCGTCCTCTGTTAGAGGGGTGCATAGTGGTTATCTCTTGTCTGTTAGAGGGGTGCATAGTGGTTATCTCTTGTCTGTTAGAGGGGTGCATAGTGGTTATCTCTTGTCTGTTAGAGGGGTGCATAGTGGTTATCTCTTGTCTGTTAGAGGGTTGCATAGTGGTTATCTCCTGTCTGTTAGAGGGGTGCATAGTGGTTATCTCTTGTCTGTTAGAGGGGTGCATAGTGGTTATCTCTTGTCTGTTAGAGGGGTGCATAGTGGTCATCTCTTGTCTGTTAGAGGGGTGCATAGTGGTTATCTCTTGTCTGTTAGAGGGGTGCATAGTGGTTATCTCCTGTCTGTTAGAGGGGTGCATATTGGTTATCTCTTGTCCTCTGTTAGAGGGGTGCATAGTGGTTATCTCTTGTTCTCTGTTAGAGGGGTGCATAGTGGTTATCTCTTGTCCTCTGTTAGAGGGGTGCATAGTGGTCATCTCTTGTCCTCTGTTAGAGGGGTGCATAGTGGTTATCTCTTGTCTGTTAGAGGGGTGCATAGTGGTCATCTCTTGTCCTCTGTTAGAGGGGTGCATAGTGGTTATCTCTTGTCCTCTGTTAGAGGGGTGCATAGTGGTTATCTCTTGTCCTCTGTTACAGGGGTGCATAGTGGTCATCTCTTGTCCTCTGTTAGAGGGGTGCATAGTGGTCATATCATATCTTGTTCTCTGTTAGAGGGGTGCATAGTGGTCATCTCTTGTCCTCTGTTAGAGGGGTGCATAGTGGTTATCTCTTGTTCTCTGTTAGAGGGGTGCATAGTGGTCATCTCTTGTCTGTTAGAGGGGTGCATAGTGGTTATCTCTTGTCCTCTGTTAGAGGGGTGCATAGTGGTTATCTCTTGTCTGTTAGAGGGGTGCATAGTGGTTATCTCTTGTCTGTTAGAGGGGTGCATAGTGGCTATCTCTTGTCCTCTGTTAGAGGGGTGCATGGTGGCTATCTCTCGTCCTCTGTTAGAGGGGTGCGTAGTGGTTATCTCTTGCAGTTGCCGGGAGCAACACTGTCAGATTCAGCAGTTCTTTTGTCTTTGTATAGTTTTGCACTATCATAACATCTCTCAATCTAACCCCTGACTCTGGCCGTGGTAGAAAACACTCATCTTTGTAAAACAGAATTAACATTACAAACTCGAGAGGGACCAGTTTTTTTTGTTGCATGAATTTATTTTAGCCAATGTTCAATGATGAAACATATTTCAACAATGTCTCTATCTACTAACAGGCTCTACTGTTATACCCGCATGTCACTAGCCAGGTATTTTCACCGTTCACACATGAGTGAAATGCCCGACAATTCCCGGGTTGCTCCCTTTCACACATGGCTCCGACCCAGGTCTTGAATCACACATTCAACTGGATGCAGAACTGGAATGAGACAGGCGCGTGAGACTGCCATATACCATATATATATATATATATATATATATATATATATATATATATATATACGTATATATCTGCCATATATCATACCTCCATTTTATATGTATTTATTATCATATTTTCCACATTAATTTAACAGCGAGTCAACTCGTATTATGCTTACCATCACCAAGTTGGCTCGCCAAATAAAGCACTTGATTACCGTTGATATAAACATACTAGTCCAAAAGCACAGTATGGGAGAACTTGGTGATGGTAAGCATAATACAATATTTCCATAAAACATAATACATAATACATTAACTCAATTAGACATATTGCTATGCGCTCTGCGCTGCAGGCTCTCCCTGCTGACTGCAACTCGTATTATGCGAGTTTGTGTGAAAGGGGTTTAATAAGTTACTTAAAATATATATAATAATACAAGGTTAAGTGTCAGTAAAAGGGTAACTATCTTATGTAGACTACAAGCTTATCATACAGTATGAGATGATACATATATCATGACAACAGCAGGACATTTTCCTTTGAAAATATAAACGGAGATTCCAGAGAATCTATTAACTGAAGACACGGACAGCTTCACAGATGAAGAGCCCTGAGTGAGACACGGACAGCTTCACAGATGAAGAGCCCTGGGTCAGACACAGACAGCTTCACAGTAGAAGAGCCCTGGGTCAGAAACGGACAGCTTCACAGCTGCATTGTAATACATTTGACTGATAAGTTCATGTCGGATGTGATGACTATTCCCTTCATTCAAGTCTAAGCGCAACACAAAATTGCAGCAGTCCCAACATTCAACTGGCATGCTCCAGTTTAGCGCACGTAAGTGCACAACCGACGCAAATTGTTACAATTAGCAAAAGTTTAGAGCAAACAAACGAATGAAACAAACAAACTGGGGAAATGATTCCCAGGCCTAGCGACCCTCCAGGATGTACAAGGAGAGTTTCTGTGGCGTAATGACATCATCATCTCCTCTTAGGAGTATTTTTTTGTTCTGTGACAGTACCCAAGAACCCCCACCTTAAATAACTCTTGCATAGCAAAACCATTTTGGGTTCAATAAATGAACTTCCTGAGTTGTGGTCCCTACAATAGGACCTTCTGCATCCTGTTTTCCAGGCTTAATGATTGATTCCAGGATCCATTCCTGGGTTCCCTACGTGCAGCGGTATCTGTCTGATAAGTAGAGAGAGGGAAGAGAGAGGGAAAATAAATACAAAAGTGTAGCCATGGTTAATCAGTATTTGTGGGTAAAGTTAAGCTTGACAGTACATCTCAAATCTGCTGCAGGATACACCCCGAGAGTTTGAGTGAAACTGATACTCACATTGCTGCTTCCTCTCCTGAAACATAAATGATACAGTACATGAGTGTATAATGTATATGTTATATATGAGTGTATAATGATGATATTATGATTTGGAACACAGGTCTCTTTGACTGCTGGAACTACGTTATTCACAATAACAGCTCAGGATAGGCTGGGTACATGGTTTGACCTGCTCTTAGCCAGACTAGAGTTTTCAATTGTGTGTGCTGTCACACTGCAACACTGCACAATGTGCCTGATCTCCTCTATCATACATGTCAGCCTTACCTGAAGCAGTTCTCAGGTTTCCCATTGGAGTCTTCTTTCTTTTCATTAGAAGCGGGATAATCAGCACAAGAACCAATAGAATCAGTGTAACCACGAGACCCACACAAGCAATGGTCACCAGGAGACCAGGAGAGTCGACTGCAGGCTTGTCCTCACCTTTAGATAAACAACAAAAAAACATGTTTCCGATTACAAATATAGGGTTTCTATTCATTTAATTGCAGTTTAATTCCAAAACGCTATATATACACATTTTCCAAAATGTAGATAATGTTATATGTATCATAAAAAAATGACCTTATGTAGGGAAATAACACAACATACTACTACATTTAAATGTATCATAAAGTTTTTTTTTTATGTCATTAAAACAAGATTTTTATAAGAAAGAAAGTACATTTAAGAAAATGTTGGATATGATGCAAACTCTAATGTCATGCTGCCAACATTAGGAGTAAACAAAACCCCGCTCTTTAACCCCCTCATGGAATACATCCATCTGAAGTCAGCCTACCAGTGCCAATATGGTATTCCTGCTATGCTATATTGCATTTAAATGACCAAACAATTAAATTAAGATTATATAATGATTAAAGCACTTGAGCTGCAACGTTTGCAGGAAAAGTGCTATACAAATAAAGTTATTATTATTATTATTATTATTATTCCAATGAGGAGTCATTTAGCATGTATACAAGACCAAGGAAACTAACTTACAGCCAATGACAGTAGGCTATACATATACGTACCGTACACCCATAGTGTTCAACTTCATAAATGCTTTCTTTTGGATTGTAATCATTGAATGTGTTATTGATGTGTCTGTGATAATAAGGTGCAGAGTGAGCAGTTTTGGGTACTTTCCGCTTCTGCTAGTTTGCAAAGAACACCCTGTAGCTTAAGCAGCATCCTGTGTGGAAGCATAACGCCTATGTCTGAAGGAAACAACAGTAGCTTTTCTCAGTAAAGGGGAGCCGTTATCTTGTGGCACGTACGTGTGCTGTCTGACTACAAATGTTCATCTCTCCCTCTGCTATTGGCTCCCGTCATCAGACATACTTGTACTCTGTGTTGAACTGAGACTTCTGTGCGCATAGAATAAACCCAAAACCTGTCTGATTCAAATTCAGACTATCTTTATTTCATCACCTCACCAATAAGGAATATAGATAAATTCCCATTACAGTGTGCATCTCAATAGTTGCTAAGGGCAATCATTTGTAATTAATTTTTAATAATTTTGCCATTTAGCAGACGCTTTTATCCAAAGCGACTTACAATTACGAATTACAGGGACATTCCCCCTGGAGTAACTGAGGGCTAAGTGCCTTACCCAAGGGCACACTAGTAGTGGTGTGGCTTCAGGCGGGATTTGAACTCACAACCTTCCGATCACCAGTCCAACTCACTATCCACTAGGCCCTGTAATAGGGCAATAAAGTAGCCCACTATCCACACACACACACACACACACACACACACACACACACACACACACACACACACACACACACACACACACTCAATACTTACAGATGGTGTACTCTTGAGAAGGAGGGCCCCCGACGGTGCAGTGAAGGTGACGCGTCCCCGAGGCGGAGGAACAGTTGACAGAGAGAGTACTGGAGGTGTGGACCAGCCTAGAGACCGGGTCGCTCTCTTTACTGCTGTTAAGAACCCTCCACTCAGTCTTGTTAGTTACGGCCCACTCAACCTCACTGCCAGGATAACCACCATGGGAGGAACAGGTCACTAAACATTCACTATAGCCTGATAGGTCACCGTCAACTGGCTTACATGCCACTGTTACAGTAGGGGTGGTGTAGTTGGCTGTTGGAGAGAGGGGGAGGGGGGGAGGGAGGGGGAGGGAGGAGGAGGAGGAGGGAATACTGGTAATGTCTCTGTGTCTGATCTCAGAGTTTCACTTCCTCAAACAGATCAAGAACACTCAGGCATAAAAACACTCCATACTAGAGAGCAGACTAGATTTGGATGGGAGTTTCTGGTTGTCTAAAGCACAAATCTCTCCAAGATAATCCAAATGCCTATATACTTGCTTTACCTTTTGGTATAAGGCGTTTTAACCAGAACAGATCAAATGAAAATGTGTGAGGAGAAGCCTAACTAATAAATGGATGTATTATATTCATGGATAACGTGCTGCTTTTAGTGTCTGTGTGTTGTGTTTATACTGTGTATGGTGCACTGTATGGATTGGCTGGTGAAATCAAATATTCTCAATATCTTATTTTATACACCGTTTCCAAACAGGTTAACAAGAGAAAATAACAGGAGAAAATAATTGTGCGTAGTTTGGATAGAAATGTAATCAAGTCAAATAATTGAAAATAACTTCAATTACCTGTGACATTAAGGCGTATCTCTGTATTTATGATGTCTTGGGGGTATTTGATGATGCATTTATACAGCCCCTCATCGGATGGCTCTATGCCCCTCATCTCCATGGTTCCCTGGGTGTGGTCCACATGCGTACGGGTTGCGTATTCTTCATCAGGTGTCAGCTGCTTCCGATGGTGGTACCCGTTAACAAACTTCTGGTTCTGGTCGCCTAGGTATCTCTGGATGTAGAGGAATTCTGGGGTCTTCGGGGGATCATAATTACAGTTGAAGGTCACAACTCCGCCGACCTCTCCGTGGATGAACTTGGTCTGAGTAGCCACACCTGGAGAGACAGAGGTCAGGGGTTAAAGGTCACCACCCATCCAACCTCCTCATGGATGACCTGGCTCTTAGGAGAGAGTTAGGAAGGAAGGAGGGAGGGAGTAGAGTGGAAGGGAGAGGGAGAGAGGTATAAGGACAGATTAGAGGAGGCTCATGCCCCCCACGCATCTCTGAAATACTGTAAATCGCCATGGCAACAACTGGGGGAGGGAGTGACGAAGTTAGCGGCGGGTTAGATAAAGGTTAGGGAGAACAATTAACCCAGTTTAGGTCCAATCAGCAGCACTTGAGAGAGGGAGAACTAGGTTCAGAGTATCCCAAATGACACTGGAAGCATCAACCTTACCTTACGGTCGCGTTACCTGTGAGTCTCATTTAGGCGCACATTCTAACAGGTTGTAGCAGCCCCACCGAGAATAGAAGGCTCGCCTGTTCAGCGTCGCTGGTGGGTTTTGGGCCTTTAGAATGGTATGCAGTATAAGAAAGAATGGCGAGAAAATAGAAATATCTGGACCTCTCTCACTCTCTTAGGTGAGGTAGGATATACAAGTCGAGTATAGTGTGTATTGGTGGGGCGTAGAGTATTTTTTTAGATAAAAGGGTAGGCTACTGGTGGAGAGTGAACATGAGAAGGTCAGAGTTTAAAGGATGGGTGTGTGTGAGGGGAGTAGGTTTTAGAGTCTCCCTTTTCTTGGACTTCTTTGTTTCTCAGTTCCCCATCTGACGTGTTTGCCCTTTAAAACATTTTTATTGTAATTTTTTTCTGAGTGGGGCAGTCCCACTCATATTTTTCTTTTTATTGTGATAGACAGTAGAGATTATGACAGGAAGGATGGGTGAGAGAGAGAGAGAAGGGATGACATGCAGGATACGTCCGCGGCCGGAATCGAACCGGGAACCCTGCGGTTACATGATCGACGCTTAACCCGCTACGCCACCTAAGCGCCCCCTGCCCTTTAATTTTTAATCAGAAAGTGTCTGGTACATTTCCTCCTACTCACTGTATACAATAAAACATATATCGTATGATCATAACAATCATATTTCAGGTTGTTACAGAAAAGAGGAAAATGCACTGTTGGCAATAGTTTGTTTACAGTGATGTGATGTCACTGTCATGTGACTCACCTCTACTGCCAAGACTCCACACTGGCGTCATCACAACCAGGAAACAGATGGCACACCTAGGGAGTAAACACAACAACTTATTACTTGTTACTTATTTATTTTGTGTTGTTTCAGTATTAAGAATGGAAAATTATGTTTATTTATTTATTTATTTTGTGTTGTTTCAATATTAAGAATGGAAAATGGTTAGTACTGTTGGTACTGAAATGTATGTATTAATTAACTGGATTATATAACTTAAGTATTATTGTTCTCACTTGAGAGTGACGGATAGGGGTAGGACATGATAAGCTTAGGCTTCATCCTACTCCCTTTCAAACATTGATAAGCCTGTGCTCTTCATATTAGTTATTTGTTCTTTTATTATTTTAAATCACGTTCGAAATAAAAGATTCATTCATTCATTCATTCAACAACTTTCCACACTGTAGCATTATCATTTCCGTATCATGATCCATGATTACAGATCAAAGGAATGTTGCCAATGACAGCTAATAAAATAGTTTGTACACTTCTCAAGAGTGGTAAATGTCTACATTTTCATGGACAGCGCATCTAATAAAACACATGTATTGAATTATAAATGCATGTATACTATTTGAAGTGAATTGTCCTATTCATTGCCCAAACTAAGACAACTAAAGTCACTGAGATCATTCCATATTGACCGAAAGTGACACTCTCTGACGAGAGTAATACAACAGTAAATGTTAAATGGTAATAGTAAATGGACTGCACTTATATAGTGCCTTTTTTGCTGCTCCAAAGCGCTTTACAACGGCCTCTCATTCACCCATTCACACACACATTCACACACCAATGGCGGCAAGCTGCCACGCAAGGCATCACTGGGACCAATTTTGGGGTTCAGTGTCTAGCCCAAGGACACTTCGACATGTGGCCAGCCGTGGCTCGAACCACCGATCTGCAGACCTTGTGATCATTAGACAGCGACTCTACACTCCTGAGACACAGCCGCCCCCATACAGTCACTCTTGTCTGATCACTAAACCATTCAACAGTACATTTGATGTGTCTGCAAACTGTTGTTTGTGAAATACAGTATAGATGAGTAATCCATCCCCATGAAGCATACGTACAGAGACAGTAACTTCATGAGTTGTGTTATTAATATAATCATGATCATACAATGTAATATGAGAGAGATACTCACTGAAGTTGGTGAACATACATCCTCGGGTCCTGCACAAAGCAAATGAGTCTGGTCAAAAAGCAGAAATCACACATTACGGTTAGAACAGTTGGGAGGACTCAGTTACTGCTACTCCTTCATATTCATACAATGAGCGCACACATATGTTATACTCTTTTTTAATTGTCTACTTTACCACAGTAAAAAATAGAAAAATGAAGTGGATTTAGCAAACAACACAAAAGAGATACGCGTCTTCATCTATGTGGAAAGCACCTTCTGTCTATGGGAAAAGTTAGTGTACTTATTATTTATTTTCTATAAAATACTATATAATACTATTAGTGAGTTTTAGAGAAATACCAGAGCAAGAGAAGCAATTCAAGAAACGGACTGACCTGATTCAAGGAAAGTACATGTAGCTGCGAGAAGAAGGAGTAAACAGGTTTCAGTAACTAAGGATGTTCTTAGTAAATAAGAATGTGGTAGAGTTACTGATTCCCCAGGCTAAGGGGAATTCCCAGGTGGGAATAAAGGTCCATTGTTACACTATTTATACTCATGTGGGACAATTGTCAAGTCATGAAAGCAAAACAAACTAGCTGTCAGTAGAGACATCTTTATAAAATTCTGGTGTCACCACTTTTTTTTCGCTTTAAGCTGAAGACCACAGATCATTGACTACCATGGCTAACAGTTTACATACATTATGCTTAGAAATGACCTGTGCAGCTTGGCCCTGCACTGCATGTACAAGCAACGTGCATGTAACACATGAAACAAAGCTGACAAACCATCATTTTTCATTACAACTCGACCAGTCCACCATGACTGGCAGATAAAGACAGTGTCAGTATCTATAGCTGCCATATCTAGCCTGATACTGAAGTCAGAGATCATAACAATGATCACAAAATTTGTAATCATTGTTATGATCTCTGACTTCAGTATAAAGTTTAATATTTAATAGGTCACAGTCAAATCTTTATGGCTATGGTTATTAACCCCAATCATCGACTTCTTTTCAGTCATTCAATCCAATTCCTTTTCTGCATAACTGAATGAAAAAACTGAAATGCCAGACTGAACTAATCCAAACAGCAATTTCAAAAAGTCCAACATAGTTTTCTCAAAGAGGAAAAACTTGTACACCCACTACAGCGTAGGATGTGGTACGATACAGTACGTTTTAAAACATATCTTGGTCAGATAAAAAGGTTCTTACCGGGCTTCCAGTGCTCTAACTGCATACTGACAATGAATGAAAACTTCTAGTGGGGTGAGGCTTATCATGAGTCATGTGGGGGAAGTCCTTTTCCTCTGCTTTCACTTCAATTGTTCACTCAGGCTGCAATGGGAACCTGTACATGTTAAGCAGCAGAGAAGGCACGTGACTGCAGGAGTGGAAAAATAGAATGTGACACATTCTATCCCCAGGAAGAATAGCTACTGCATATTTGCTGTATCTAATGGTGGATCCAAATAAACAAACAAACAAACAAACAAACAGACAGACAGAAATAACTTTTTAGAGAACTTAAACAGTGAGACTCCAAGGCTCGCTATGACAGTGTTATGAACACCATTAGCCCGCCCACCTGTCAACGCTACCCTGGCCTAGTCTGCCTAGTTGTTCAGTATACTAGCCTAAAATGTATGTTTTAACTTGAGTCATAAGAGTATGTAGACTGTGTTGTGGCCACTGGAGGGCTAACTACATCATGTATGACTGACCTTATTGCCATCTACTTTGCAGTCACCTGACTCACTTTGACTGGTATCTGAATACGATCAACCACACCAGCTGGGAATATCCCTGGAAAGGTCTGGAGCATCTCCAAGTTCTAGAATCACCCTCGGAGACACACAAACATGCTCTCCATCCAGGCCATTACCCAACCACAACCAACTAGCCCTCCTAACTGTAAGTCAGGGACCACACAGATGATGACATCACCACATTTGACCTAAGGAAAACCGTAAACCCCCTGACCTTTTTTACCAGGGCCGACATGCCTAAAGCAGTGGAGTCAGTTTCATGAACCCCTTCACCAGCAATGACTGGGCTGCCCCTGTATCATGGACGATGATAACCAAGGACTCCTCCCTATTGGTATGAGGAAGGTATGAAACCTTTCTAGACTGAAGTAGCCCCTACGGAGGACATCCCCTCTTCCCCCTCTGCGGCTGGACTCGCTGACACCACCAGGGATATAGGTTTGTGAGAGCTGTCGTATTTGTGTTTCGTGTTTGTTTGGGGGCGTATCAGTTGAATTAGCCAATTCAAAATGAGCATGCTTCAATCACTCTGGAGATGCTTCAATCATGTATGCCCCAATTTCTTTTCAGTATAGCCCAACACAAAGGGATTGTCCCCCATCTGCCTATAAAATACTAATCCTGTTTTATATCAATTTATCTCCCTATCACATTTACATTTTTGGCATTTAGCAGACGCCTTATTCCAAAGCGACTTACAATCATTTGACTAAGAAAGTGAATCATCAATCCACCAGTCGTAGCAGGAAGATCTAGCTCAGGCCCGGGGCCATTGGCAGTCTCTGTGATAGAAGGAAACCCCCCCCAAAATGAATAATAATAATTTTGTATAGACACTGGAGAAACAGAGAAACAGTACAGGGGGGCAGTAGAAGTCTTGGGGGACACAGTAAAGGGGAAAAGCGGGTGTCTCAGGAGACGCAGTGCTGGGGTGTAGTAGATGTCTCAGGAGGAGCAGTTAAGATGTAATCTGAAGAGCTGGGTCTTCAGTCTCTGACAGAAGATGGGTAGTGACTCTGCAGTTCTGACAGCCGTGGGAAGCTCGTTCCACCAGCGGGGAGCCAGTGTAGTGAAGAGACGTGACCGGGCAGCGTGACTGCCGTGTTGGTGTAGAGGTGGTGGGGCCAGTCGGCCAGCAGAGGTGGAGGAGCGGAGTGAACGGGCTCAGGTTTGGAGGGTGACCATTGCCTGTAGGTAGGCAGGGGCTGTCCCTTTAGCTGCCTGGTAGGCAAGCACCAGGGTCTTGAATCTGATGCGAGCTGCTATCGGGAGCCAGTGCAGGGTGCGAAGGAGAGGGGTGACATGAGAACATTTGGGGAGGTTGAATACCAGACGGGCGGCAGCGTTCCGGATGAGCTGCAGAGGTCTGATGGCCATCGAACAATCCATTATCTGACACACCGTCCTGTAACAAGGGGGGGGGGGGGGGGGGGTGCAGCGGACCCAGGTGCGGCGCAGGACAAAGTGGCGACAGCAGGTAGTGGTTGGCACAACTAAGGAGAGTTTACTAAAAACCAAACAGAAACCTCACATGGAAGCCACAGCCAGAAGCCTCACGGGGAGAATGCTGCTCAAAACCGGTGTGAATACTGTAGACCGGACTGGAAACAGGTTCTACCCAGAATCACCAGCTAGAGCAGCTCACAACTCCCTGTGCCAGGCAAACAAAATAAAAAAAAGCAGGAACACACACTTAAACAGAACTGACAAAGAGATCACCCAGCAGGGAGTGCTGGGAAGTGAGGACATAAATAGACAGGTCAGGTGCCAAACACACACAGGTGACACGCACGTGTCAAAGTCCATAATGAAGAGGGGAACAGTGGGTGTAGTAACGTCCCAGGGCCACCGGGGGCCGCCAGAGGGAGGCACCAAGGAGCTGCCAAGGAAATGACACCTCCAACCGTAACACCGTCCATTGACAACTACCTGTATCAAATTTGAATTTCCAGCATAATTCATTCGTTTTTATTCTCTCTTTCATGAATCCACTAATGCTTGACAAAATGTTCAATTCACACAAGGAGAGCGCTACATTATTTGTAGGGGAGGGGACAACATGTTTACTGTAGACTATCTCTTGCCCATATCACACACTGTGAGCATAGTGACGACAACAAAACAGGACACAAACATGATCCACATCACAAAAGGCTGACTCAGAATTCTTTGGAATACAGACACTTTGACCACAAACGTGTTTTGTGTGTGTGCTGCGGGGGTGGGGATCACTAAATGTCACAGACTCTCAGTTCCCTATTGTAACTCGACATTACAAGACAGTCTGGACTGCTATGCTTATCAAGAACATAACCGACCATACAGAGAGAGCATTGTCAGTTTTCATTGTGTCCATGTTTAAAGGTATATCAGAATGGACAGAATGCTGTTGTTTTTGCAATTGGCATTGCAGGGAATGAACGTTACTCTATATTATAGCAGAGAGCAGAGAGAGAATATTATTTTCACCAATAATAATATGGACAGATTAGGCCCATGCCCCTGGGAATGTTTTGGGGTTTCCTGCCCTGGTGTCATAGAAGAAGACCAAATGTCAGAGGTTACTGGAGGAAGACAAATGACAACAAGTGAAAAAATAGGATAGTTGGTGTCCTATCTAACCTCTAATGCAGAAACAGTAATGTGCAGTAATGAGTAATGTGTCTGTTTAGCTCCAGTCATCTAAAGTTTTCAATCGTTTTTATATCAGCAGTACCCTGTAACTAGTGAAATGTGACCTATTTCTATGTCTACATTTTCATGATGACGGTACCTGGATTTCCCTCTGGGAAGAACCCTCAACATTCAGATAATTGGTGTAAGAGAGAGGGGTGCATCTGTGACATAACATTTAGATTTAGGAGACCAAGCTTGGCTGATAGGCTGGGTTGCACCAACATGGTTTAACTTTTACATTTGATTAAATCAAGGTTTATCTACGGTACTACTCCTGTTGCACGAAACTTTTAACTTTTTAGATTAGATTAGATTAGATTCAACGTTATTGTCATCGCAGAGTACAGGTACTATACAACGAAATGCAGTTTAGCGTCCAACCAAAAGTGCACATAGTGATATAAGGTCATGATATAAATAGAACAAGAATGGTAGTGATAGGTAACTATGTAATATACAGTATGTGCAGAGGTAGTATTGTATACATCAGTATATAGTTTAGAGGTATATACAATTATGGGCTATATACAGTTGTGAGCTATGTACAGTGAGGTAGTTTATGTACAGTATCCAATGTGCAGAGTATAAAAGAAGATCAGGAGACATGTGCAATGTGCAATATACAGTAATTCAAAGGTAGTAATGGAAACATCAGTAGTGCAGGAGTGATCACATTAACGAGGGATGAGCAGCCATCAAAGTATTTTCATTGTCATGATAGTATTGGCATTTTTCATTGTCATAGCCATAGTCTCTCAAGGTGGGGGGCGGGGGGGGGGATACTGAGGGTCATAGTCAATAGTCAAGTGTGTGTGTGGGGGGGGGGGGGGGCAATAGTTCAGCGGGGTGTGTGGAGGGGGGGATTGTTTATCAGAGTGAAGCTCTGTGAAAGAAGCCTGCTTGTACGGGACCTGAGGATCCTGGTCAAACAGGTTGGGGGTTGGGGTGGGAGGTGTCCTTGATGATGTTTGCTGCCCTCTGTCGACACCGGGTTGCCTGGAGGGACTCGATGGAAGGGAGTTTGGTGTCAACGATGCGCTGGGCGGTTTTCACCACCCGTTGCACGGCCTTCCGGTCAGACACAGTGCAGTTGCCGTACCACACTGTGATGCAGTTGGTGAGGATGGTCTTAATGGTGCAGCGGTAGAAGTTGATCAGGATCCTGGTAGACAGCTGGGCTTTCTTCAGTCTCCTTAGGAAGTATAGACGCTGCTGCGCCTTTTAGACCAAGGAAGAGGTGTTAAGGGTCCAGGAGAGGTCCTCGGAGATGTGGACCCCCAGAAACTTAAAGCTGGGAACGCGCTCCACCTCCATCCCGTTGATGTAGATGGTGGAGTGTTCACAGCGTCCAGTTTTTCTGAAGTCCACAATGATCTCTTTGGTTTTGCTGGTGTTGAGGGCCAGGTTGTCGTCAGCGCCAGTGGCAGACTCAGGCTGTTTGAAGGGTAGGGGCGAAAAGAAAAAAAGGGCACCTACTGCACAACATGGGACCCCATCAGTGCACATGGTCAAGTTTAGACCATTGGAAGGGCAGCCAATAGGGCACATCCTCTAATTTTGCCACTCAAAAGGGCACTTTAGTGCGATGTTTTTCAACTGTGGGGGCACATGGTCAAGTTTAGACCATTGGAGGGGCACCAATAGGGCACATCCTCTCATTTTCGCCACTCAAAAGGGCATTTTTGCCACTCAAAAGGGCACTTAAGCGAGACGTTTTTCAACTGTGGGGGCACCAGGAGGGGCAGTCGCCCCCTGCCCCCCCTCTGAGTCCGCCAGTGCCCCTCTGTGATCTCTGCTCGTATTAAACACCGGCTTACTGTACAGAAATCTTAGAATAGGAGTGATTGAAGAGAAGGCAAGTCGAAACAGGAACAAACACTTATTTAGCTGATCTTCCTGCCATGACACCATGGCCTCCTGTATTGTCTCTGGCAAACCTATGGAAACACCTTTATAAAAATCCCACTGGTCAATATTGAAATCCTATGACATGCTGTTTGCATAGACATAGTATCTATTAAACTGTCTACCACATCATTCTTACCTGCAGAACCGGTGCTGTCTGTCCTGGTGGTCTTCATTCCAGAAGCCCCCTGAAACCCATTGTTCTCTCTTTCTTTAGGACATTTCTGCTTTATTGGGGAGAGAGACGATGGCTTGAATCAAACCAGGCACCCATCGCAATAATGACGGTATGCACATTAGTGTCCACTTAAGCGCCCCCCATGAAAAACATTTCTATACCTTTATGAATCTGTGCCAGGTGCTGGGCTAATTTTGATTGTGCTATCTCACAAAAGAGACAGTCATGTTTTTTGTGTATCTCTTTGATCCAGATATTTATCTTCTGTTATGTCTATGCTGCTAATTGAGTCTTCAGAATCATATCTAGCCATTTGTTTGTTGAGCTGAAAATGAAAATGTTAGCAGAATTCATACATTTGTTTTACTGAAAACCTGAACTATGTTTTACTCTAACATGTCAACTCCTGTTTACTAAACCAACAACTGTACAAACATGTCCTGATTATTCTGAATAGGCTGATTTAATGCAATCAAGTAAAATATAATCATGCTCCTTCCATATTTGTAATCATTCCATTACCTATTGTGCATCCTAGCAGGTCTCTATGTTCCTGATTATGCCTTTAACAATAGAACAGCCATGGATGGGGTCATTTGACCCAGTGAGTAAAAATGTGTTTATATCTTTGCACTCGATCAAATTTCAGGACCCTCCTGGTTATTGTGGTTGTCCTGGTCAGTGTGGTTGTCCTGGTTGGTGTGGTGGGCCTGGTCGATGAGGTGGGCCTGGTCGATGACGTGGGTCTGGTCGATGACGTGGGAGTGCTGATCAGAGTTCCAGAGCAAATTTATGAAAGCAGCTAATGTATTTTGACCGACAAGGTGCTTCTAATGCCAGAAATGTAAAAACAGTAATGTATATAAAAAATATTAAAATTGTAACATAGTGCAATTTCAATCTCTGGCCACACAAGCGTTTTCTCATTGTCACGGAAAAGAATCTCTGGCCACATGGAACCGCGTATTCAGGTACACTGGGCATGCGTGTACTGGTAGACCCAGAAAATGGTTCAAATATAAGTGAGACAGTACCGTAACATAATAGAAATTCATTAATTTTCATTAATTCGGTAGTATTGTCAACTCCCGATCAATCTCCTCTCCACTTACATTACGTCTGCATCCAAGATGTGGCATGTATATGTTATTCATCTGTGTAAATGTAGGTTGTATAAAAATAATAAACTTTATGATAATTGTTGAAGTGCCTCTTGCTAAGATGTTTCTAAGATGATAAATAATATCACAGCACTGGTTTATCAAGGCTGAATGGTTGGGTCATCTGCTTTCATTCTTTCGTTAGAAACTTCCGCAGTCCCGATCAATCTCCTCTCCACTTACATTACATCTTCATCCAAGATATGGCATGCATACATTATTAATTTGTGTAATTTAACATTTGCTATTCTGTTGTTCAAAGAATAAAACTGGAACATGTATCACATGTTTGTCGTTGTGTAATGCAATGCGCACATACATCAATCAATCAAACTTTATTTATACAGCATATGGATATTAAGTGCCTAATGCCTTGTTACTTGCCGCTTTCATAATTCTATTTAGCCTATATAGCACAAATCATGCATTGAATGTAACCTGACAAGTGCTGAACAGTATTAAGTAAACCACTATACATTTGTGCCTGTCCGCGTCATCGTTATTGAAAAACGCACCCGATCGCCGACCACACGACTCCAAAAATGATACGGAAACACCCTCCCAGCGTTATCGTCTCGTCACTGTCTCAGCTCACGAATTCGCCGGAGTCGTGTAGCTGTGTGGTGCAAATTATATCAGATCATCGCCGTTTCAGCCAAATCCGGCGCCGTGTAGCCTAGGCCTTAGATGGTAGGGATTCAAACAGACCATGGCTGGGGTGTGAGGTATCCTTGATGATGCTTGCCGCCCTCCGCCGACACAGGTCTGCCTGGAGGGACTCAACAGT
The DNA here is from genome assembly GCF_963989245.1 of Nansenia antarctica. Classification (NCBI taxonomy): domain Eukaryota; kingdom Metazoa; phylum Chordata; class Actinopteri; order Argentiniformes; family Microstomatidae; genus Nansenia; species Nansenia antarctica. Next base: position 21,839,872 of record NC_137682.1, read on the forward strand.
AGAGGGGAGTTTGGTGCCGATGATGCGCTGGACGGTGCGCTGGACGGACATCAAGGCTCTGTCATGGTAAAACAACCATGATCATCAACATAATAAAACAGCTCTTGTCTATCTTTTTAACCACGCTGAACATTTTACAGGAATCAATAATGAGCTAATTATCCTAATTGAACACATTGTCCAAAATGCAACTCTTAGCATCCAAGTTGAATTGTAAGACTTTGTAAGACTAGCTTTAAAACTATTAGTAGTTCGACAAAGTAATATTTTGGGTGCAATAAACCTTTAACACTAAGTACTTTGACAGAAAGTAGTATTTGGGTGCAATAAGCCTTTAATATGTTGGGTGCAATAAGGTCATCCAATTTGCTAGGTGGTCCTGTTGCAATGAACTAGCTGGCTAGACTTGCTGGTGTAAACCTGCTGGTCTGAAACCGCTGTTGGTTCTCTGTCTCTGCAGAGTCATCCTACTGGAAATGTGTGGTGTCACGGTGGAGCAGGGGATCAATGGAAATAGAACCTGCCTTTCTACATTTTCTATCAATAAATCATGCACATTTTATGTGGTTTCAGGCAGTGTCGGACTCAGACTGTTTGAAGGGCAGGGGCGAAAAGAAAAAAAGGGCACCTACTGCACAACATGGGACCCCATCAGTGCACATGGTCATGTTTAGACCATTGGAAGGGCAGCCAATCCGCTTGTTAAGTCGTGACGTGTTTCCGGGTCCAACGTTGGCTGAGGCGCTGTCTTCGAAATGCCGAAATAATCATAATAATTAATTATATTTATATAGCGTTTTTTTTTTATAGAGGCTCAAATACCCTGACAATATGGAGAAAACGGGAAAGTGCTGTGTCCCTTGTTGTATGAATAGATCCGAGTCTAACCACTAGTTACCTCAGCACAGACCCCTACAGTGTTTCCTCCAGGATTTTTCACATTAGTGGCGGGGTGGTCGTCTTTCGCGCCGCTAGGTGTTGAACCTCCTCCCTGTAGGCCGACTCGTCGTTGTTACTTATCAGGCCGATCACCGTATTTTTTTTATAAATTAGTTTTTCAGATTTTTATCCCTTTTTCACCCAATTTGGTATCCAATTGAACCCAACCCAATTGAACCCAATTGAACCCAACCTATCCCCTGCCTATTGCGTAGGATCCGCCGCACGCACGACCCCGTGGCCGGCAGCCCCAGAGGAGATCGCCAGGCAGACTAGCTGACTGGCTCCTCGAGCCCAGCACCGTTATTCCAGCACCCCGGGGGCGACGGATCACAGGTCGCGACGGATCCTTGTCCGGAAATAGTCCTATACCGCCCTCTGGAGCGGCCGCTCAATATGCCGCTCCCTGTGTGCCTCGGCCATATCCGGGTCTGGCGAGACCGGGATTCGATCCAAGTCCCCGGTGGGCAGCTTGCACTAGTGGCTAGTGCTTAGACCGCTACGCCACCGCGGGGCCTTCTGTTTGGTTTCTACACACACATGACACATTTACCTCAGTATTGATGTTTTCTCAAGCATAAACCTCCCTGTATGTTGCTAATGTCACTACTTAAAGGTATTTGGGCTGGTTACCTGGACACATACAACCTAATGGAATGCGACACTAAAATGTATCTTCAAGACAATATGAAATAAGATATTACTTTATTAAAGTTTTTGTGTATTTTGTGCATTAATGTTGTTATGCTTCCTTGGTTTATGCATCTTGACATGTTTTAATGTTGTCATGTAATGTTAACGGTGTTTCGGACCTCAGGAAGACCAGCTGTCGTCTTGGTGTCAGCTAATGGGGGATCCTTGCTAATAAACAAATAAACAAAACAGGGGGACACATTCAATCACAATTAAGATGTTCTACTGGTAGTGTTCAATAGAATAGAATAACTATGGTTATTCTCTGTTTCTTCTTTGGTTGTAGTTGCCAGCAATGAAGTGACTTAGAGAGTGGCAATTGACACACATATACATCAATTTAGGTATTGAAAGGCGCCGTCTGGTCGGCAACTGTTAAAAATGCATGCTCTCGAACATGGGCGGTGTTCGAAATGGCATACTAGCATACTGCATACTAGCATACTCAATGAGTATATACTGCATACTGCTTACTAAATTCATAATAAGTATGCCAATACCAGCCGACCGAAAATCTAGTATACATTTCTTGCATACTCAAATTTCACATACTCTACAGTGTGAACGCACTGCATACTCAAAATCTACGTCATATCTAGTATGAGTAGTATACTAGTATGCCATTTCGAACACACCCATGGTCTTGCACAGAACTCAACCTCCCCCTACGCCAGAACGGTATTCTGCGCCACGCCATTTATTTTTGCGCAGTTATACAGTCACCTACGACAGACACGTAGCTATGGTAACCACGTCAGCTTCTGCCCCTGGTTCCTCCAACGACATCTCGTTACACAGATTAGCCAGTACAACAACGCACGATGCGTCCACAATCCGCACAATTCACCGAATTTGCGTTTTAGGGTTTTAGCTCCATGTGTTTTTTCGTGTCTAAAAGCGAAGCCTCTTCTCCAGGTAAGCGTGAGTTGACTCAAGTTGCAAGTGCCTAAAGTTGAGGCTACACTAGCATCGCGCTAAAGGCATAGCCAAACCAGTTCTGTTGAAGTTGCTGGTAATAGTATGAATCAGACCTGTGATCAACTAGTACAGTAGCTAGCTAGCTAAGGTTTAAAGTGATCTTATATGGAAGCAACGATGCCTTTATCATCATATCCTATTCAAGCTAAGTCTGGTGCAGTCTGGAGGGGTGTGTGTGTGTGTGCTGAGGTAACTAGTGGTTAGCTAGGGGGTTTGTGTTGAGGTAACTAGTGGTTAGCTAGGGGGTTTGTGTTGAGGTAACTAGTGGTTAGCTAGGGGGTTTGTGTTGAGGTAACTAGTGGTTAACTAGGGGGTTTGTGTTGAGGTAACTAGTGGTTAGCTAGGGGTTTGTGTTGAGGTAACTAGTGGTTAACTAGGGGTTTGTGTTGAGGTAACTAGAGGTTAGCTAGGGGTTTGTGTTGAGGTAACTAGTGGTTAACTAGGGGGTTTGTGTTGAGGTAACTAGTGGTTAACTAGGGGGTTTGTGTTGAGGTAACTAGTGGTTAGTTAGGGGGTTTGTGTTGAGGTAACTAGTGGTTAACTAGGGGGTTTGTGTTGAGGTAACTAGTGGTTAGCTAGGGGGTTTGTGTTGAGGTAACTAGTGGTTAACTAGGGGGTTTGTGTTGAGGTAACTAGCGGTTAGCTAGGGGTTTGTGTTGAGGTAACTAGTGGTTAACTAGGGGGTTTGTGTTGAGGTAACTAGTGGTTAGCTAGGGGGTTTGTGTTGAGGTAACTAGTGGTTAACTAGGGGGTTTGTGTTGAGGTAACTAGTGGTTAGCTAGGGGGTTTGTGTTGAGGTAACTAGTGGTTAACTAGGGGGTTTGTGTTGAGGTAACTAGAGGTTAGCTAGGGGTTTGTGTTGAGGTAACTAGTGGTTAACTAGGGGGTTTGTGTTGAGGTAACTAGTGGTTAACTAGGGGGTTTGTGTTGAGGTAACTAGTGGTTAGTTAGGGGGTTTGTGTTGAGGTAACTAGTGGTTAGCTAGGGGTTTGTGTTGAGGTAACTAGTGGTTAACTAGGGGGTTTGTGTTGAGGTAACTAGTGGTTAACTAGGGGGTTTGTGTTGAGGTAACTAGTGGTTAGTTAGGGGGTTTGTGTTGAGGTAACTAGTGGTTAGCTAGGGGTTTGTGTTGAGGTAACTAGTGGTTAACTAGGGGGTTTGTGTTGAGGTAACTAGTGGTTAACTAGGGGGTTTGTGTTGAGGTAACTAGTGGTTAGCTAGGGGGTTTGTGTTGAGGTAACTAGTGGTTAGCTAGGGGTGTGTGTTGAGGTAACTAGTGGCTAGGGGTTTGTGTTGAGGTAACTAGTGGTTAACTAGGGGGTTTGTGTTGAGGTAACTAGTGGTTAACTAGGGGTGTGTGTTGAGGTAACTAGTGGTTAACTAGGGGGTTTGTGTTGAGGTAACTAGTGGTTAACTAGGGGGTTTGTGTTGAGGTAACTAGTGGTTAACTAGGGGGTTTGTGTTGAGGTAACTAGTGGTTAGCTAGGGGTGTGTGTTGAGGTAACTAGTGGTTAGCTAGGGGTTTGTGTTGAGGTAACTAGTGGTTAACTAGGGGGTTTGTGTTGAGGTAACTAGTGGTTAGCTAGGGGGTTTGTGTTGAGGTAACTAGTGGTTAGCTAGGGGTGTGTGTTGAGGTAACTAGTGGTTAACTAGGGGGTTTGTGTTGAGGTAACTAGTGGTTAACTAGGGGGTTTGTGTTCAGGTAACTAGTGGTTAACTAGGGGGTTTGTGTTGAGGTAACTAGTGGTTAACTAGGGGTGTGTGTTGAGGTAACTAGTGGTTAGCTAGGGGTTTGTGTTGAGGTAACTAGTGGTTAACTAGGGGTTTGTGTTGAGGTAACTAGTGGTTAGCTAGGGGTTTGTGTTGAGGTAACTAGTGGTTAACTAGGGGGTTTGTGTTGAGGTAACTAGTGGTTAACTAGGGGGTTTGTGTTGAGGTAACTAGTGGTTAACTAGGGGGTGTGTGTTGAGGTAACTAGTGGTTAGCTAGGGGGTTTGTGTTGAGGTAACTAGTGGTTAACTAGGGGGTGTGTGTTGAGGTAACTAGTGGTTAGCTAGGGGTTTGTGTTGAGGTAACTAGTGGTTAACTAGGGGGTTTGTGTTGAGGTAACTAGTGGTTAACTAGGGGGTTTGTGTTGAGGTAACTAGTGGTTAACTAGGGGGTGTGTGTTGAGGTAACTAGTGGTTAACTAGGGGTTTGTGTTGAGGTAACTAGTGGTTAACTAGGGGTTTGTGTTGAGGTAACTAGTGGTTAGCTTGCTGGCTACACAGGACTGGCCAGGTAACACTCAGCCTGTAGCTAGTAACACTGTATGTAGTTGCCGTGCAACAGATATATATATATATGGTTTACATGTTGTTAGATAGTCAGTAGGTCATTGCATAGCATCAACTCCAGTACTATGCAATTACAAAGAATAAGCTACCATGTACTACCATGGTTACCAGGCAACAGCATCATGTTAATATTGACTTGTTAGCCTACTTCTACTTGTGTACTTAACGAGTGACGTCACGGTATAGGATTAGGAGGGCAACTACTAAACAATAATAATAATAATAATAATAATAATAATAATAATAATAATATTAACTTTTTATTTGTATAGCGCTTTTCCTGCAAGTGTTGCAGCTCAAAGTGCTTTAATCATTATATAATCATAATTAAATTATTTAGTCATTTAAAGGCAATATTAAAAAGATGGGTTTTTAGTCTTGACTTGAACTATGTGCTGAGGTTGCATCCCTAATGTAAACTGGCAGTGCATTATTCCACAATTTGGGTGCATAAAATGAGAATGCAGCCTCACCAAATGTCTTCTTTTGTACATGTGGTACACAGAGAAAACCAGCGTCAGAAGACCTGAGAGCTCTATTGGGCTGATATGCTAGCAAAAGGTCTTTCAGATATTCTGGTGCTGTGCCAGTGAGAGCTTTATAAACAAGCAGAAGGATCTTGAAATCTATTCTGAATGTGAAGTGTGACCCAGTACTGTAACTAGGAAGACCCCAGCTGTCTCGTGGTTAATATGAACATGATCATGCCCAAATGTTATCATATACTCAGATATTTATGCTGCTCTCATGTCATGCCTAGAATGCAAATTGTAGCTCGATATGTAATTGAAATCCTATTTGCATGTGACAATGCATTTGTTCCTGTGTTCATGTGTTCATGTTTTTGTTGCTGGCACTCTATTGGATGTAGAGTGTGTCTTTAATTAGTCATCATTTTCCTAGGAATCCAAAAAACATTTCACCTGAGCCCCAAGCCAGAATCTAAAGATGCCCCGTGGTTCAGATGACATCCGCAAGCAGTTCATCCTCACCACGACAGGGAACTTCTTCGGAGTGAAGCCGGCGTCTCCCCTCGCTGAGAGTCCGGAGCTCAACAACTTCTTGGATGATGGCAATGAGTTTGTGCTTTCTGTCACCAAACATGAGAATGACCTGCTCCTGTCAAATAAGGTAACACAGGAAAGGGAGTTATCATGGAGGAAGGAAGCAATTTACCATGAGAGGAAGGGGGTTGTGGACTCATTTACCACTGGTACAGGGTTGTGGCACAAGGCGAAGCCGAGTAGGAAAACCCTGTACAGTGGTAAATGAGTCCACAACCCCCGCCGAATGGTAAATTGCTTTTCTACAACAGCCACCACATAATATAAAAAATAAATACACAGTTGTAACATTAAATTCATGTATTTACAATCATTAATCGTTTCAGAATACTGTAACGTCCCAATGTAACGTACAATACATATATCCTTTCGCCACAGAATATAGTCCCATAAACAAGATCAACCATTGCATTGTAGGTCAGCACAGGTGTTCTTAAACAGGTTGATTGGGAGGCGCATTGATACTGGAAATGCGGTCTTTACTGAAGGTTGTTGGGATATTTACAACTGTTGCTAGCCAATCAGAATCCAGTATCCAAACATGCTTTTGTAGAAAGTGCATTTCCCACCTTGACTGATTAAACACACACTATCATGTCTATTAGTTAACAGACTACACTTTTTTCCCACACTAGAGATTGAGATTGAGATTGAGATTGAGATTGAGATTGAGATAACGTTTATTGCCACTATGCGTTACACATATAGGAATTTGCTTCGTCACCACAGCAAGTGCGTTTATACTTTTTTCACATATCAAAAAACAGGACAACACAACAACAACACAGGACAGACAACAGTGCATTGGATAGTGCGGTATAAAGTAAAGTGCAGTGCAGAGTTTTTTTTTTACAGAGTCCAGTTCAGTCCTGGGCAGACTTGGGGGCGGGGGGGGGGGGGAAGCCAGAGTCATTTAACAGCCTGGCGGCTGAGGGGTAGAAGCTGAGCCTGTGGCGGGCCTTAAGTGCCTTAGGCAGCCGCAACCTTCTTCCAGAGGGAAGCAGGGTGAGGAGGCCGTGGCCGGGGTGGAAGGGGTCAGCCATGATCTTCCTTGCCCTCCTCAGAGCCCTGGTGTCGTGCAGGGAGTTGAGGGAGGGCAAGGGACAGCCGATCACCCTCTCTGCTGAACGTCGCACCCGCTGCAACTTGGCCTTGTCCTTGGTCGTTGCAGCAGGGAACCAGGTGATGATGGAGTGGGTGAGGATGGATTCTATGATGGCCGTGTAGAACTGGACCATCATGGACCTCGGCAGCCTGAGTTTCCTCAGCTGCCGGAGGAAGAACATCCTCTTCTGGGCCTTCTTTGTGAGGACCTCGGTGTTCTGCTCCCACTTTAGGTCCCGGGAGATGGTCATGCCTAGAAAGCGGCATGACTCCACGGAGGCCACCGGGGTACCTCCCAGCGTGATGGGAGGGGGCAGGGCTGCTTTCCTTCGGAAGTCCACCACCATCTCCACTGTTTTTAGAGCATTTAGCTCCAGATTGTTTAAGCTGCACCATCTCTGCAGCCCCTCGATCTCACCCCTGTAGGCAGATTCGTCCCCCCCGGAGATGAGGCCCACCAGGGTGGTGTCGTCTGCAAACTTCAGGAGCTTGACCGAGGGGTGGCGGGAGACACAGCTGTTGGTGTAGAGGGAGAATAGTGCTGGAGACAGGACGCAGCCCTGCGGGGAGCCCGTGCTGGTGGTCCTGGAGCTGGAAATGCTCTTCCCCAGCTTCACCCGCTGAGACCTGTCAGTCAGGAAGTCCGTGATCCACCTGCAGGTGGAGACCGGCACCTGCAGCAGGGATAGCTGGTGCTCCAGGATGTGTGGGAGGATCGTGTTGAAGGCCGAGCTGAAGTCCACGAACAGGATCCTGGCGTAGTTGCCTGCAGTGTCTAGGTGTTCTAGTACGTAGTGCAGAGCCATGTTCACGGCGTCCTCCGTGGATCTATTGGCTCTGTACGCGAACTGCAGGGGGTCCAGCACAGGATCCGTGATGAGCTTCAGGTAGGCCAGGACAAGGCGCTCCAGGACCTTCATGACGACGGAGGTCAGAGCGACGGGTCTGTAGTCGTTGAGGCCTGTGACCTTGGCCTTTTTGGGGACGGGGATGATGGTTGATGCCTTGAAGCACGCTGGGACGTGACACAGCTCCAGCGAGGCGTTGAAGATGTTGGTGAACACCGGGGCCAGCTGGTCGGCGCAGTGCTTCAAGACAGAGGGAGAGACGGAATCCGGACCAGCTGCCTTCCGGGGATTCTGCCTCTTAAACAGTCTGTTTACCTCTCGCACTGTGACAGAGAGAGGGGGTGGGGAAGGGGGGGTGGGGGTGGGCGGGGCGGGTGAGGAGGGGGGAGGGAGGGGGGGGGGAGGGGGGAGGGTGGGGGTAGCAGGAGGGACATTGGCCCCCCTGGGGGACGGGGGTGGTGGTTGTAGCCGGGGGGTGTGGAGGGAGAGGGCGGGGGTGGGCGGGAACCTCTCTTTCTCAAACCTACAATAGAACTCGTTCAGCTCGTTACTACAAGTTCTGACTTATCAGGATCATCTGATAGTAGTGTCTACTGACCTCATACTTTGTCCATACATCATGGAAACTGACCCCAAACCAATTTCCTCTTACTTCTGATATTCCTCTTTACAGTAATTGCTGAACACATTTCTGGTCCCATCCAGGCACATGTGTAGATCTTGAAGGATTGTGTAGTTATTTGGGGCCTAGAGGTTAGGGGGTCATGTTGATTTAGCCTACGGTACTCGTAAGACTTTTTCAAAAAATGCCGGTTCGAGAGAGGACGCTGGCGCTGCTTGTTTTCGCCGCTTCTCCGCCCGAAATCCAGATATACTTGTAGTATACAGAGTAGATTGTCCTACAAAGACACTTAGATTTAGATTTAGTTATCTAAACATTAATTAGACCCCTATACTTTCTTTAGTTTACTTTTTCTTTTTAGAAAACTTTTTTCTTACTACTTTTCAGTTTGTAATGTGTCTGAGTGTCTAGAAAAGCGCAGTATAAGTCTAATGTATTATTATTATTATTATTATTATTATTATTATTATTATTATTGTTAAGATGTATAATACGTCTCATTGGTGCAGGGAATACATAGTTGAATGTTTCTGTCCTCAGGTTGAGGCGTGGGAAAGCAGAGAGAAGGTGCTGGTGTTCTTCAAGCTGCGTCCCACAGTGATCACAGAGGAGAACCTCCATGACAACATCCTAGTGTCCTCCATGCTGGACTCCCCCGTCAGCACCCTCTACCAGGCTGTCAGACAGGTGTTCGCTCCCGCGCTGCTCAAGGTACTGTACTGTTACCTCCATAGCTCCAGATCACTGAAGAGAGCACGCAACATTGTGGCTGACCCCCTCACATCACATCCAGCTCACAGCTTGTTTGCATGACTCCCTTCTGGACAGTGGTACAGGGCCACCAGGTCAAAAACATCACAACACTTGAACAGTTTCTTCCCCAAAGCCATAGCCCTCCTCAATAACTCCTGATCATTGCACCTTGCACTTGACATGTCCTTGCACTTAGTTGTACAGTAGATTTATTCATAATATTCACTCGTATTGGTACTGTATATTTTGTCTTGAGTATTGTTGTATTGTCGTAGCTTGTTCAGCATGGTAGAATACCAAGTCATGTTCCTAGTGCACTGCACATGGCGAATAAAGTTGAATTGAATTGAATTGAATGATGGACAAACATTCAGTCCCTGATTTACGAAGGACCCCAATTTGATTCAGTAAATAGCACTGAGCAGACCACAAAAAAACCTTACAACACTGAAGCGTGATTTTTTATTTTAACAACGGTTTTGGGAAGTGTAATTACTCAATCAAGAGTCAATTCAACAGTTTCTGCAAACACTAAAAAATGCCCAGAATGCATTGAACATCATGGAAACTCTAGAACAGCGGTTCCCAACCTCTTTGGACTCAAGGCCCACTTAAAAATCTCAAAAGTATTTGCGGCCCACACAGGCATTTTACGGACGTGTACATTTTTTTTTTCTCATCATTATTCTCTTATTCTTATTGGGTATTT
>NC_137682.1:21854917-21902417 GCF_963989245.1 Nansenia antarctica
GGCATTAAGTCTAGCTGCATGTCAAATCATACTTTCTCGGACTCGGGAGTATGAGAATGAGGAGGATGTATCGGGGGGATACACACCCGTGGACTATTTCAATTTAGTGGCACAAATTAAACTCTAACACTATAGATAGACTAAATTGAACTAAAATGATGGACACCGACTGAATAACTGAGTGGGGGGAAGACAGGTCTCAAATGTGGAACAATTATAACATTTAATACATAAAGATAAAACATACACAAATATATAACATTGATATCCCTAAACTCAAATGTAGTGTGGTATTGTCAACCTAATCTAATCAATCCTAATCTAATGGTACCAGTAGCCCAGGTTGTCGATAGTAGCGCACGTGGAGATGGACGAATGTAGAGGAGGAAAGTTCAATGGAAACTCCCGGAGTAGAAGAGGTAGCCAGGGGGAGTAGAAGAGGTAGCCAGGGGGAGTAGAAGAGGTAGCCAGGGGGATGTTATACTCTGAATCTCCCGACTCAGGGCTGGAACGGGCACGGCAGGCTCAATCAATGAACGGGGTTGAGATGGCTAGCGTACTTTACTAGCCGCATCTCACGGCCCTCGGTGGTCATTCACTGTGCTCTAGCACAGGGTTTCTCAACCAGGGTGCCGCAGCACACTGGGGCGCTGCCTGGCGTCTTCAGGGGTGCCGTCAAATAATTTTATATTCTGACGTTCATATGAATGAATGAATAAATACATAAATATATATAAATAAATAAATACAATACAATACAATACAATTCATCATCAAAATCTGTCTCGCATGCCCCTTTCCCATGTCACAATGTCAATACCCGGTTCAGCGTAAGGTCAGTGTGTCTGCAATTAGCCTGCATTGTTTTTTCATTTACCACGCAAAGACATTTCGAGAGCAATGAACAAGCAAACAAGCAGCATCATGGAACATGATGAACTGACAACAGATCATCCATCACAAGCTAGCAAGGATGCTGAATATTTTGTTCGGATGAAAAGTGAACATAGCCGTCAAGAACAGGTAATGATGAAATGCGCCAACGTTTCAGAGAAAGCGTTGGAGGCTAGTTACCTCGTAGCCGAAATTGTTGCTAAGGCGAAGAAGCCACACACTATAGCCGAGTCCGTAATATTGCCAGCATGCACAGCAATAGTTAATAAAATGCTAGGCCCACAAGCTGCAAAAGAAATAACAAAGGTCCCGCTGTCTGACTGGACAATTGGAAGGCGAATCAATGACATGTCTGCGGATATCGAAGATGTAGTTTTGGAAAGGGTCCGATCGGGCAGGGCAGTCTTGCTCGCCGGGAGAGTGTGGAGGTGCCCACGGTTGTTCTATATGCAAGATCGGTGACATTATTCTTTCGTCCGACTTCGGAAGCTAAGCAGGGTTGGGCCGGGTTAGTACCTGGATGGGAGACCACCTGGGAATCCCCGATGCCATACGTTTTTACCCAGTAGAGAGACGCGCCTGTTGCGGGTAGACACCTGCTACCTGGAGGGGGGGGGGGGATGCGCTTCAATGCAAAAAGCCTCACGTCCTGGGGTGCTATCGTCGAAAGCGCACACCTCAGTGACCGGATGAAAATGGGTGAGATAACCAGCCTTGAATGGACTCAATACGGTTCTCCTATTGATGTGTTTATACAGCATGGATGTTACGTGCCTAATGCCTTTGCCTAATGCCTTTGATGCGCACACTTGCCGTTTTCACTCCCTCCCCTCTCTCTCAATATTAGCCGCTGTGTGTGTGTGTGTGTGTGTGTGTGTGTGTGTGTGGGTGTGTTAGGCTGTAAGTTGTCAATCCCATCTGGCAACCCTGCCGCTGTTTGTTCATCGCGTATGCTAGTCTACACATTAATAATAAAAGAAAAAATATAGCCTATATATTTGTCTTTTTTAATGTAGAAGGAATCAGAATATGTGACAAATTAATTTGAGCAAATTGTATTCAAATTGTGCTTAAAGGGAATTATTTTCACCGGACATTATGACCGAAGAGGTTTAAATATGTCGGACTTCAACAGATTTTATCGGACAAAGACCGGTAATTACCGGTTAACGGAAACCTGTGCGTGCGTGAGTGAGTGCGTGCTTGCGCGCATGCGTGTGTGTGTGCGTGCGTGCGTGCGCATGGGGAGACTCCATGTCTCTGATTGGGTATATCTCCTCCCTGCAGCCTCTGTGGCGGGCGGCTGTGGGCCAGTTTGAGCGTGCCATTGGTCCAGCAGAGCAGGAGGTGGCTGGGAGACTCAAGGCCTGCATCGCAGATGTTCAGGACAACCCACAACAGGTGAACATCACGTCTGTTATGACCAACATGTATCCTGAGTTTGTTTACCTTGATTTACATACGCAAATACTGATACTTCTTCCATGAATAGACTTCAAGATTCTTTTACTAGTCTTTAAATCACTCCACTGCCATGCACCCAAATACATCATGGACGTGCTTGTAAGATACACACCAGGTAGACCCCTGAGGTCCACTGGCACTGAACTCGGTCCCAGAAGCCAGGACCAAGAGATATGGAGAGACAGCTTTCAGTATATATGCTCCCAGACTATGGAACACCCCTACCTGAGAGCCTGAGACTGTCCAAAACTCTGGAAACATTTAAGCGAGACCTCAAAACCTACTTATTCAATCCCGCCTTTTAAATGTCCCTCTTAGTTGCTGCTTTATCTTCTCTGCCCTTTGCGAAGCGCATTGGGTCGCATGTTGTGATAAAATGCGCTATACCAATACACATTTGATTTGATTTGATTTGGTTTCTGTATCTGTGTCCAGCTGCTGCAGGTGTTTCAGAAGCACAGGGAGCTGATCAGACGACCCACTGTCAGCAAGGAGCTGCAGTCAGAGAGAGAGACGCTGTTGGCTAGACTCCTAGATTACATCAAGGGTACGAGCTTTTCTCACATCAAATAACAATGTTGAAGTCCTTACTCAGAGTAATATCCACATAAATACATCACATATCACATAGCTCAAACATGACAACCATACTTAGTTTAACACTTAACCAGCCACGAGCCATTGTGAGTAAAAAAAACCTGTTATATCTTTGCACTCGATCAAATTTCAGGACCCTCCTTTCACGACTTTTCCTAGATATGTGCGTTCTACCACCCACTATCCTTACATTTTCAAAATCTCATCAGGATAAGCTAGTATAAAGCTATTTTGACGTAGGAAGCAGGCTAATTTACAAGCGGCCAACTAGTGGTCGTTGTGTGTAAATAGCAGCTTGAGCATTGTAAAGAAGCTCTTTTGTAGGTAAAAAAGGCACGGCTGTTCTAGTTTTAAGCCACTCTGGAAATTGATAACGCTAGCTATCAGCTGTCTTGTTCCTAGCCATCCTTCTGGACACAGCACAAACATCGTATCGCATGCAAACCTGCATGCCAGTTATCTAACAACTACCTATCATTTGAACACACCGATAACAACGACTGTTTTCACAGGGCTGCGTACGGACTTTGACGGCCGTTGTCATGGCGCCCCGGGGGAGAAGTCTGGTCCGCTGGCGGGCAGGAACCTTCCAGAGGTGGTCAACAACATGGTCTGGGTCCGCCAGCTCATACACAAGGTAACACTGTCACAACCGCTCAGCAGGGCTCCCACGGGTCCTTGAAATCCTTGAAGGTTTGTGAATTTGAGGAAAAAGAAATCAAGGTCTTAAAAGTTTTTGAAAATAGACATGGGTCATTAAAAGTGCTTGAATTCCCCTCTCTCTCTCTCTAAAAAAAAGTTATATATATATTCAAAAATGTTTTACTTAGCTCGTCAACTAGTTCTGTCTCAAACGATGCCGTGTTGGGTCCTTGGATTTGAGGGGATTGAGTCTTGAAAGTCCTTGAAAGGTGCTTGAATTTGATGTTTCAGAACGTGTGGGAACCCTGGCTCGGTCTCACAGACAGGCCCTCTGAAAACCAATGGATTGATGTTGTGCTATGTGATGATGGACTGTGTCTGTCCCCAGGTCCAGGACTCCATCAAAATAGCCGAGGCGCTGCTGTCAGACTTGTCCGGGTTCCGTTCGTTCCTGCGGTTCTGCGACGACCTGTTGGAGGTCCTCCGGGCCTACGAGCAGGAGCAGTTTGACGACTGGTCCAGAGACATCCTCTCCGGTCTCTCAGACCCAAAGTCTGGAATCAGGTCCGTTCTCTGACCGACCGTACTGGGGACTGCAGTTACAGACGTCACTGTCTATTGGCCGTGTTCGTAAAATGAGCTCTGAGAGCGCCGGAGCGTCCACGCGACTGCCTCTTGGCCTCTGTCCAATTGAATGACTCAGTTCCTTTATGACGTCAAACTCTGGCGAATTTACGAACGCGGCCTACGACTCCTGCTAGAGCATCTTTTGAATGACCCCCTGCCCCCCCCCCTGCCTCCCCTCTAATCCCCCCCTCCCTCTTTAGCCTGCAGGCCAGTAACCGTGTGATGGAGCTGGACCACGTGGACGGGAAGTTAAAGATCCAGTACTCGGACCGTTTGGTGGCTTTACTGAGGGAGGTCCGACAACTCTCAGCCCTGGGACTCCCTATCCCAGCCAAGATACAGCAGGCTGCCAACACCGCAGACAAGTTCTACAGACAGGCCATCATACTCAAACAGGCAAGCCTTCAGTTTCTCTCTGGATTTTGCACCTGGGGACTTGTTGGCTCTAGATACAATACTCAGGGTTCCCACAGGTCCTTGAAATCCTTGAAAGTTTGTGAATTTGAGAAAAATAAATCAGGGTCTTAAAAGTTTTTGAAAATAGACATGGGTCATTGAAAGTGCTTGAATTCCCCCCCCCCTCTCTCTCTCTATCTCAAAAAAAAAAACAGTTTCTTTTTACTTAGCTCATCAACTAGTAAATAAGTCTCTGTATTGCTTAACTTTACACATATTTCACAATATATTGTTTTGTTGTGCTGTGGTAGAGAAGGCAAGAGACCATCTAGTGTTCACACATTCAAGCCTCTCTTTTTAATTGTTGTCTGTGAGCGGAGAGTTCCTATTATATACATTCTCATCTAGGTCTATCTCAAACTATGCCGTGTTGGGTCCTTGAATTTGAGGGAATTGAGTCTTGAAAGTCCTTGAAAGATGCTTGAATTTGATGTTTCAGAAGGTGTGGGAACCCTGAATATTTTAGATGGCCTATTTCTGTATTTGTGTTTGTGTTTTCCATCTTCGTCGGTTTCTTCTGAGGGTTTTTCAGGAGTCAGATGCAGTTCCTTGCCACTCCACATCTGTCAGTCAGACTCTATAAACTCATTCAGAAGTCAACTCCAAACCCACCTGTTCAAACTGGCATCCTCACTTTAATCTGGATCCTGTGTCCTTTACCTTCACCCTCTGTCCTTTACCTTCACCCTCTGTTGTCCTTTACCTTCACCCTCTGTCCTTTACCTTCACCCTCTGTGTCCTTTACCTTCACCCTCTGTCCTTTACCTTCACCCTCTGTTGTCCTTTACCTTCACCCTCTGTGTCCTTCACCTTCACCCTCTGTCCTTTACCTTCACCCTCTGTCCTTTACCTTCACCCTCTGTGTCCTTTACCTTCACCCTCTGTTGTCCTTTACCTTCACCCTCTGTCCTTTACCTTCACCCTCTGTTGTCCTTTACCTTCACCCTCTGTGTCCTTTACCTTCACCCTCTGTCCTTTACCTTCACCCTCTGTGTCCTTTACCTTCACCCTCTGTTGTCCTTTACCTTCACCCTCTGTTGTCCTTTACCTTCACCCTCTGTTGTCCTTTACCTTCACCCTCTGTTGTCCTTTACCTTCACCCTCTGTGTCCTTTACCTTCACCCTCTGTTGTCCTTTACCTTCACCCTCTGTGTCCTTTACCTTCACCCTCTGTCCCTTACCTTCACCCTCTGTTGTCCTTTACCTTCACCCTCTGTCCTTTACCTTCACCCTCTGTGTCCTTTACCTTCACCCTCTGTGTCCTTTACCTTCACCCTCTGTTGTCCTTTACCTTCACCCTCTGTGTCCTTTACCTTCACCCTCTGTCCTTTACCTTCACCCTCTGTGTCCTTTACCTTCACCCTCTGTTGTCCTTTACCTTCACCCTCTGTGTCCTTTACCTTCACCCTCTGTCCTTTACCTTCACCCTCTGTTGTCCTTTACCTTCACCCTCTGTTGTCCTTTACCTTCACCCTCTGTGTCCTTTACCTTCACCCTCTGTCCTTTACCTTCACCCTCTGTGTCCTTTACCTTCACCCTCTGTCCTTTACCTTCACCCTCTGTTGTCCTTTACCTTCACCCTCTGTTGTCCTTTACCTTCACCCTCTGTGTCCTTTACCTTCACCCTCTGTTGTCCTTTACCTTCACCCTCTGTGTCCTTTACCTTCACCCTCTGTTGTCCTTTACCTTCACCCTCTGTCCTTTACCTTCACCCTCTGTCCTTTACCTTCACCCTCTGTTGTCCTTTACCTTCACCCTCTGTCCTTTACCTTCACCCTCTGTCCTTTACCTTCACCCTCTGTTGTCCTTTACCTTCACCCTCTGTTGTCCTTTACCTTCACCCTCTGTGTCCTTTACCTTCACCCTCTGTGTCCTTTACCTTCACCCTCTGTGTCCTTTACCTTCACCCTCTGTCCTTTACCTTCACCCTCTGTCCTTTACCTTCACCCTCTGTTGTCCTTTACCTTCACCCTCTGTTGTCCTTTACCTTCACCCTCTGTCATTTACCTTCACCCTCTGTTGTCCTTTACCTTCACCCTCTGTTGTCCTTTACCTTCACCCTCTGTTGTCCTTTACCTTCACCCTCTGTCCTTTACCTTCACCCTCTGTTGTCCTTTACCTTCACCCTCTGTTGTCCTTTACCTTCACCCTCTGTGTCCTTTACCTTCACCCTCTGTTGTCCTTTACCTTCACCCTCTGTCCTTTACCTTCACCCTCTGTTGTCCTTTACCTTCACCCTCTGTTGTCCTTTACCTTCACCCTCTGTTGTCCTTTACCTTCACCCTCTGTGTCCTTTACCTTCACCCTCTGTTGTCCTTTACCTTCACCCTCTGTGTCCTTTACCTTCACCCTCTGTTGTCCTTTACCTTCACCCTCTGTTGTCCTTTACCTTCACCCTCTGTGTCCTTTACCTTCACCCTCTGTCCTTTACCTTCACCCTCTGTTGTCCTTTACCTTCACCCTCTGTTGTCCTTTACCTTCACCCTCTGTCCTTTACCTTCACCCTCTGTTGTCCTTTACCTTCACCCTCTGTTGTCCTTTACCTTCACCCTCTGTTGTCCTTTACCTTCACCCTCTGTTGTCCTTTACCTTCACCCTCTGTTGTCCTTTACCTTCACCCTCTGTGTCCTTTACCTTCACCCTCTGTCCTTTACCTTCACCCTCTGTTGTCCTTTACCTTCACCCTCTGTTGTCCTTTACCTTCACCCTCTGTTGTCCTTTACCTTCACCCTCTGTTGTCCTTTACCTTCACCCTCTGTTGTCCTTTACCTTCACCCTCTGTGTCCTTTACCTTCACCCTCTGTTGTCCTTTACCTTCACCCTCTGTCCTTTACCTTCACCCTCTGTTGTCCTTTACCTTCACCCTCTGTGTCCTTTACCTTCACCCTCTGTTGTCCTTTACCTTCACCCTCTGTTGTCCTTTACCTTCACCCTCTGTGTCCTTTACCTTCACCCTCTGTGTCCTTTACCTTCACCCTCTGTCCTTTACCTTCACCCTCTGTGTCCTTTACCTTCACCCTCTGTTGTCCTTTACCTTCACCCTCTGTTGTCCTTTACCTTCACCCTCTGTTGTCCTTTACCTTCACCCTCTGTGTCCTTTACCGTCACCCTCTGTTGTCCTTTACCTTCACCCTCTGTCCTTTACCTTCACCCTCTGTTGTCCTTTACCTTCACCCTCTGTGTCCTTTACCTTCACCCTCTGTTGTCCTTTACCTTCACCCTCTGTTGTCCTTTACCTTCACCCTCTGTTGTCCTTTACCTTCACCCTCTGTTGTCCTTTACCTTCACCCTCTGTGTCCTTTACCTTCACCCTCTGTTGTCCTTTACCTTCACCCTCTGTTGTCCTTTACCTTCACCCTCTGTTGTCCTTTACCTTCACCCTCTGTGTCCTTTACCTTCACCCTCTGTTGTCCTTTACCTTCACCCTCTGTCCTTTACCTTCACCCTCTGTCCTTTACCTTCACCCTCTGTGTCCTTTACCTTCACCCTCTGTTGTCCTTTACCTTCACCCTCTGTTGTCCTTTACCTTCACCCTCTGTTGTCCTTTACCTTCACCCTCTGTCCTTTACCTTCACCCTCTGTGTCCTTTACCTTCACCCTCTGTTGTCCTTTACCTTCACCCTCTGTTGTCCTTTACCTTCACCCTCTGTTGTCCTTTACCTTCACCCTCTGTTGTCCTTTACCTTCACCCTCTGTTGTCCTTTACCTTCACCCTCTGTTGTCCTTTACCTTCACCCTCTGTCCATTACCTTCACCCTCTGTTGTCCTTTACCTTCACCCTCTGTTGTCCTTTACCTTCACCCTCTGTTGTCCTTTACCTTCACCCTCTGTTGTCCTTTACCTTCACCCTCTGTGTCCTTTACCTTCACCCTCTGTTGTCCTTTACCTTCACCCTCTGTCCTTTACCTTCACCCTCTGTTGTCCTTTACCTTCACCCTCTGTCCTTTACCTTCACCCTCTGTCCTTTACCTTCACCCTCTGTTGTCCTTTACCTTCACCCTCTGTCCTTTACCTTCACCCTCTGTTGTCCTTTACCTTCACCCTCTGTTGTCCTTTACCTTCACCCTCTGTTGTCCTTTACCTTCACCCTCTGTTGTCCTTTACCTTCACCCTCTGTTGTCCTTTACCTTCACCCTCTGTTGTCCTTTACCTTCACCCTCTGTGTCCTTTACCTTCACCCTCTGTGTCCTTTACCTTCACCCTCTGTTGTCCTTTACCTTCACCCTCTGTGTCCTTTACCTTCACCCTCTGTTGTCCTTTACCTTCACCCTCTGTTGTCCTTTACCTTCACCCTCTGTTGTCCTTTACCTTCACCCTCTGTCCTTTACCTTCACCCTCTGTGTCCTTTACCTTCACCCTCTGTCCTTTACCTTCACCCTCTGTTGTCCTTTACCTTCACCCTCTGTTGTCCTTTACCTTCACCCTCTGTCCTTTACCTTCACCCTCTGTTGTCCTTTACCTTCACCCTCTGTGTCCTTTACCTTCACCCTCTGTGTCCTTTACCTTCACCCTCTGTTGTCCTTTACCTTCACCCTCTGTTGTCCTTTACCTTCACCCTCTGTCCTTTACCTTCACCCTCTGTTGTCCTTTACCTTCACCCTCTGTTGTCCTTTACCTTCACCCTCTGTCCTTTACCTTCACCCTCTGTGTCCTTTACCTTCACCCTCTGTCCTTTACCTTCACCCTCTGTGTCCTTTACCTTCACCCTCTGTTGTCCTTTACCTTCACCCTCTGTCCTTTACCTTCACCCTCTGTTGTCCTTTACCTTCACCCTCTGTTGTCCTTTACCTTCACCCTCTGTTGTCCTTTACCTTCACCCTCTGTTGTCCTTTACCTTCACCCTCTGTCCTTTACCTTCACCCTCTGTTGTCCTTTACCTTCACCCTCTGTTGTCCTTTACCTTCACCTTCTGTTGTCCTTTACCTTCACCCTCTGTGTCCTTTACCTTCACCCTCTGTCCTTTACCTTCACCCTCTGTTGTCCTTTACCTTCACCCTCTGTTGTCCTTTACCTTCACCCTCTGTCCTTTACCTTCACCCTCTGTTGTCCTTTACCTTCACCCTCTGTTGTCCTTTACCTTCACCCTCTGTTGTCCTTTACCTTCACCCTCTGTTGTCCTTTACCTTCACCCTCTGTTGTCCTTTACCTTCACCCTCTGTGTCCTTTACCTTCACCCTCTGTCCTTTACCTTCACCCTCTGTTGTCCTTTACCTTCACCCTCTGTTGTCCTTTACCTTCACCCTCTGTTGTCCTTTACCTTCACCCTCTGTTGTCCTTTACCTTCACCCTCTGTTGTCCTTTACCTTCACCCTCTGTGTCCTTTACCTTCACCCTCTGTTGTCCTTTACCTTCACCCTCTGTCCTTTACCTTCACCCTCTGTTGTCCTTTACCTTCACCCTCTGTGTCCTTTACCTTCACCCTCTGTTGTCCTTTACCTTCACCCTCTGTTGTCCTTTACCTTCACCCTCTGTGTCCTTTACCTTCACCCTCTGTGTCCTTTACCTTCACCCTCTGTCCTTTACCTTCACCCTCTGTGTCCTTTACCTTCACCCTCTGTTGTCCTTTACCTTCACCCTCTGTTGTCCTTTACCTTCACCCTCTGTTGTCCTTTACCTTCACCCTCTGTGTCCTTTACCGTCACCCTCTGTTGTCCTTTACCTTCACCCTCTGTCCTTTACCTTCACCCTCTGTTGTCCTTTACCTTCACCCTCTGTGTCCTTTACCTTCACCCTCTGTTGTCCTTTACCTTCACCCTCTGTTGTCCTTTACCTTCACCCTCTGTTGTCCTTTACCTTCACCCTCTGTTGTCCTTTACCTTCACCCTCTGTGTCCTTTACCTTCACCCTCTGTTGTCCTTTACCTTCACCCTCTGTTGTCCTTTACCTTCACCCTCTGTTGTCCTTTACCTTCACCCTCTGTGTCCTTTACCTTCACCCTCTGTTGTCCTTTACCTTCACCCTCTGTCCTTTACCTTCACCCTCTGTCCTTTACCTTCACCCTCTGTGTCCTTTACCTTCACCCTCTGTTGTCCTTTACCTTCACCCTCTGTTGTCCTTTACCTTCACCCTCTGTTGTCCTTTACCTTCACCCTCTGTCCTTTACCTTCACCCTCTGTTGTCCTTTACCTTCACCCTCTGTTGTCCTTTACCTTCACCCTCTGTTGTCCTTTACCTTCACCCTCTGTTGTCCTTTACCTTCACCCTCTGTTGTCCTTTACCTTCACCCTCTGTTGTCCTTTACCTTCACCCTCTGTCCATTACCTTCACCCTCTGTTGTCCTTTACCTTCACCCTCTGTTGTCCTTTACCTTCACCCTCTGTTGTCCTTTACCTTCACCCTCTGTTGTCCTTTACCTTCACCCTCTGTGTCCTTTACCTTCACCCTCTGTTGTCCTTTACCTTCACCCTCTGTCCTTTACCTTCACCCTCTGTTGTCCTTTACCTTCACCCTCTGTCCTTTACCTTCACCCTCTGTCCTTTACCTTCACCCTCTGTTGTCCTTTACCTTCACCCTCTGTCCTTTACCTTCACCCTCTGTTGTCCTTTACCTTCACCCTCTGTTGTCCTTTACCTTCACCCTCTGTTGTCCTTTACCTTCACCCTCTGTTGTCCTTTACCTTCACCCTCTGTTGTCCTTTACCTTCACCCTCTGTTGTCCTTTACCTTCACCCTCTGTGTCCTTTACCTTCACCCTCTGTGTCCTTTACCTTCACCCTCTGTTGTCCTTTACCTTCACCCTCTGTGTCCTTTACCTTCACCCTCTGTTGTCCTTTACCTTCACCCTCTGTTGTCCTTTACCTTCACCCTCTGTTGTCCTTTACCTTCACCCTCTGTCCTTTACCTTCACCCTCTGTGTCCTTTACCTTCACCCTCTGTCCTTTACCTTCACCCTCTGTTGTCCTTTACCTTCACCCTCTGTTGTCCTTTACCTTCACCCTCTGTCCTTTACCTTCACCCTCTGTTGTCCTTTACCTTCACCCTCTGTGTCCTTTACCTTCACCCTCTGTGTCCTTTACCTTCACCCTCTGTTGTCCTTTACCTTCACCCTCTGTTGTCCTTTACCTTCACCCTCTGTCCTTTACCTTCACCCTCTGTTGTCCTTTACCTTCACCCTCTGTTGTCCTTTACCTTCACCCTCTGTCCTTTACCTTCACCCTCTGTGTCCTTTACCTTCACCCTCTGTCCTTTACCTTCACCCTCTGTGTCCTTTACCTTCACCCTCTGTCCTTTACCTTCACCCTCTGTCCTTTACCTTCACCCTCTGTGTCCTTTACCTTCACCCTCTGTTGTCCTTTACCTTCACCCTCTGTCCTTTACCTTCACCCTCTGTTGTCCTTTACCTTCACCCTCTGTTGTCCTTTACCTTCACCCTCTGTTGTCCTTTACCTTCACCCTCTGTTGTCCTTTACCTTCACCCTCTGTCCTTTACCTTCACCCTCTGTTGTCCTTTACCTTCACCCTCTGTTGTCCTTTACCTTCACCTTCTGTTGTCCTTTACCTTCACCCTCTGTGTCCTTTACCTTCACCCTCTGTCCTTTACCTTCACCCTCTGTCCTTTACCTTCACCCTCTGTTGTCCTTTACCTTCACCCTCTGTTGTCCTTTACCTTCACCCTCTGTGTCCTTTACCTTCACCCTCTGTTGTCCTTTACCTTCACCCTCTGTCCTTTACCTTCACCCTCTGTTGTCCTTTACCTTCACCCTCTGTTGTCCTTTACCTTCACCCTCTGTTGTCCTTTACCTTCACCCTCTGTTGTCCTTTACCTTCACCCTCTGTGTCCTTTACCTTCACCCTCTGTGTCCTTTACCTTCACCCTCTGTGTCCTTTACCTTCACCCTCTGTCCTTTACCTTCACCCTCTGTTGTCCTTTACCTTCACCCTCTGTTGTCCTTTACCTTCACCCTCTGTGTCCTTTACCTTCACCCTCTGTTGTCCTTTACCTTCACCCTCTGTTGTCCTTTACCTTCACCCTCTGTGTCCTTTACCTTCACCCTCTGTGTCCTTTACCTTCACCCTCTGTTGTCCTTTACCTTCACCCTCTGTTGTCCTTTACCTTCACCCTCTGTCCTTTACCTTCACCCTCTGTTGTCCTTTACCTTCACCCTCTGTCCTTTACCTTCACCCTCTGTCCTTTACCTTCACCCTCTGTTGTCCTTTACCTTCACCCTCTGTGTCCTTTACCTTCACCATCTGTGTCCTTTACCTTCACCTTCTGTTGTCCTTTACCTTCACCCTCTGTTGTCCTTTACCTTCACCCTCTGTGTCCTTTACCTTCACCATCTGTGTCCTTTACCTTCACCTTCTGTTGTCCTTTACCTTCACCCTCTGTTGTCCTTTACCTTCACCCTCTGTTGTCCTTTACCTTCACCCTCTGTCCTTTACCTTCACCCTCTGTGTCCTTTACCTTCACCCTCTGTTGTCCTTTACCTTCACCCTGTGTCCTTTACCTTCACCCTCTGTTGTCCTTTACCTTCACCCTGTGTCCTTTACCTTCACCCTCTGTTGTCCTTTACCTTCACCCTCTGTTGTCCTTTACCTTCACCCTCTGTTGTCCTTTACCTTCACCCTCTGTGTCCTTTACCTTCACCCTCTGTTGTCCTTTACCTTCACCCTCTGTGTCCTTTACCTTCACCCTCTGTCCTTTACCTTCACCCTCTGTCCTTTACCTTCACCCTCTGTGTCCTTTACCTTCACCCTCTGTGTCCTTTACCTTCACCCTCTGTGTCCTTTACCTTCACCCTCTGTTGTCCTTTACCTTCACCCTCTGTTGTCCTTTACCTTCACCCTCTGTGTCCTTTACCTTCACCCTCTGTTGTCCTTTACCTTCACCCTCTGTTGTCCTTTACCTTCACCCTCTGTGTCCTTTACCTTCACCCTCTGTTGTCCTTTACCTTCACCCTCTGTTGTCCTTTACCTTCACCCTCTGTGTCCTTTACCTTCACCCTCTGTGTCCTTTACCTTCACCCTCTGTCCTTTACCTTCACCCTCTGTCCTTTACCTTCACCCTCTGTCCTTTACCTTCACCCTCTGTGTCCTTTACCTTCACCCTCTGTGTCCTTTACCTTCACCCTCTGTGTCCTTTACCTTCACCCTCTGTTGTCCTTTACCTTCACCCTCTGTGTCCTTTACCTTCACCCTCTGTTGTCCTTTACCTTCACCCTCTGTTGTCCTTTACCTTCACCCTCTGTCCTTTACCTTCACCCTCTGTTGTCCTTTACCTTCACCTTCTGTTGTCCTTTACCTTCACCCTCTGTTGTCCTTTACCTTCACCCTCTGTCCTTTACCTTCACCCTCTGTTGTCCTTTACCTTCACCCTCTGTCCTTTACCTTCACCCTCTGTGTCCTTTACCTTCACCCTCTGTCCTTTACCTTCACCCTCTGTCCTTTACCTTCACCCTCTGTTGTCCTTTACCTTCACCCTCTGTGTCCTTTACCTTCACCCTCTGTGTCCTTTACCTTCACCCTCTGTGTCCTTTACCTTCACCCTCTGTGTCCTTTACCTTCACCCTCTGTTGTCCTTTACCTTCACCCTCTGTTGTCCTTTACCTTCACCCTCTGTCCTTTACCTTCACCCTCTGTCCTTTACCTTCACCCTCTGTGTCCTTTTGTTTTGTTTTCTGCTGTTTCTTTTCTCTCTGTTTAGTTTTAACTGTGTTTGACACCTTCACCTCCACTGTTTTAACCTGACTGTATGTTACTGTGTCTTTTGCCCTCTGAGGTGTCCTTGGGTGTTTTGAAAGGCACCATACAAATAAAATGTATTATTATTATTATTATTATTATTAGTAGTAGTAGTAGTAATGCAGTATTCTACAACAGCATGTTTGGATACTGGATTCTGATTGGCTAGCAACAGTGGTAAATATCTCAACAACCCACAGTTCAGACCGCATTTCCAGTATCAATGCGCCTCCCAATCAATCTGTTTAAGAACACCTGTGCTGACCTACAATGCAATGGTTGATCTTGTTTATGGGACTATATTCTGTGGCGGAAGGATATAAGTATTCTGAAACGATTAATGATTGTAAATACATGAATTTAATGTTACAATTCTGTATTTATTTTTTATATTATGTGGTGGCTGTTGTAGAAAAGCAATGTCACCTCGTGCCACAACCCTGTACCAGTGGTAAATGAGTCCACAACCCCCTTCCTCTCATGGTAAATTGCTTCCATGTTCTGTGGCAGGTGGCTCATTTCTATAACACCATAGACCAGCAGATGATTCCCTCCCAGAGACCCATGATGCTCAACTACGCCCTGGCCTTCGAGCAGGTCATGAAGGTGCTGTGCCATCCGTATGCTTTTAACACTAGAACGGCCGTGCCTTTTTACCTACTAAAAGAGCTTTCGAATGTAAATCTGCTATTTACACACAACGACCATTAGTTGTCCGCTTGTAAATTAGCCTGCTTCCTACACAGAAAAACTGCAAAATAGCTTGATACTAGCTTATCCTGATGTAATTTTGAAAATGTAAGGATACTGGGTGGTAGAAAGCACATATCTAGGAAAGTTCATGAAAGGAGCGTCCTGAAATTTGATCGAGTGCAAAGATATATCAAATGACCCCTCACGGTTGATTAAGTGTTCAGTTAGGGCAAAATGGAAAAATGACTTTGTAACCGAACATGACATACAAGAAATGTTGAATATATATCTTTTTAAAGCTCCAACTTTTCCACCTTTTTCCCTTAACAGCAGAACCCTCGTTCTCAGTCCCGCGAGTCTGGAGGGAAGTTACAGATCACCTGGGACAATCCCAAAGAGCTGGAGGTGTTCATCGGAAAACTGCAGTCCGCCGCAGAGAGAC
Source organism: Nansenia antarctica (assembly GCF_963989245.1). Classification (NCBI taxonomy): domain Eukaryota; kingdom Metazoa; phylum Chordata; class Actinopteri; order Argentiniformes; family Microstomatidae; genus Nansenia; species Nansenia antarctica. Next base: position 21,870,413 of record NC_137682.1, read on the forward strand.
TCTCCACGGAGAACAGGAGGCTACGCAAGTGGCACACGGACTTCATTGAGAAGGTAGACTTCCTGTCACGTGACCTCCTAAAAGCGGCTGCTTTTTCTCAAAGAGGAGCCTTTTTACGTACTGTGGGGACTTCCCTTCCCGCTCGCTTCTCTCTTGAGTGTGTTCTGACCGTCTGACCTTTGACCCCTGCGTGTGTCAGGTGGTGACCCTGATGAACGTGGATCTGCTGAGGCACCAGCAGCGCTGGAAAGACGGACTGCTGGAGCTACGCACTGGGTTCGCTACTCTGGAGGCACAGGTAACCAGAGAGAGAGAGGGAGGGGAGAGGGCTGGGTTCTCTACTCTGGAGGCACGGGTACCAGAGGGAAGGAGGGGAGAGGGTTATGATGATGATGATGATGATGATGATGGTGATGGTGATGGTGATGATGATGGTGATGGTGATGGTGATGGGGATGGTGATGATGATGGTGATGATGATGGTGATGGTGATGATGATGGTGATGGTGATGATGATGATGAGGCTATGATGATGATGGTGATGGTGATGGTGATGATGATGGTGATGATGGTGATGGTGATGGTGATGATGATGATGATGGTGATGGTGATGATGGTGATGGTGATGGTGATGATGATGATGGGGGGGAAAGGGCTATGATGATGATGGTGATGATGGTGATGATGATGGTGATGATGATGATGATGATGAAGATGATGATCATCATAACCCTTTCCCCCCATCATCATCATCACCATCATCACCATGTTCTGTATGTCAGACAGCGTGTGTGATGTATTGAGAGGGGTGTGTGTACATGTGTGATGTATTGAGAGGGGTGTGTGTACATGTGTGATGTATTGAGAGGGGGTTGTGTGTACTTGTGTGATGTATTGAGAGGGGGGTGTGTGTACATGTGTGATGTATTGAGAGGGGGGTGTGTGTACATGTGTGATGTATTGAGAGGGTGTGTGTGTATATGTGTGATGTATTGAGAGGGGGGTGTTATGGCCAATTTTACTTTAGGCTTTATTTTGGATGATTTGTGTTTAATGTTTTGAGTTATATTTATATTTCATGATTATAGTTTATTTTATGTTTTTGGTTATTCATGTAAAGAATAGCGTTATGTTGTCAGGTTACAAAATAAACATGTTGAATGTAGAAATGGAAGTTGTACAGTGCATTATACACAGTGTGATGGTGATGACAGTGATATTAAGGGACAGATAGAAATCAAACAAAATAAAGGTTAAAATGCATCATCAATGACGGCTCCCTTCAGTGGCCTCTGGTTACCCCCTTTAGCCATAAACGTGGTCAGGTGGCCCAGGTGTATTTATGGAGTCAATTAGCAGCACCTGGGTGGATGGAAATAAGTTAGACTGGCAACAACATTATTTTGACCACGACCACGATCACTCCTTTCTATAATCACATAATTTACCGTTCGCTTTATGACTTTTCGTTTCGTTTGAATACTTTGGATTACTTTTCGGACAATAAATATATTAAATTTGTACAACTTACAAGGAAAGCGTGGCGTGCGTGATTATCCAGCCCAGACTATTACTGTTTACATTCACATGGTGGAATTGGCGGCTACATTAAGTCAAAATAATTATATGGATAATGGAAGTCGGAACATGGATCATTATATTCTAAAAGGAATGGATTTGAAGAACAAAAGTTGGATCATTTGATTACTCGTTGGACCACGTTTTGAAAAGGACAACTGTTTGAAAGATCAAACCTTGGGGAATTCGTGAGTAGCAGTGTTGATAGAACGTAGGAACTAGAACTGTAATATACGAGCCGCTGCGCTCGGTTAAGACTGCTGTACCTATGATAACAAGCCTAAGCGCTTGTCAATGAACTGCCGCGCTCCAATGAATGAATGAACACATATTTGAAACCCCTGTGAATTGTTTGAATTGTTGCCTGTGTAAAAGCACAACTGTATTGACTCTGTTGAAAGACATTTTAACCATTTAATATGGAGAATAAAGGAGACGAGGAGATGATTGCTAGGGAAAAACAACTCTATCAATTAATCGCATCACGTAGAGGGAAACTGGGTGTCCTCACTCGCAAGTGTAATGAAATAAACGCGCTTATGGAGGCTGGAGACACAAATTATGAAGTCATTAAGCAAGTTGTTGTTTTTAACCAATACTTGGCACAATTCATGGAGTTGCAAACAAATGTTCAGATTTTATTCATTGATGAGTATGAACGAGAACATGATCACAATGACTGGTATGAACCGAAATTGGTTGGTTTTAAAAGCGTTTTGGACGGGGTTGAATTTTGGTTAAAGTGTGATGAAATGGAAAAGGGTAAAGTTGTGGCTGATGAAGTGTACACATTGGACAATGATTTGCATGGAAAGGGTGTGGGATCTGTTGAGCCATGTGACAGCGTGTCACAAACCGGAAAAGCGCACAGCAAAGCCTCAGGTCGCAGCAGTGCTGCGTTCAGCTCCTTATCCAATGCGCAAGTTCAACGCGCTGTTCTCAAAGCGCGACTGAGTACCTTGGATGAACAACTCGATTTGGACATGGAAGAGACACTAATGAAAGCTAAGAGAGAAACGGAAGAGACACAAATGAAAGCTGAGAGAAACGGAAGAGACACAAATGAAAGCTAAGAGAGAAAAGCTTAACATTCGAACTAAATTAGCTGTTGCAGAGGCCACAATAAAGGCCCTCGCAGAGACCCATTCACAAGTTTCATCCACGGCCATGGACAAGCCTGCTGACCTTAGTCGTCCTACAGCAGACAAAACCTGCACGGAATATATTCTTCCAGCTTGGCCTACAGTGTCAAAAATGGTTCAAGCAAAGCAAAGAATAAACCCTGAACAAAACATCTCAAATAAACCCAAACACACTTCATCTCGAGTGGAAACACAAAGCTCCCCAAATGAACCCAAAAGGCTCTTTCAAGGCAATGACACACCTAAATCCCAAAATGATTCTCTCTGACGTCATGGCAAAACAAAATGCAATAACAGAATTGCTAATAAAACAACATGCAATGTTTCAACTTCCACCTAGAGATGTTTCTGTTTTTTATGGTAACCCACTGCACTACAGGTCATTTATTAAATCTTTTGAGTTAACCATCGAAACCAAGACTGATGACATGGAGCAAATACTTTATTATTTGGAACAATACACATCTGGAGAGCCAAGGAATCTTGTGCGCAGTTGTTTTCATATGCCACCTAATAAAGGCTACAAGGAAGCCAAGGAACAACTTGAGTGGCATTTTGGAAATAAAATCACCATCACATCTGCGTTCATGGATAAGGCATTGAAATGGCCTGCCATCAAGGCAGAGGATGCTATTGGTATGAGATCATATGCAATCTTTTTGAAAAGTTGTCTCAATACAATGCAGGAAATGGACTGTTACGGATCTAGAAACACCATCCAATTTACGAGTTATTGTCTCTAAACTTCCATTTAAACTTCGAGAAAGGTGGAGAGCAGTTGCCTGCACAATTCATGACAAACACAAGCAGACCGCCTCTTTTAGAGATTTACTAGCATTTATAGACAAACAGCAAAGAATAATGCTGGATCCTATCTTCGGGGAAATTCTAAATCCCTCGGTTAGAGTCTCCGATGAGAAAGTACAGCGCAAACCCTATCCAAAATCGACCACCAGGGGGAGCAGTTTTGCCACAGCTGTTACACCAACATCTACATCTGGGCAATCAAGGTAGCAGCCCAACAGACAAACACCTATTACGACCAGCAGCCCAAGTGCTTTCACAAAGCCCTGCATGTTCTGCAACAAAAGTCATTCATTGGAAGTATGTCAAATATTCCAAATCAAACCAAATACAGAAAAGGTGGAGTTTTTGAAACTTAAAGGAATGTGTTTTGGATGCTTGGAAAGTGGACACATAGGCAGAAGTTGTCAGAAACGCATGTCTTGCAGTGTGTGTAAACGGACCCATCCAACAATCTTACACATACAAACTATGGAAAATCCAAGAAGGGCAACCAGCTCTGATGCAGTTGTCGCCATGGCAACCGGTAAGCAAACTGGGGCCGGAACAAGGGAGTGCGCTCTGGCAATTGTACCCGTCAGGGTTAAAATGGAAAAAGGGGCAAAGTGCATACAGACGTATGCCTTTTTGGACCCAGGGAGCTCAGCAACATTTTGCACTGAGGAGTTGTCCATGCAGCTTCAAGCCCCTGGCAAAAAAACTGAGATACTTTTAAAAACTATGGGACAAGAAAAGGCAACAACCAGTTTTAAAGTACCTTGAATAGAAATAGCAGCATTAGACAGTAACACATTTTTAAAGCTGCCTGATGTTTTTACAGTGTCAAAAATCCCTGTGACACACAACAACATTCCCAAGGAGGAAGACATAAGAAGGTGGGCATACCTGGAGAAGGTTGACTTGACACCTATCGATGCTAGCATTGGGCTACTAATAGGTGTCAACGCCCCAAGAGCTTTGGAACCATGGACGATCATTAACAGTGAAGGTAGTGGGCCTTACGCTGTTAAAACTATTCTCGGCTGGGTTATTAATGGCCCACTTGGCTGTGGGGAAAATGGAAAAGTTGTTGAATAACACAGTACAACCAGGACTTTATGGAACAACATTATGGAGAAAAGAACGAGCTGCCACAGGAAGATCAGCAGTTTTTGAAAATAGTGTCGGATTCAGCCGAACTTAAAGATGGTCATTACCACTTGAAACTTCCTTTTTGCAACCCCAATGTGATCATGCCCAGCAATAGGCAAATAGCCTATCAACGAGCTCAACACCTGTTGAAAAGGTTTGAAAAGAATCAAGTGTTCTCAAATGAATACAAAGACTTCATGAAAGTCGTAATGGAAAATGGATATGCTGAGGTTGTGCCTCAGAGTGAGCTGCACCATGAAACTGGCAGAGTGTGGTATGTGCCACGTCATGGTGTCTACCACCCACGCAAAAAGAAATTACGTGTGGTGTTTGACTGCGCAGCTACATTTGGTGGAACTTCGTTGAACAAAGAACTGCTCCAAGGCCCGGATTTAACAAATACGCTTCTAGGCGTGTTGCTCCGTTTTCGTCAAGGCCCTGTTGCTTTCATCACCGACATAGAGGGGATGTTTCACCAGGTCCGAGTAGCCAAAGAAGACATCAACTTCTTGCGATTCCTCTGGTGGCCAAACGGAGACACGTCTAAAGAGCTTGTATGTAGAGCATGGAATGCTTGCAGCATTTGCTCTACTGAAAGCAGCTGATGACAATCAAGATGAGCATCCAGAAGAAGTCACAAACACAATTAGGCAAAACTTGTATGTGGATGACTGCTTGAAAGCAGTCAGCAGCAAGGAGCAGGCTACTTTTTTGTATCAACAGCTAACTGAAGTATGCTCTAAGGGTGGCTTCCATCTAAACAAATGGATCAGTAATGATCGGACAGTCCTCTACCATTCCTGAAGAGGATAGAGCAAAAGAAGTGAGAACTCTGGATCTGAGCAAGGAACAGCTGCCAATCAAAGCGGCCAAGGCAGACCACAGAGAGAAGATTGAGGAATGCTTCCTGAGCAACGACTCCAGGCGGATGTGGCAGGGGGTTCAGCACATGACAAACTTCAGAGCCAACAGGCTCACAGCCGCAGAGGACGACCCCCTGCTGGCGGGAAAGCTGAACACCTTCTACGCCCGGTTCGACGAGGGGCGAACGGAGGTAACCGCAACACAAACACCACTCTCTCCAGCTCTCAGCAGCCTCACCCTCACAGAGCATGAAGTGAGACGCGTACTGAAGGCGGTGGACCCCAGGAAAGCCTCGGGGCCGGATGGCGTCCTGGGACGGGTGCTGAGAGACTGCGCCGACCAGCTGGCCGGGGTTTTCACCAACATCTTTAACCAGTCCCTGTCCCAGGCCACCGTCCCACCCTGCCTGAAAACCTCAACTATCATCCCAGTCCCGAAGAAAAGCACGGTGAGCTGCCTAAACGACTACCGCCCGGTGGCACTCACACCAATCATCATGAAGTGCTTCGAGAAACTAGTCCGGGCCCACATACTCACACGCCTCCCGCCCAACCTGGATCCATACCAGTTCGCCTACAGAGCCCACAGGTCCACAGAGGACGCCATCGCGACGACTCTCCACGCCACTCTATCCCACCTGGAGAGGGGAAACAGCTACGCGAGACTGCTCTTTGTGGACTTCAGCTCCGCCTTCAACACCATCCTTCCAGACAGGCTAGTGACCAAACTACTAGACCTGGGTCTATCACACTCTATATGTGCATGGATCAAGGACTTCCTGACCGACCGCCCCCAGAGGGTGCGGGTGGGCCTCCACAGCCCTCAGACTCAGCACTGGGTCCCCCCAGGGCTGCGTGCTAAGCCCCATCCTCTACAACCTCTACACCTACGACTTCACCCCCGTCCAGCCCAGCAACTCCATCGTAAAGTTTGCAGACGACACCACCGTGGTGGGATGCATCTCGGGGGGGGACGAGGCGGCGTACAGGGATGAGGTAGAGCAACTGAGCAAGCTGTGCAAGGTTAACAACCTGCTGCTGAACAAGTCAAAGACCCAGGAAATCATCGTAGACTTCAGGAGGAAAAAGTCCGAGATCCAGCCCCTGCTCATCGACGGAGAGAGCGTGGAGAGAGTCTCAACCCTCCGATTCCTGGGGATGCACATGCGGGATGACCTGACCTGGAAGGACAACACAAAAGCCACCATCAAGAAGGCACAACAGCGGCTATACATCCTGAGTCCTCAGGAAGGAACACAGCAAGCAGGAGATACTGGTGACCTTCTATCGCGGCGCAGATCATCCTCACCTACGGCATCTGCAACTGGTTCTCCAGCTGCACAACCGCGGAGAGAAATGCGCTACAGAGAGTCGTGAGAACAGCCCAGAAGATCACAGCCCAGAAGATCACCGGCGCCCCCCTCCCCTCTCTGGAAGAGCTGTACAACACACGCTGTCTCAGGAAGGCCTCCAAGATCTCCAGGGACCCAACCCACCCTGGGTACGAACACTTTACCCGGCTGCCCTCGAAAAGCCGGTTCAGGACCATGGCCGCAAGGACAAACAGACTGAAGAACAGCTTCTACCACAGGGCCATCCAGGCCCTGAACACAGCAAAGACCTAAGTTCTGGGCCCTGGACAGTCTGGACGGATTGATGGCAGCTGCTGGACTGAACAAATCAGGTGTAGTGCTGAGGCACAAATATGTACATTTCAAGCCTGCAAACTGCGACACTTTAAATAAATGTGCAATAACACTATTGTGCAATATGACAACCCTAGTCGTCTATCTGTACAGTATAGTATAGTGGATAGTGTACATAGGCTTTATTTATGTAAACCAGCTCCTTCCCTTGTGTTTTTTTTAAAAAGTTTTTTTTTTTTCTTTCCTAACACCAGGGGAGCCACCCCTCCTAAATGTCGTTGTTTGGTACCTGTACTGTAGCAATGACAATAAAGACCATTCATTCATTCATTCATTCAATGGAAAGAGCCCTTGGAGCTCAATGGGATGTTGAAAACGATGTATTTACTTTCAGCATAGCAGCCAAGTCCCATCAGATAACCAGAAGGGGCATTCTGTCCATCGTATGCTCTATCTATGACCCATTGTTTTTTTTGGCTCCCATCATACTTGTGGCAAAGCAGATCGTTCAAAGTGTGTGCAAGTTGAAACTGGGATGGGATGAAAAAAATCCCTCAAGATGTAGCTCAAACATGGGAAAAATGGCTCAGCTCACTCCACCTGCTGGACACTTTTAGTGTTGACAGAAGCTTTATTCCCAGAGGCTTTGGTGAAATCACATCTGCACAGCTGCACCACTTTTGTGATGCTAGTGAAGTAGGTTATGGCGCCGTATCCTACCTCCAGCTCACAAACTGTAAGGATGAAGTCTGTGTGACCTTTGCCTTTGGAAAAGCCAAAGTAGCACCGCTTAAGTGTACAACCATCCCCAGAATGGAGCTGGCAGCAGCAGTCTTAGCTGCACGATTAGATTATGTTGAAAGCAGAGTTGCAATTGTCATTAGCAAATTCCATCTTCTGAGAGGAGAGGGTGTGTCAGGAGGAGGAGAGGAGAGGGTGTGTCAGGAGGAGGAGAGGAGAGGGTGTGTCAGGAGGAGGAGAGGAGAGGGTGTTTCAGGAGAGGAGGAGAGGAGAGGGTGTGTCAGGAGGAGAGGAGGAGAGGAGAGGGTGTGTCAGGAGAGGAGGAGAGGAGAGGGTGTGTCAGGAGGAGAGGAGAGGGTGTGTCAGGAGAGGAGGAGAGGAGAGGGTGTGTCAGGAGAGGAGGAGAGGGGAGGGTGTGTCAGGAGGAGGGGAGAGGAGAGGGGAGGAGAGGGTGTGTCAGGAGGAGGGGAGAGGAGGGGAGAGGAGAGGAGGAGAGGGTGTGTCAGGAGGGGAGGAGAGGGGAGGAGAGGGTGTATCAGGAGGAGAGGAGAGGAGGAGAGGAGGACAGAGGGTGTGTCAGGAGGAGAGGAGAGGAGAGGGTGTGTCAGGAGGAGGGGAGAGGAGAGGAGAGGGTGTATCAGGAGGAGAGGAGAGGAGGAGAGGAGGACAGAGGGTGTGTCAGGAGGAGAGGAGAGGAGAGGGTGTGTCAGGAGGAGGGGAGAGGAGGGGAGAGGAGGAGAGGAGAGGGTGTGTCAGGAGGAGGGGAGGAGAGGAGAGGGGAGGAGAGGGTGTGTCAGGAGGAGGGGAGGAGAGGAGAGGGGAGGAGAGGGTGTGTCAGGAGGAGGGGAGGGGAGGAGAGGGGAGGAGAGGGTGTGTCAGGAGGCGGGGAGAGGAGAGGAGAGGGTGTATCAGGAGGAGAGGAGGACAGAGGGTGTGTCAGGAGGAGAGGAGAGGAGGAGAGGAGGAGAGAAGGAGAGGGTGTGTCAGGAGGAGAGGAGAGGAGAGGGTGTGTCAGGAGGAGGAGAGGAGAGGAGAGGGTGTGTCAAGAGGAGAGGAGAGGAGAGGAGAGGAGAGGGTGTGTCAGGAGGAGAGGAGAGGAGAGGGTGTGTCAGGAGGAGAGGAGAGGAGAGGGTGTGTCAAGAGGAGAGGAGAGGAGAGGAGGTGTGTTTTGCCTCAAAGCATTGATACCATGGTTACCATGGTTACCACCTCAGGTTACAAAATAAACATGTTGAATGTAGAAATGGAAGTTGTACAGTGCATTATACACAGTGTGATGGTGATGACAGTGATATTAAGGGACAGATAGAAATCAAACAAAATAAAGGTTAAAATGCATCGTCAATGACGGCTCCCTTCAGTGGGCTCTGGTTACCCCCTTTAGCCATAAAAGCTGATGTGCCGTGCCACCTGTAGATCATCACGTATTGCAAAAATATTTTGCATGTCTTATAACAACTTGACATGGAACACTTTTAGCACCTGAACAGATCAGTATGGTAGAATTGTATATTTTGATGCACCCTAGTGTGCATATGTGTGATGTATTGAGAGGGGTGTGTGTGTACATGTGTGATGTATTGAGAGGGTGTGTGTGTGTACATGTGTGATGTATTGAGAGGGTGTGTGTGTACATGTGTGATGTATTGAGAGGGGTGTGTGTGTACATGTGTGATGTATTGAGAGGGTGTGTGTACATATTATGTGATGTATTGAGAGGGGTGTGTGTGTACAGGGGTTCCGGGCGGGGGACATGCGTGCGTGGCGGCAGCACTGGGACCACCAGCTCTACAAGGCTCTGGAGCACCAGTACCAGACCGGCCTACAGGCCCTGGACAAGAACCTGCCTGACATACACATAGACCTCACCTTCAAGTAAGACGACCCCACAAGCCGCTCTCTGTCTCCCTCTCTGTTTCTCTGTTTCTCTTTGGGATCAATGTGTCTTTCAGTCTCTGTCGGGGTGCCAGTATTTCAGTGTCATTCTCTCTCTCTCTCTCTCTCTCTCTCTCTCTCTCTCTCTCTCTCTCTCTCTCTCTCTCTCGCCTATCTCTCTTTGTGTTTTTTCTCCCCCTACTCACTCTATCTCTCTCCCCCTTTTTCTCACATACTTCTTCTTAAGTCTCTTACTCGCTTTACACCGTACCATACTTCAGCATCTTTACCGTAATAACATTTACATTTACATTTTTGGCATTTAGCAGACGCCTTATTCCAAAGCGACTTACAATCGATACGTTTGACTAAGCAAGTGAATCATCAATTCGCCAGTCGTAGCAGGAAGAGTCATCTAGCTCAGGCCCGGGGCCATTGGCAGTCGTCGTGATAGAAGAAGGACGATTTTTTTAGACACTGGAGAAACAGTACAAGGGGGGGAAGTAGAAATCTTAGGAGACACAGTATAGGGGAAGCAGGTGTTTCAGGAGGCACAGTGCCGGGGGGTAGTAGATGTCTCAGGAGGAGCAGTTAAGGTGTAACCTGAAGAGATGGGTCTTCAGTCTCTGGCGGAAGATGGGGACTGACTCTGCAGTTCTGACAGCCGTGGGAAGCTCATTCCACTGACGGCTATTAGGCTTCAAACACAAGTGGTTTTTAATAGAAACTGGTTTGTAGGCCAAACAGTTTTAACCCTAAACAGCTAACACACAACTACCAGTAACACAATTATTTAAACAAGAATAATATTCACTTACTCAGGCTGAATAAAAGACGTCTCCACTCTCTTAGTCCACAATGTATCTCAAAGATACATACCTCTGTAAAATATTTGTCACTATATAATGATGTATGATGTATATCTTCTCTTCTCTGCTCCCCTATCACTCAGACAGGACTATATAATGATACTTGGTATCCTCTTCTCTCCCCTATCACTCAGACAGGGCCGTCTACAGTTCCGTCCTCCGTTCGAGGAGGTGAGGGCCAGGTACTTCAGAGAGATGAAGAGGTTCATCTCCATCCCCAACCAGTTCAAAGGTGTCAGCGCCCAGGGAGAGGAGCTCATCTTCAGCGTCATGATCGACAGGAACGCCTCCGGCTTCCTCACCATCTTCAGCAAGGCGGAGGATCTCTTCAGCAGGCTGCTGAGCATTCAGGACAAGTTTAAGGTACTACGCAAGGTCGCACAATGTTAGGCTGTTGTTCTCACTAGAACATTTGCTTCACTTGGAATCAGAGTTTAGGATAAAATTCGCTTTGCTCTGTGTCGTTCGGAGCTGTGAGAACGCGCATTCGAAGTCGCTCCCGGAGCAAACACCCGACGGATGCTCCGCTTGAAAAGGGTGGTTTCGTTCCGATTAGAAACGACGCATCGAGGCTGTCCATAGGAAGACAACAGCGCATGCGTGTTGATCTGGATAAGAGCGGGGCGAACGGGCAATTTTCAATTTTTCTGACCAATCAACTACCACGTCTGTTGCTTCGATTGCGTCTGTTACTTCGTTTACATAAAGGGCTGTGAGAATGCAAATCAGAGAAATAATTGATGCAACAATGTTGCGAACTCATCCACTTGCTGCGGGTCCTAATTGGGACTTTCATGTGAGAACATGACCGTAGACAGTGAGAACATGACCGTAGACAGTGAGAACATGACCGTAGACAGTGAGAACATGACCGTACTAGACAGTGGTAAGACGTGCTGAGAAATGCACAAGCAGCACGCTAGTGTTAACAAGTGTTTGACAGTGCTGATTCCCGCGGCTGGGCGTTCAGGACACATGTAAAAACACAACGTTTAGATCACGTATCTAAAAACAAATGTAAGTGTCAAAATAGTGAAGCATCCCTTTGAGCAGTCCCATGCACCGATATACGCCGTACTTTTTGAAAGATTTGATTTGAAAGAATACACTTGAAGGACTGAATGATTTAGAAAGCCATAGGCGATCGGACGGGGTGGCTGTGACGCAGGAGGTAGAGCCGCCGCTAATGATCGCAAGGTTGGCAGATCGGCGGTTCGAGCCCCGGCTGGCCACATGTCGAAGTGTCCTTGGGCAAGACACTGAACCCCAAATTGCTCCCAATGACCGGCCGGCCGGCGCCTTGCATGGTAGCTTGCCGCCATTGGTGTGTGAATGTGCGCGTGAATGGGTGAATGCGAGGCCGTTGTAAAGCGCGTTGGATAAAGGCGCTATATAAGTGCAGTCCATTTACCATAGTATAGCTAACTAGAACAAAGTTCTGATCTAGTGGGTATTTTGTGGTATTTATGGCATGTTTTCTGTCTACAATGGCTTTTGTATTTGCTGCCTGTGCCAACATGTTAGAAGGGAGACCTCCTCCGACCACATTAAAGCTTCTTAAAGATTCTTCTTTCTTCTGCCGTCTCCTCTGTGGTAAACCACAGTTCCTGTCATGTTTTACACAGAAACTCAGCCAAAGAAATCAACACAGCCGGTTCTCTCTCTAACACGTACTACTGTGTGTGTGTGTGTGTGTGTGTGTGTGTGTGTGTGTGTGTGTGGGTGCGTGTGTGGCAGGAGTGGGTGGTCCTGGGCCAGGTGGACATAGAGACCCTGGTGGAGAAGCACCTTCGCTCAGTGCAGGATTGGGAGAGGAACTTCAAGGCCCTGAAAGCCCAGGGGAAAGAGTCCGAGCGGCTGCCCAGGTACCTGAATAACTAGCCTCCTTTTAACACTAGAACAGCCGTGCCTTCTTACCTACTAAAAGAGCCGCCTCTTTAGAATGTACATCTGCTATTTACACACAACGGCCACTAGTTGACCGCTTGTAAATTAGCCTGCCTCCTACACAGAAAAACTGCAACATTTCTAGCTTTATACTAGCTTATCCTGATGTGATTTAGAAAATGTAAGGATACTGGGTGGTAGAACGCACATATCTAGGAAAAGTCATGAAAGGAGGGTCCTGAAATTTGATTGAGTGCAAAGATATAACATCTATATAACATATAACAATCTTTTACTCACAGGGGTCAAATGACCCCTCATGGCTGATTAAGTGAACACGCACCCTCTCAACTCTCTCTTTTGGCCTTTGTTGGGTCAGTGGATTGTTGTAACAAAACAATCTTCAGACATACTAGTATGTAAGTGTACGACCCATGTCATTCTGAATGTTGCACCTCACCTAATAAGCCCTAGCTCTAACAACAACAACACCTGCCTCCTCCCTCCCTCCCCTCCCCTCCCCCCCGTGCCCCTCTCCCTTCACCTCAGTCTGGAGAAGGTGGACTGTATCTCAGTGAACTGTGAGCCAGTGAAGGCAGCGATTGACGATCTGATCCAAAGGCTATTTGACACCCTGCTGATGTCACTCAGGAGGTCCATACAAGGTAAAGACACGGTCGAGAGCAGTGCCCTCACGTGAGCCAATGCATGATCATGGAAAAACCAATTTTTAAAGTTAATATGTATACAGTGTACAGGGTTCCCACGGGTCCTTGAAATCCTTGAAAGTTTGTGAATTTTGTGAATTTCTTTCTCTCTCACCATGAGTAATCCATCCCCCTCTCACGTGTCCCTCTCTCCAGCCCATACCCAGGATATAGACAGTTTTGTGACAGAATCAATGGAGTCTTTGTCCACGCGACCGGAGAGTATCAATGAGATCGGAGAGGCCAACGCCAGACACAGCCACATACAGGCCCGCAAACCTGATGTAAGCTACTTCTTCAACAGCAAGCAATAAGTCAACCCACCAATCCATCCATCCATCCATCCATCCATCCATCCATCCATCCATCCATCCATCCATCCATCCATCCATCCATCCATCCATCCATCCATCCATCCATTCATCCATCGATGTGATATGTGTGTGTGTGTGTGATGTGATGATGTGTGTGATGTGTGATGTGTGATTTGTGATGTGTGATGTGTGTGTTTGATGTGTGATGTGTGATGATGCAGATGTGTGATGTGATGATGTGTGATGTGTGTGTGTGATGTGTGATGTGTGATGTGTCTGTGTGTGTGTGTGTGTGTGTGTGTGTGATGTGTGTGATGTGTGATGTGTGATGTGTGTGTGTGATGTGTGATGTGTGATGTGTGTGTGTGTGTGTGTGTGTGTGTGTGTGACGTGGCCTCAGGTCCTGCCCCAGTTCCAGGCTGCGGAGGAGAAGAACCGTCTGCTGCGGGCTGTGGCGGGGGGAGGGGTGGACTCTCTCTCCTCCCTCAGAGTCAGGTGGGACAAGCTGGAGCTGATGATGGAGAGCCACCAACTCATGATTAAAGACCAGGTACACACACACGCACACGCACACGCACACGCACACACACACGCACACACACGGGTGGAGGCATACACCCCAGAGTGGGGGGAACCAGTCTCACAAAATGCTGAGGTGCACAAGCATGGAGCTTGTGCGTGGCACAGACACAACAACTACCTGTTTTCCTCTCTCTCTCTCTCTCTCTCTCTCTCTCTCTCTCTCTCTCTCTCTCTCTCTCTCTCTCTCTCTCTCTCTCTCTCTCTCTCTCTCTCTGTCTCTCTCTGTCGGTCCTCCCATAGGTGGAGGTGATGAGGAGTCATGCTGAGAGTCGTATCCAGGCCTACAGGCAGGAGCTGGAGAGGTTCAGGGCTCGCTGGGACCAGCTGAAGCCCAGAGACGAGATGATGGAGACGGGAGACCAAGCGGCGCTGCTCGCCTGCGTCCAAACCATCAGAGACAAGAAACAGGAGTTCCAGGAGCTGGAGCTCACCCGCATACGCCTGCTGTAGGTCACATACACACATACATACAGTGTTGTTGTTATTAGTATTATTATTATTATTATAAACTATCGCAGTAAATCTGAGAGAGCCAGTACATGGTAGTGCCAGAGAAATGTAAACCAGAGAGACTCCTGTACGATAACTTCTACTATTTAACTTTATTTCATATTCAACTTTTATTAACAGCTGTGCTTATTTTACCTACTAGTAGAGCCGCCTTGGGGGTCTAATAGACCCCCTTTTTAGAATGTAAATCTGCTACTTACACACAACGACCACTAGTTGGCCGTCCTGTTGTTTAGCCTGCCTCCTACACAGAAAAACTGCAAAGCAGCTTTATACTAGCTTATCCTGATGTGATTTTGAAAATGTAAGGATACTGGGTGGTAGAACGCACATATCTAGGAAAAGTCATGAAAGGAGGGTCCTGAAATTCGATCGAGTGCAAAGGTATAACATTCTTTTCACTCACAGGGGTCACCGTGACCCCATCACGGCTCTTATAGAGTTCACTTCCTGATTGGTGAATCACCTTCTGGTTGTATCTCCTCAGCGAGGACTGCTCTCATTTTGAGCTGGACCCCCCAGACTTCTCCCTGGCAGAGGAGACCATCCAGGACATGGAGGAGTGTTCTGTCATGTGGTCCCTCTACGAGGAGTGGATGCAGGGCTTCCAGGACAAGGCCAAGGAAGACTGGATCACATTCAGGTACGGAACCTGGGATTGGGTTATACTTCTGCTCCCGTTGTTGTGATATGGGATGTTTAAGCGTTATGGAACGAGAAGCCGTGGTATATCGTGGATATCGGCACAGCTAGCGGGGTGGTTAGGCACAACGCCGAAGCGGAGTACCGTTACACCCCCTAGCTGTGCCGATATCCACGATATATACCACGGCTTCTCGTTCCATACCGCTTTTATACAACGGTTACCTCATTTATCTATCAATATTTCACAGAAGAAAGACAAGACAAACTTTTCATGAATGTATTTGAATGGAACTATGTTTTATTGTAAGTGTATTCATCCGCTGAACAGTTGTTTATTGGTTGCTAAGCAACGGTAGGAATGTAACTTTGATATCGGTAATATATACAAACGCGGAGTAATATGAAAAGATGTGTCAACATTCCATTTAGCCGTGCGTATATCATGGATATCGGCATGGCTGGAACGCAAACTGACCAATAGAGACAATGGACCAAACTGACCAATAGAGACAATGGACCAAACTGACCAATAGAGACCATGGACCAGATCTATCCGTTGTATAACGGCCAAGCTCCACCTGCTGCGTTGCGTCAACTCGCCATCGGCGTTGCGTCAACTTCACGTTGTCCAAGCTCCACCTACTGCGTTGCGTCAACGTCAACGTTCTACTCTAGCTCCACTGGCTAGCTCGTACTTGGAGCTGTCCGCGGTACCACGTGGTACAATTGGTCTCATTGTGACGTCTGCGTCCACCGTCAAAAATCAAACCTTTTTGAATGTCTACTTTGGACGCAGCCATCGTTTGCAACGCTGACGCAACGCAACGCTGACGCAACGCAACGCTGACGCAACGCAGCAGGTGGAGCACCTTTCATTGATTACAATGCATTTGATCCCAATTTCGGACGCAACGCACATTAGACGCAACGCTGACGCAACGCTCGATGGCCATGGTGGAGCTTGGCCGTTAGTAAGCATTAATGCATGACAGGGTGTGCACTGCACACCAAAAAATCCAAGATCCACACGCTGCCCAGCTGTTGTGACAGAGCATATCAATGCAGGTGGAACGCACTTACCTCTGGAGGCTTACGGATATCGGACGCCCTGGAGTACATTCATCAGGGTTCCCACGGGTCCTTGAAATCCTTGAAAGTTTGTGAATTTGAGAAAAAGAAATCAAGGTCTTAAAAGTAGACATGGGTCATTGAAAGTGCTTGAATTCCCCTCTCTCTTGCTCTAAATATTTTTTTATATCTCGTCAACTAGTAAATAAGTCTGTATTGCTTAACTTTACACATATTTCACAATATATTGTTTTGCTGTGCTGTGGTAGAGAAGGCAAGAGACCATCTAGTGTTCACACATTCAAGCCTCTCTTTTTAATTGTTGTCTGTGAGCGGATAGTTCCTATTATATCAATTCTCATCTAGATCTGTCTCAAACTATGCCGTGTTGGGTCCTTGAATTTGAGGAAATTGAGTCTTGAAAGTCCTTGAAAGGTGCTTAAATTTGATGTTTCAGAAGGTGTGGGAACACTGATTAATGTTTTTTGAAAACTGATCCCATAGTTCCCTTCAGTTGAAGTGTTGAGCGTCTAGTTCAGGATTGCAATTACCCATTTATCCAACTAGTTAGCCAATTACTCTCTTGTAAAGAATCACATCATTTATCATTTAAATGATCATATCACCTATGAGTCTTTCTGCGTGTGTGTGTGTGTGTGTTTGTGTGTGTGTGTGTGTGTGTGTGTGTGTGTGTGTGTGTGTGTGTGTGTGTGTGTGTTGCAGGAGTAAGACCTATGTCTTTGAGGAGTTCCTGTTTGCGTGGCAGGACAGACTGAGGAAGCTGGAGCAGCACACCACCATGTCTGTCAAACTACAGAGAGAAGTGGACAAGTACAAGGTGACACACAGACAGACACACACACAGACAGACAGACCTACAGACACACACACAGACACACAGTCAGACACACACACACAGACAGACCTACAGACACACAGACACACACACACACAGACAGACAGACAGACACACACACACACACACACACACACACACAGACAGCCAGTGTTCAGTGGTCTATTCCTTGTGTGTGTGTGTGTGTGTGTGTGTGTAGAGTGTGGTCCCTGTACTGAAGTACGTGCGAGGGGAGCACCTCTCCCACGACCACTGGCTGGATCTGTTCAGACTCCTGGGTCTGCCTAGAGGAACCACCCTGGAGAGACTCACCTTCGCTGACCTGCTCAACGTGGCTGACACCATCACCGAAAGAGCCCTGGAGCTAAAGGTACACACACACACATACACACACACACACACACACACACACACATACACACATACACACACACACACACACCCTGGAAACCAACATGGATTATTTTTCTGATTTGCTCGGTCGGTCGTAGATAAAACACATTGTAGGAGTCAAATGAATATTATCGAACGCTATTGAGTAATGATCATGATGATTGAATGAAATATGAATGACTGCATGAGCTGTTAGAATATGATGTGGTTATCATGCCTCCCCCCTAGTGCCCATTGGTCTGAACTGTGTCAGGGAAATGGTTTAAATAGCAGGAAGTGAGGCTAGCAGGAAGGAGTCTTGGCAGGCCTGGGTAAGGGTATCGTTTTTTGACCACACAACTCACACAACACAAGGAGAGAGTCTGACAAACTCAAGGAGAACTCAAGGAAACAACTTAAGTAAACTCAAAGAAAGATACTATCGAAAGTGAGTCAGTACTGGAATGATATTTTGTCATTTCATTATGTTTGGAACTGTGAATATTATCAGGGGTGCATGCACATAACTTTTTGGGGCCAGTGCTCAGAGGAGCACCTAGGGATGCTGCTTGGTGCTCCCCGAGTTCGCGAGTCACGACCCGTCCCACAGGATGGATAAAAAAGTGATACATGGATAACTTATATTAGCAAAACGACATTTATTCATAAATAAAGATGAACGAACAAATGATTGTGTGCAAAACAAAAGAAACAAATGCAAAATCAAATGACTGCTCTTTAAGCTTAATCATCATCATCACTGCTCTCTTGACTGCTGTTATCACTGTCCTCAATTTCAACCATGGTAGAGGATGTTGTAGACTATCACTTTAAATAGCTCATTATTTTGATGGTGCAACAAAGTCTTTTTTTTGATTTTTCGAATAGAATTCCCAACCATATTCCCTGGGTCAGGGGTCGAGGTGCGATAATGAAGCTGTAAAACAAACGTCTGAACGTTTGAAAGCTTCAGAGAAAAGAAACGTGTCCCTTGGTGTTGTTTTTCCTTTTAGCGACGAGTTGTTCGGGACTGAATTTTCACGTGGCGGTGTGATAACCGTGCGATACGCGATACGCGGAATGAAAGTACGAGTTACGATACTTTCCGAATGTTTTCGTGAGGGGAGTCGCCATGGTCGTCGTCGGTCGACTGTTGTGATGGATTACTCGTCGGGCCTTCGACTGAGGGGACGGCAAATAGTTACTTAGTGGGGCTTGCAGTGATGCAGCAGTCAGCAGTCAGCAGTTGGATTTTGAGGAAGTAAATTCTTCTCCCAGCGGTTCCAGGAGCGCTTTCATGCGGCTGATCTGCCGCGCAGCATGCATTTTGGCGACGCATGCGCACTGGCGCACCAGTTATGTGCACCCCTGAATATTATGTATATATTTAAAGGAGAATAAATCCATATTTGTGTTGCAATTCTACCTGGACTGGATTACAACTTTGTTGGTTTGAATATTTGGACGTGCGTCAAAACCCCTGCCTTGCCTGGACGGTGGTTAGTAGATTGTCTGAAGCCATTATATACATTCGATCCCAGTCCAAGCCAAAGTACATCTTCTGCCCCTCAGCACTGCGTCTCCTGAGGACACCCGCTTTTCCCTTCTACTCTGTCCCTAAAAAGTTATATTGCCCCCCTTGTACTGTTTCTCTGTTTCTCCAGTGTCAAAAAACAAAACAAAAAAAAGGGTTAGAAGAAGGTGATAGAAGAAGGTTTTTCCTTCTATCAATGGCCCCGGGCCTGAGCTGGATTACTCTTCCTGCTACGGCTGGTGGATTGATGATTCACTTGCTTAGTATTCAAATGTATTGATTGTAAGTCACTTTGGAATAAGGCGTCTGCTAAATGCCAAAAATGTAAATGTAAAATGTAAGTAGCTGACGTGAACTCTCCCTGTCTGAGCTGCAGGACCTGAACAGCCGGGCCCAGGCGGAGGTGACCATCAGAGAGGCTCTGAGAGAGCTGGACCTCTGGGGAGCCGGAGCCGCCTTTACCCTCTCCGACTATACAGACAGCACCGGACACACGCTCACACTCATCAAGGACTGGAAGGACATCGTCAACCAGGTACATATCTGCAACCTGGGAATAGTCATGTATCATCGTATGTAGCCACCGATTCCACCATGCTAGGAAAACAGTTCTAGTCCGGGGTTGGATAAGAACGCACGCCACACTGTCCTTGTATGTAAACAATTAAAAGGTTTATTGTCCATAATCAAAAGTAATCCAATGAATCCAACAAAATGAAAAGTAATAAAGCAGACGGTAAGGTATGAGATTAAAGAATAACGTGATCGTGTTAAAAATAATGTTTTTCCTAAACTAACCTGTTTCCATTGGCCCAGGTGCAACTAATTGTCCACCTAAATACACCTGGGCCCATCCTATCACCTCACCACGTCACAATCAATTACGAATAAAACACTAATAATTCTATAACCAAAAACATAAAAACAAAACATTTTTCATAACATGAATAACCAAAAACATAAAATAAACATGAAATCATGAAATATAAATATATTTGTGTGTGTTAACCCTACAACCGTAGTATGTGATTGTATCTACATGCAGGTGTTCTAGTGTTAACCCTACAAACCTTGTATGTGATTGTATCTACATCCAGTAGGCCATTCCACTAAAGGTGGATCAGTATAGCTGCGATATAAATAAATGCGGCGCTCAGGCAACTCGAGATTGGAATTCAAGCCTCAGGTGATTCCTCGAACGAGGATCAGCCTTGTGTCATCAGTGTTCACAGAAGACAGGCTTACAAATCTTCGATATGGGCGCGTGCACGCAGACATACGCAGCCCCGAAGAGTCGATCTGTCGAAATGAAGATACTCCACTCTGCAGGGGTACTACATTTGCGCAGCATTCCGAATTATTTATTTTTATGAAGACGGAAAAATAAGATGTAAAATAGTGCAATACTGCCGCAATTAACAAGGCGAGGGAAATGGTTTGGCAAGAAATTGCTGACCGATTAAATGCGTAGGTCATACTAGCCCCAGTTATTGTTATATGTTCATATTTTAATAAATGAATATTACTACTGTGGTGATATCCGCAGCAGGCTACAAACCGTCATATTGCCACAATGGCCTAGTGGTATCGACCGCTGCCATAGGATTTACTCGTCATTTTATATCGGTGGTTCGAATCCCTCTTCAGACGCACTTTTTACTGCATTTCGTTGTCTGAATCTATTCTAAAATCTCATCTAAAAAAGTATGTAGGCTATAAAATTATGGTGCAGGCTAATTTACAAGAACTGACACGATTACAATGGTGTTTGAAACCTTTGCATGAAATCTTCGGTTAAATGTAAAAAAATAATAATACTTAGTCAAGTCTCGAACTCGCAACCTTTGGAACTCGAGTCGGCTGCCTTAACCACTACGCCAACCAGACCGCTGTGATGACAGCAATGCAAGTTGAGACAATTACTTCTTTTTTTTTTTACACTCTTTTCTTTATTGATCTATCGATCTATCTATCACACTTTCAAAATATCAAGTTATCTATCTATCACACAGTCAAACTATCTAATCTATCTATCTCGTGTGAAGTGGGAACTAATATTTCCTAAAAGACACATGAGGAACTGTCGTTCGGGGTTTAGTTTCCGCCTGTGAGCCTTTTTTGACGCACGGATGACTATAGCCTGTGTTTTAGCCTGGTCGGGAGCAGGCTAATTATATCTGACTCAGAAGGAGCTCAACCAAGCAGCGAATTATTTGAGCCACATTGATGGCACCGAACGCAAGCTAACATTTTCGAGGCTTAGAACTTTATCGAGCTTCGTGGAATAGGGCCCAGGTGTGTTAACCCTACAAACATTGTATGTGATTGTATCTACATCCAGGTGGGTGACAACCGCTGTCTGCTGCAGTCTCTAAAGGACTCCCCATACTACCGTGGCTTCCAGGACAAGGTGAATCCACACACACGCATGCACACACCCACACACACACACACACACACACACACACACACGGTTTCTGGAGAGGCGGTTTCTATGGTGACCGACATTGTTGACAACAATGCTGAAGTGTAACCCCATACTGCTGCTGCCTCCAGGTGAGCCTGTGGGAGGTGCGTCTGTCAGACCTGGACGAGTACCTGCTGCACCTCAACACCATCCAGAGGAGGTGGGTCTACCTGGAGCCCATCTTCGGTCGTGGAGCTCTGCCCCGGGAACAGGCTCGCTTCAAACGGGTGGACGAGGACTTCAGGTACGCCTGACGCTGTTTGCGTGTATCTTTTCTGTATGTTAATTTGTATTGGTGTGTGTTTATATTTTGTGAATGTTAATGTATGTGTGTGTGTATTTTGCATATGTCGATGTGTATGTGTGTGTCTGTATGTGTCTGTGTGTGTATGTATGTGTGTGTATTTTGTGTGTGTGTGTGTGTGTGTTAACTAAAACCTAGAAATAAGAAAGAAGACAATGCCAGACAATCATTTTTCTCTAGGATCATACACAATAATATCAATAACCTCCACAACCATTAGACGAGACATTAGCTCTTCTGTGTCAGGCATGAAAAACATGTCTCCATTAACACCCCCAAATAGGGCTGTCATAACAACCATGTCACAATTTAACACCATCGACTACAAGACTACAAGACAATAAAGTCATGTCACGTCTTAACACTAGAACAGCCATGTCTATTTTACGTATTATATATGGTTAAATGACCATAGTCTTTACAATGGGAATCTACTACTTACACACAAAGACCCCTAATTGGCGCGTCTTGTAAATTAGCCTGCCTCCTACACAGAAAAACTGCAAAATAGCTTTATACTAGCTTATCCTGATTATCATGATTTTGAAAAAGTAAGGATACTGGGTGGTAGAACACACATTTCTAGGAAAAGTCATGAAAGGAGGGTCCTGAAATGTGATTGAGTACAAAGATATACATTTCGTTTTACTCACATGGTCAAATGACCCCACCCATGGATGTTCTAGTTTTAAACCATCCACCTGTGCCCTTGATATCCTGCCAACAAGCTTTTAAAAAAAACATATTTAGCTGCGTGGCAAGCGAACTAATACAAATAATCGACACCTCATTTTCATCAGGAATTTTCCCTGAAGCAGTTATCAAGCCTTTACTAAAAAAGAACGGCCTAGAACCATTTGTACTAAACAACTACAGACCCATATCAAACTTTCCTCTACAGGAACAATTATTGGAATAGTTGCCCACGATCAACATAGCAATTATTTGACCCAAAATTATCTCTTTGATGGTTTTCAATCAGGCTTTCGGCCCCTACATAGCATTGAAACAGCCCTTATTAAGGTCCATAATGACATTTGTGTAAACACAGACTCCGGAAAAGTCTCAGTTTTAGTACTACTAGATCTTAGCACTGCCTTCGACACTGTAGACCACGACATTCTAATAGATAGACTAAAAACTTGGGTAGGACTTTCAGGCACTGCCCTAAACTGGTTTGGATTTGACCTACAGGACAGAAGCTACTATGTCTCCACTGGCAACTTTGTGTCAGACAAAAATAAAACGACATGTGGGGTTCCCCAAGGATCAATTCTTGGCCCCCTTCTATTCAATCTCTACATGCTTCCCTCTCACCGAACGACTAGTCCCATCCATAATCTCTGTGATTGCATTGAACAAATAAACGCCTGGATGACAAGAAACTTCCTCCAGCTAAACAAGGACAAAACGGAGATAATTGCATTCTTTTTAATGCTGTGAAGCACTTTGAATTGCCCCTGTTGTATGAAATGTGCTAAACAAATACACTTGCCTTGTCTTGCCTATTGTGTGTGTGTGTGTGTGTGTGTGTGTGTGTGTGTGTGTGTGCGTGTGTGCGCCAGGTCCATCTTGGCTGATGTTCAGAGGGACAGCAGGGTGACGTCTCTGAGCTCCCGGGCTGGAATCAGGAACTCCCTCGTCACCATCCTGGACCAGCTGCAGCGCTGCCAGAAATCACTCAACGAGTTCCTGGAGGTACACACACATACACACACACACACACACACACACACACACACACACACACACACAAAGACACACACACACACACACACACACACACACAAAGACACACACACACACACACACACACACACGCTCGGACGCACGCACGCACGCTCGCACACACACACACACACACACACACACACACACACACACACACACACATACGCTCGCACACACACACACACACACAAAGACACACACACACGCACACACACACACACACACACACACACACACAAAGACACACACACACACACACGCACACACACACACACGCACAAACACACACACACACAGAGGATTTTGCTGAAAAGAAATAGAGATATTTTCGACTCTTTCGGCCCCCTGAGTTAGTGTGTGTGTGTGTGTGTGTGTGTGTGTGTGTGTGTGTGTGTGTGTGTGTGGTGTCTGTAGGAGAAGCGCTCTGCCTTCCCTCGGTTCTACTTCATAGGAGACGATGACCTCCTGGAGATCCTGGGCCAGGCCACCAGCCCCACGGTCATCCAGTCCCACCTGAAGAAGCTGTTCGCTGGTGAGACCCAGAGAAACACATGAGACCTGCTCATACACTGACTAGACGGATTGATGAATGGGTACAGTAGAAGGTTTGTGTATGTTAAACAATTGTGTGTGTGTGTGTGTGTGTGTGTGTGTGTGTTCTGTGTAGGCATCAACAGTGTGGAGTTTGATCCAGAGTGCCAGCACATCGTGGCCATGTGGTCTCTGGAGGGAGAGGTGGTCCCTCTTAGAAACATCATCCGCATCTCCAACCATGTAGAGGTACGGGCTCACTCTAGAACCATGTAGAGGTACAGGCTCACTCTAGAACCATGTAGAGGTACAGGCTCACTGTAGAACCATGTAGAGGTACAGGCTCACTGTAGAACCATGTAGAGGTACAGGCTCACTGTAGAACCATGTAGAGGTACAGGCTCACTGTAGAACCATGTAGAGGTACAGGCTCACTGTAGAACCATGTAGAGGTACAGGCTCACTGTAGAACCATGTAGAGGTACAGGCTCACTCTAGAACCATGTAGAGGTACAGGCTCACTCTAGAACCATGTAGAGGTACAGGCTCACTGTAGAACCATGTAGAGGTACAGGCTCACTGTAGAACCAGGAACTGACTCATTTGATTGTCATATTTGTCCTGTTTTTAAATTTTTTATTCTGTCAGATTGTATAAAACAATGTTGTTTCTGTCTCTATCTTGTAAGAGCTACCGATTCTAAGTGTGTGTGTCTGTGTGTGTGTTAGAGGCAAATATCTGCTGTTTGAATCTCAACCGGATGTGCTCCTGCTCAACGTGGCTATTGACTTCCTGTTTCGCTACTTATTATCGCCTTGTTGTGTGCAGCTTGTCGCTGCTTTTGTTTCCTATGACTGACTGGACATAAGATCCATTTTTACTCACCGTGGTTTTGACCTCCCGCACACGGATCGCATCACCACATCTCTCGCTGACCTACAGGGCCTCTGTCCACCTGGCGGACGCCGGCCAAAGAAACGCCGCAGGGGACGGAGGGACGGGGTCATGGTCAGACCGAGACGCCGCAAGAACTGTCGACTATTCTAGAGATCTAGATTCGATTCTATAGATATGATAGATATGATAGATATGTTAGGATCACTTTTCAAAAAATGCCGGTCGAGAGAGGACGCTGGCGTTGCTTGTTCGCCGCTTCTCTGCCCGTAATCTAGGTGTAATTGCAGTATACAGAGTAGATTGTCCTACAAAGACATTTAGATTTAGTAATAAAAAAAAATGATTAGACCCCTATACTATCTTTTATCTATTTGTTGGTTTCTTTTTATTTGACTACTCGATCTTTTCAGTTTTAAAGCGTCTTTGAGTGTCTAGAAAAGCGCTATATAAGTCTAATGTATTATTATGATTATTATGATTATGATTATTATTATTATTATTCTCCTTGCCAATGTCCAGTCGCTGGACAACAAACTGGATGAACTCAGGAGGAGGGTTACTTTCCAACGAGACAGCAGGGACTGCAACAGGCACATCTTCACAGAGTCGTGGCTATCTCCATCGATTCCAGACGCAGCCATTAAACTAGCCAGCTATTCATTACACCCACATGATGGGACTATCGATTCAAAGCACACAGGCGTGGAGGGGTTCATGGTTTATGGTTAATAACAACTGGTGTCCTGATATGCAGCCACTTTCATCCTACTGTACTCCTGTACTTGGAATATCTGATGCTAAAATACAGCCCACCAGTCACCAGGCATGCAAGAGGAAGGCTGGGAAGATCATCAGAGACCCCCCAGACCCCCCAACCACGTCCCTGTTCTCTCTGCTACCTTTTGTACCTGTGTGTGTGTGTGTGTGAAATTTCTGTGTGTGTGGGTTCATTTTGTGTTTGTGTGCGTGTGTGTGTGTTTCTTTAGGTGTGGCTGAGTGAGCTGTCTGCGGAGATGAAGGACACTCTGAAACACTTCCTGTACGAGTGTGTCTCCACCGGGAAGAAAGGGGCGGTGGACCCCTCACGCTACCCCTCTCAGGTACACACACAACACACACAAGTCGACTCATGTGTTTTTTGTTGGATCTCTATCTCGACTAGCATTGATTTTCCTATGTGAATCATATACGGGGGCGGCTGTGGCGCAGGAGGTAGAGCCGGCGTCTAACGATCGCAAGGTCGGTAGATCGGCGGTCCGAACCCCGGCTAGCCACATGTCGAAGTGTCCTTGGGTAAGACACTGAACCCCAAATGGACCTATCGCTAAGCCACGGCCCGAAATAGAAATTGTCCAATCATATCACAGCAAAAGTCACGACAGGCAGAAAACTCAGACAAACAACCCACTGATGGTGAAAAGCATCTAGACTAAATATTCTTGTCATCTTTAAAAAAAAACATGTCTATTACTTGCTGTGGTAAATTAGAAATCAGAAATTTGCCAACTGCCGCCATTGTAAGTCATTGAATGTCATTCAGTCACGGTCGGTCAGTCAGTCACTGTCAGTGAAGCGTTGTTTGTGGGCGTGGTTTAGCGATAGGTCCATTGCTCCCAATGAGCAGGCCGGCGCCTTGCGTGGTAGCTTGCCGCCATTGGTGTGTGAATGTGTGTGTGAATGGGTGAATGAGAGGCGCATTTACCATTTCTATACTGACTAAGTATGACTCCCTGGTGACTCTCTCCTGACTCCTGGCTCCTGTGCGCCCCCTGCTGTAGATCCTGTGTCTGGCTGAGCAGATCCAGTTCACGGAGGACGTGGAGAACGCTCTGAAACAACAGAGTCTACAGCAGCTGGAGCTGGAGCTGACCGCCAAGCTAGAGACCTACACCAACATAGACACCAGCTCAGAAGACTCCACCAACACAGGTGTGTGTGTGTGTGTGTGTGTGTGTGTGTGTGTGTGTGTGTGTTGTGTGTGAGAGAGAGAGAGAGAGAGAGAGTGTGTGAGTGTGTGAGTGTGTGAGTGTGTGTGTGTGTGTGAGAGAGAGAGAGTGTGTGTGAGTGTGTCAGGATGTGTGTGTGTGTGAGTGAGTGTGATGTTTGTGTGAGTGTGAATGTGACAACATGAAACACGTAACAAACTAGAGAAGATATGTCTCTCTACTGTGAACCGCCTAACATTTTGTTTTCCTCTCCCTCCTCTCCCTCCTCTCCTCTCCTCTCCCTCCTCACCCTCCTCTCCCTCACCCTCCTCTCCTCTCCTCTCCCTCCTCACCCTCCTCTCCCTCACCCTCCTCTCCTCTCCTCTCCCTCACCCTCCTCTCCCTTCTCTCCTCCTCTCCCTCCTCTCCTCTCCTCTCCCTCACCCTCCTCTCCCTTCTCTCCTCCTCTCCCTCCTCTCCTCTCCTCTCCTCACCCTCCTCTCCTCTCCTCTCCTCTCCTCTCCCTCCTCTCCTCTCCCTCCCTCTCCTCTCCTCTTCCCACCCTCCCCCCTCTATAGATATACTGTATATATGGTACGTAGTCGGATTTGAGATGTGATGGATGTGTGTATTGATGCCGTGGCACCTTGTGTCTGTCTCCTGTGTGGTAGAGTCCAGCGTGCTGCAGCTGAAGCTGAAGGCCCTGATCCTGGACGTCATCCACAACATCAGCGTGGTGAAGCAGCTGTGTGAGGCCGGTGTGAGCAGCCCCGACGCCTGGGCCTGGAGGAAGCAGCTGCGCTTCTACCTCATGCCTGACAAACGCTGCCAGATACAGATGGTGGACGCTCTCTTCAGCTACACCTACGAGTACCAGGTACACACACACACACCTACACACACACTCAGCTACACACACACACACCTACACACACACCTACACACACACTCTTCAGCTACACCTATGAGTACCAGGTACAGTACACACACACACACACACACACCTACACACACACTCAGCTACACACACACACACACCTACACACACACTCTTCAGCTACACCTATGAGTACCAGGTACAGTACACACACACCTACACACACACACACACACACACACACCTACACACACACACACACACACCTACACACACACTCAGCTACACACACACACACGAGCCCCGGCTGGTCACATGTCGAAGTGTCCTTGGGCAAGACACTGAACCCCAAAAATTGCTCCCAATGAGCAGGCCGGCGCCTTGCATGGCAGCTTGCCGCCATTGGTGTGTGAATGTGTGTGTGAATGGGTGAATGAGAGGCCATTGTAAAGCGCTTTGGAATAAGGCGCTATATAAGTCAGTCCATTTACACACACACACCTACACACACACTCAGCTACACACACACACACACACATGATTGAGTGCAAATATATAACATGTTATTTTACTCACAGGGTCAAATGACCCCACCCACGGCTGTTCTAGCGCTAAGCAGCATACTATATGACGCTTACTGTATCACTCTCTTTGTATAAACCTCTCTTTCTGCTTCCCCACGGCACCGTGCCCATACACTCAGGAAATGTCCGTCGCTGTTTCACACACAGTACGGGGTACCAGGTATACACACCTGAGACACACAACCACGCTGTGTACAAGTGCAAGATTCCATCTGAACAATCATCGGCCACTTCTGAATTCAGGTTTCCAGATCCACTTTACACGAAGTACTAACATTGACCTCCGGGTGGCACTGTTCATCCAGAGAGAGTGATCACTCTGAATCGTTGGATATGCCTTGTTGATGTGCCCATATTCGCTGCAATCCCTCTGAACTCTCTTTCATCCATTCTCCTTCTTCTCTTTATCTCTCTTCTTCAATATCACACTCTCCCCCTTCCCCCCCCTTGTTTCTGTTTCCTCCCTCCTCTCCCTCCCCACCCTCCTCTCCCTCCCCACCCTCCTCTCCCTCCTCACCCTCCTCTCCCTCCCCTCCCTCCTCTCCCTCCCCTCCTTCCTCTCCCCCCCCTCTCACCCCCCCCAGGGTAATGCAGCTAAGCTGGTGCACACCCCTCTGACAGACAAGTGCTACCTGACCCTGACCCAGGCCATGCAGATGGGTCTCGGGGGGAACCCCTATGGACCGGCCGGGACAGGGAAGACTGAGTCAGTCAAGGCCCTGGGGGGGCTGTTTGGACGGCAAGTACTGGTCTTCAACTGTGACGAGGTACGCACGCACACATACACACACACACACACAGACTCACACACACACACACATACACACACACACACAGACTCACGCGCAGTCTCACGCACGCACACACACACACACAGTTTCACGCACACACACATACACACAGTCTCACGCACGCACACACACACACAGTCTCACCCACACACACACACACACACATACACACACACACACACACACACACAGACTCACACAGACTCACGCGCAGTCTCACGCACACACACACACACAGTCTCACGCACGCACACACACACACACACACACACAGTCTCACGCACACACACACACACACACACACACACACACACACACACACAGACTCACACTCAGTCTCAGGCACACACACACAGTCTCACGCACAGCACAGACTCGAACACTCACACGCACACACACACACATACACACACACACACGCACACACAGTCTCACGCACACACACAGTCTCACGCATGTGTGTGTGTGTGTCAGGGTATAGATGTGAGGTCTATGGGGCGTATCTTCGTGGGGCTGGTGAAGTGCGGGGCGTGGGGCTGCTTTGACGAGTTCAACCGTCTGGAGGAGGCGGTGCTGTCGGCCGTGTCCATGCAGATCCAGGCCATCCAGAACTCCCTCAAGAACCACAGACACACCTGTGACCTGCTGGGCAAAGAGGTGAGGACACCCCCCCCCCCCCCCCACACAGATAAGGCTCATACACACTATAGCTGTTGTTCTATCTCTGTAACACAGAGTGTAACACTCTCTCTCTCTCTCTCTCTCTCTCTCTCTCTCTCTCTCTCTCTCTGTGTCTGTCTGTCTGTGTGTGTGTCTGTGTGTCTGTGTGTCTGTGTTCCCCTCCTGCAGGTGGAGTTGGACCCTAACTCGGGTGTGTTCATCACTCTGAACCCGGCAGGTAAAGGCTACGGAGGCAGACAGAAGCTGCCTGACAACCTGAAGCAGCTGTTCAGGCCCGTGGCCATGACCCGGCCCGACAACGAGCTCATCGCCGAGGTCATCCTCTACTCAGAGGGCTTCAAAGACGGAGAGATAGTGGGCCGCAAGCTGGTCGCCATCTTCAACCTGGCCAGGTCTGTGTGTGTGTGTGTGTGTGTGTGTGTGTGTGTGTGTGTTGTTTGTTTGTTTGTTTGTTTGTTAGTGTCTAGAAATATGTCTAATATCTGTGTGTACTATTTGAGTTTGTGCATAACGTGTGTGTGTTTGTTTGTTTGTGTATAGAAATATTTATGTATAATATCTGTGTGTGTACTATGTGAGTTTGTGCATAACGTGTGTGTTTGTTTGTGTGTGTATAGTAATGTCTAATATCTGTGTGTACTATTTGAGTTTGTGCATATACGATGTGTTTTTGTGTGTGTATAGTAATGTCTAATATCTGTGTGTACTATTTGAGTTTGTGCATATAACCTGTGTGTGTGTGTCCCATACCTCCAGGGAGTTGTTGACCCCCCAGCAGCACTATGACTGGGGTCTGCGGGCGTTGAAGACGGTGCTGAGGGGCTGTGGAAACCTGCTGCAGCAACAGAAGAGGAGCGAGAGCAAGGACAAGAGTAACACCTTCTAAACACCCCCCTAACTGGTCTACTGTACCCTAACTGGTCTACTGTACCCTAACTGGTCTACTGTACCCTAACTGGTCTACTGTACCCTAACTGGTCTACTGTACCCTAACTAGTCTACTGTACCCTAACTGGTCTACTGTACCCTAACTAGTCTACTGTACCCTAACTGGTCTACTGTACCCTAACTAGTCTACTGAATCCTAACTAGTCTACTGTACCCTAACTAGTCTACTGTACCCTAACTAGTCTACTGAATCCTAACTAGTCTACTGTACCCTAACTAGTCTACTGAATCCTAACTAGTCTACTGTACCCTAACTAGTCTACTGTACCCTAACTAGTCTACTGAATCCTAACTAGTCTACTGTACCCTAACTAGTCTACTGTACCCTAACTAGTCTACTGTACCCTAACTAGTCTACTGAATCCTAACTAGTCTACTGTACCCTAACTAGTCTACTGAATCCTAACTAGTCTACTGTACCCTAACTAGTCTACTGTACCCTAACTAGTCTACTGAATCCTAACTAGTCTACTGTACCCTAACTAGTCTACTGTACCCTAACTAGTCTACTGTACCCTAACTAGTCTACTGTACCCTAACTGGTCTACTGTACCCTAACTAGTCTACTGTACCCTAACTGGTCTACTGTACCCTAACTAGTCTACTGAATCCTAACTAGTCTACTGTACCCTAACTGGTCTACTGTACCCTAACTAGTCTACTGAATCCTAACTAGTCTACTGTACCCTAACTAGTCTACTGTACCCTAACTAGTCTACTGAATCCTAACTAGTCTACTGTACCCTAACTAGTCTACTGTACCCTAACTAGTCTACTGAATCCTAACTAGTCTACTGTACCCTAACTAGTCTACTGTACCCTAACTAGTCTACTGAATCCTAACTAGTCTACTGTACCCTAACTAGTCTACTGAATCCTAACTAGTCTACTGTACCCTAACTAGTCTACTGTACCCTAACTAGTCTACTGAATCCTAACTAGTCTACTGTACCCTAACTAGTCTACTGTACCCTAACTAGTCTACTGTACCCTAACTAGTCTACTGTACCCTAACTGGTCTACTGTACCCTAACTAGTCTACTGTACCCTAACTGGTCTACTGTACCCTAACTAGTCTACTGTACCCTAACTGGTCTACTGTACCCTAACTAGTCTACTGTACCCTAACTGGTCTACTGTACCCT
>NC_137682.1:21923134-21925634 GCF_963989245.1 Nansenia antarctica
AATAAAGGACAGTAGCAGTGAAGACGTACCCAGGCAAATCATTTGCATCTCCAAGTCACCAACCCTTGTGTTCATTGTTTTCATTGTTCTTGTCACACTTAAGTCGATCACTCATCATCACAGGACATTGTGAAACCATGTCTCCTAACAGTCTACACCTTACAGCGCTATCACGTCAGCGCTTTTCAATGTAAAGGAAATGCGTACGATCGTACGATCTGGGCTCGAAAATAATTTCAGTGGCCAAGGCATTAATATGTATATTTAAAAGTAATTGGAGAACATGAAAGTCCGACCTCATTTGACCAGCAACAAAACCGACTGTCGTTGAAATGACATTGAGAATTGTCTTTTTCGGTGGAACTCCATGTGAGAAGTACAATGCACAATACCACCAGTGGCCACTAGATGGTGTGGCATGCCCTCTAGATGGCCGATTGCTCCCCTGTAAGAAGTCCACTTTATCAGACACAGTCATCTAACGTTTAAATGGACTGACTTATATAGCGCCTTATTCCAAAGCGCTTTACAACGGCCTCTCATTCACCCATTCACACACCAATGGCGGCAAGCTACCATGCAAGGCGCCGGCCCGCTCATTGGGAGCAATTTGGGGTTCAGTGTCTTGCCCAAGGACACCTCGACATGTGGCCAGTCGGGGTTCAAGCCGCCGATCTGCCAACCTTGCAAACATTAGACGCCGGCTCTTCCTCCTGTGCCACAACCGGCCACACAGTACAAATGCACACACGCACAAACACACACACACACACGCACACACACACACACACGCACACAAGCACGCACACACACTCACCTGACCTCTGTTGTGTGTGTTTCTCAGCCCTGGTAGACGAGGCGAAGCGCGCCGTAGGGAACATCAAACCAGAGTCTCTGTCTGAGATCCGCTCCCTGCGCATGCCCCCTGACGTCATCAGAGACATCCTGGAGGGCGTGCTGCGACTGATGGGCATCTTCGACACCTCCTGGGTCAGCATGAAGAGGTGAGAGACGGGGGGGCGGGGAAGGAGAGGGAGAGAGAGAGAGAGGGAGAGAGAGAGAGAGAGAGGGAGAGAGGGAGAGAGGGAGAGAGGGAGAGAGGGAGAGAGAGAGAGAGAGAGAGAGAGAGAGAGAGAGAGAGAGAGAGAGAGAGAGAGAGAGAGAGAGAGGAGAGAGAGAGAGAGAGAGAAGAGAGAGAGAGAGAGAGAGAGGGAGAGAGGGAGAGAGGGAGGGAGAGAGAGAGGGAGAGAGAGAGAGAGAGAGAGAGAGAGAGAGAGAGAGAGAGAGAGAGAGAGAGAGAGAGAGAGAGAGAGAGAGAGAGAGAGAGAGAGAGAGAGAGAGAGAGAGAGAGAGAGAGAGAGAGAGAGAGAGAGAGAGAGAGAGAGAGAGGAGAGGGAGGAGAGGGAGGGAGGGAGGGGGAGGGAAGGAGGGAGGGAGGGAGAGGGGAGGGAGGAGAGAGGGAGAGGGACTTGCTCTTTAATTATGTTTTTATAGCCACTTAAACCATGTAAAGCACTTTGTGTTAAAACATCTAAAAAAAGGAAGGAACCAAACCGGAGAAGGCGTAGACGTGCTGTGGTGTTTATCTCTCCCTCCGCTGCCTCTGAAGTCATGACAATAGGATTAAAAAAATTAATGTTATTTAGCACACAGTAAAAAAACATATTCATCCACATGATAACCATAATCCATCACAGAGAGTAGAGCAGGGAGGACGAGGCACCCTGAGGGCTTACGGAGCGTCTCCCTGGGTCATGGAACGTGATCACACTTTATGTGAAATAAATCATAGAAGAATATTAAAATGACTGAACAAAATAGAGAGACCAATAAAGAAATGCTATAAATGAAAGATAATAAAAAAAAAAAAAAAAATAATAAAAAATAATAAAAAAGAAGAAGAAGAAGACTTAAACTCTACTGGGTCTTTTATTTTGCAGTGTAAATTAGCCTGCCTCCTACACAGAAAAACTGCAAAATTGCTTTATACTAGCTTATCCTGATGTGATTTTGAAAATGTCAGGATACTGGGTGGTAGAACGCACATATCTAGGAAAAGTCATGAAAGGAGGGTCCTGAAATTTGATCGAGTGCAAAGATATAACACTTTGTTTTACTCACAGGACCCCTCATGGCTGATTGAGTGTTAAGCACTGGCAGTCAGCATAGAGGAAGTCCCAGAGAAAAACTAATCTGCCTTGATGATGAGTTGTGTGAATTGAGTGAGCTCGGCCTACTCTGAGCAGTGTTCACAAGGGTGTGTGTGTGTGTGTGTTGAATAACTGAATATGAGTAATAAACTGGGTGTTTGCTCTTAATTATAGTTAGAAGAGTATATTACTTCAGACGTGAATGAGCTCTTTCCTTACCACATGTAAAGCTTGCGTCTCTCTCTTGTTTGTCTCTCCATCTCTGTGTTTCTCCCTCACTTCCGCTCGTCTCCCCCGTAGTTTCCTGGCTAAGAGAGGCGTGAGGGAGGACATTGTGACATTCGAAGTGA
>NC_137682.1:21930634-21938134 GCF_963989245.1 Nansenia antarctica
GTGTGTGTGCGTGTGTGTGTGTGTGTGTGTGTTTCTGTTAGGGCGGTCGTGGTAAACGCACCACCGCCTGTGTTGCATTTTCCCCTTTTTTTTCTTTTTTCTCCCTTTATATTATTTTGGAGTTGCT
Source organism: Nansenia antarctica (assembly GCF_963989245.1). NCBI lineage: Eukaryota > Metazoa > Chordata > Actinopteri > Argentiniformes > Microstomatidae > Nansenia > Nansenia antarctica. The sequence continues at coordinate 21,930,762 of NC_137682.1, forward strand.
CCATCATTCAAGAATCAGCCACGAGGGGTCATTTGACCCCTGTGACTAAAAAAAAAAGTGAGTTCAGGAGCCTCCTTTCATAGATATGTGCGTTCTACCACCCAGTATATTTACATTTTCAAAATCACATCAGGATAAGCTATTTTGCAGTTTTTCTGTGTAGGAAGCAGGCTAATTTACGAGCGGACAACTAGTGGTCTTTGTGTGTAAATAGCAGCGTAGCATTGTAAAGACTATGGTCATTTGGCCCCAGAGGCGGCTCTTAGAGTAGGTACAAAAGGCACGGCTGTTCTATTGTTAAATTCTGAGAATCCCAGCTTTCTATCCATGCCATACTCATGTCTCAACTTCCAATAGTGAATGACAAAGAGATGAACTGGAGGGGATTGATTTGGAGAAATCCTTTATTTTTCGGTAAACATTATCACATTCCACTCACGGCACAAATAAAGACAGGCATTTTTTTGGTCAGACGTGAAGCAAACATTTCACATTTCACACTCAGCTTGATTTTAGCTAAACTGTAATACAATCATAATGCATTTACATTCACACTCTCAGCCAGAATATGATGGCTGGCCAAACAATAGCGTATTAAGCAGGATTTTTTTCAGTTTACGCACAATGTTTTCCGTTTAAAAAGTGGGGGGGGGGGGAGAATCTAGGTTTTGAAAAGTGGGGGGTGGGGGCATGTCCCCCCTGTCCCTAGGGGAGATTTTGCCGATGTGTGCGTGTGTGTGTGTATGCGTTTGTATGTGTGCATGTGTTCGAATGTGTGTGTGTGTGCGCGTGTGTGAGACCATGTGAATAACGTGTTAATTGTCTCACTGTCTCAGATGTTGAAGCTGCATCACTCTGCTGTATGACTGAGAAGTGCTTTGTTGTTCCACATGGGTCAAATCATCTGCATAATATGGACTCCTTCATCTCACTGTTCATCCCTCTCTTCTGTTTGTCTTTCTTTTACAATCGCTGCACTAAGATCAATGCGCTCAGGTCACGGGTAAGAACTCATCTCTCCATCCATTTCAAACCTCACCCCGATCCAGACCATATCACATAACACACCAAGGTTCTCATCAAGTTTAACTATTTTAAATTTGGCTCAGTCGCTCAGAATAAATGTAGTTGTACCAGACTTTAGATTGATCCTCCAATCAACTGATTTGGTCTTATAGAAAGAGTTGGTGGTGCTGAAGACACACACACACACACACACACACACACACACACACACACACACACACATACACATACACACATACACACAGACACACAGATACACACACTCATTCATGTTGAAGAGTTTTGAGACATTGTAAGCATAATTGCCTCTCGTTCTCACACACACACACACACACACACACACACACACACACACACACACACGCATGCACGCGCACACACACACATACACAAACTCACACTGTGGCATGAACAACCACATCCTCATTGCAATAGAGAGGGTGACCACTCAGAGAGAGAAAGGGATACTTAGGGATGAGAAGGAGGAGGGATAGAGAAAGATAAACAGGCTGTGTGTGATGGAGAGGGAGAGAGGGTTTGACACCATGAAATAGAGGGATAGATTTCATAAAAGGAGAGGGATTTAAAGTCTTTTGTCTGGTTGACTCTGGTGTCAAGAGTGTGTGTTCTATATGGGTCTTAAGGCAGGCAGGAAGTGACACTCTGGCCAATCGCTGTGACAGACGGGAGAGAGGAGCGGGCTTCTCAAAGAGAACGTCAAAAGAAAGAATAGTACCACACACAACCACTCAAAATGTTGATGGACTTTAGCCACGATTCATCCCAATATGGGTCTGTGTCGGGCCTCAAAGCTCCTTGTCTGACAAAAGAGGAGTCACCGGACAGTCTTTTTACTAATGCCTCTCACTCTCTCTCTCTCTCTGTCTCTCTCTCTCTCTCTCTATCTCTCATTCTCTCTCTCTCCCTCTCTCTCTCTCTGTCTCTCATTCTCCCTCTCTCTCTCCCTCTCTCTCTCTCTGTCTCTCATTCTCCCTCTCTCCCTCTCTCTCTCTGTCTCTCATTCTCTCTCTCTGTCTCTCATTCTCTCTGTCTCTCTCTCTCTCTCTCTGTCTCTCTCTCTCTCCCTCTCTCTCTCTCTCTCTCCCTCTCCCCCCACCCCCTCTCTCTCTCTCTCCCTCTCTCTCTCTCATTCTCAGAGTGTTGCATGTCCATTCCTCATCGACCCCTCCTCCCGTGCCACAGAATGGCTCCGTACACACTTGAAGGACCATCGCCTAGAGATCATCAACCAACAGGTACTTCCTGTCAATCACTCACACACACACACACACACACACACACGTGTCCAGAAGCAGAACTATCTGTCGCCTAAGCACAGATACTCAGATCACTTATAATCAGGGTTCCCACGGGTCCTTGAAATTCTTGAATGTTTGAATTTGAGAAAAATAAATCAAGGTCTGAAAAGTTTTTGAAAATAGACATGGGTCATTGAAAGTGCTTGAATTCCCCTCTCTCTCTCTCTCTCTCTCTCTCTCTCTCAAAAAAAAGATTCCAAAATGTTTTACTTAGCTCGTCAACTACTTCTGTCTCAAACTATGCCTCGTCTCACATACATATGTCTCAAACTATTGAGTCTTGAAAGTCCTTGAAAGGTGCTTGAAAGGTGCTTGAATTGGATGTTTTAGAAGGTGTGGGAATAATGTCATGTATAATGACGTTCCTTCTAATAGATTGTATTAACATTCATTACCGTGTCCCAGGACGCTAACTTCATCACGTGTCTGGAGCTGGCCGTGCGCTTCGGGAAGACTCTCATCATCCAGGAGATGGACGGGGTGGAGCCAGTACTGTACCCACTACTGAGGAGAGACCTGATAGCTCAGGGTGGGTTTACATACACACACACACACACACACACACACACGCACATACACACACACACACATACACACACACGCACACACACACAGACACATACATACACACATTCAGTGTTAGTCCTTCAATTTACATCCAAATTCACTTTCAGCCTATAGGGGAGCTTTTCAACTAGGTGGGTCCCCTAAACCAGCCTTATCAAAGTGATTTGTCCTGAGGAGCCAGTCATGACAGGCCCCCTACGCCCCGCCCACACTCACACACGCCCCCCACACCCCTTTGCAGTAAGGATAGATAGACAGATATTACTATTATTATTATTATTATTATTGTTCTTATTATTATTGTTATTAAATTATAAGATAAGAAGCTATCGCTGGAAATTAAACCAAATGTAATATATGATGAGTCGGTGTTACGAGTAAACGGGTGATGTTTTCTCAGATTCTTAGGTTAAATTAACATCGTTAGATGCTGATTGTTTCCTAAAAAAAGGAATCTAGACTTGCTTGTATGGAACACAGGGTTCCCACGGGTCCTTGAAATCCTTGAAAGTTTGTGAATGGTCTTAAAAGTTTTTGAAAATAGACATGGGTCATTGAAAGTGCTTGAATTCCCCTCTCTCTCTCTCTAAACAAAATATATATTCAAAAATGGTTTACTTAGCTCGTCAACTAGTTCTGTCTCAAACTATGCCGTGTTGGGTCCTTGAATTTGAGGGAATTGAGTCTTGAAAGTCCTTGAAAGGTGCTTGAATTTGATGTTTCAGAAGGTGTGGGAACCCTGGGAACATGTCCTGACTAAACGACAGCTGAGGTGCTGTGTGACTGAATGAGTTCTGAAGCGACTGAGAGAACAAAGATCTCGCCGGCGGAAACGCTTAACATTCTAGAATCTTGAATAAAATATAGCGATAATGTGTAAATAAATGATTTGAGACTCCTCATAACACTTACCGCTGTCAGAGGTATAAGAGCTTTCAGCCTCAGGGCTTTTGTATGAAGATAGATATGGGACTAAACTCGTGAGGTTGTAGGTTCAGGAGTTGAACAAACACTACAACACTCTGTCCATTTTTATTTCTTTGCTTTGTGTTTTTTCTGGACTCCTTCTGAGGTCCGTCTACTTCTGGAACCTCATTTCTGTTCTGGGTTTAACCCATAGTAAGGTCTAGTAGATGTTCTGGTTTGACCCATAGTAAGGCCTAGTAGATGTTCTGGTTTGACCCATAGTAAGGTCTAGTAGATGTTCTGGTTTGACCCATAGTAAGGCCTAGTAGATGTTCTGGTTCGACCCATAGTAAGGTCTAGTAGATGTTCTGGGTTCGACCCATAGTAAGGTCTAGTAGATGTTCTGGTTTGACCCATAGTAGGGTCTAGTAGATGTTCTGGGTTTGACCCATAGCAAGGTCTAATAGTTGTTTTATAAAAGAAGGAATTATCCAACTAAAAACAGAGATAGTAGTACGTGTCCTTGAACACGTAAATGGTGCTCTGTCTGAAAACTGTGACCCTGACTTTTATATCTTGTCATCACCATGGAGACACACGGTCCTCTATGGTGACATAACAGCAGGTGGACACAAGATGTCTCAATGGCACCCCTAGTAAGGTGCCATGTGACATTATTCAGATGTGATGTGTACTGTAAAATATCAACACAAATGATATGGCAGTAAAAATAAAAGTGAAAGTGTTGGGGTGTGAATCCCACTGTCTCAGTGGTGTGTGTCTTCTGTAGCTGTAAACATCCATATAAATCATGTTAACACAGGAGCAGCTTCACAGCAAGTCCTCCCCTCTGCACTGTCTGTCTTTCTGTCAAGTGCTGCACTCTCTTGTAAGGCAGCCCCTTTTTTTGTGAACAATTGTTGCAATCAAATACATCACAGTGCACATACCTTTTCACCCACCCTCCCTTCCTGCTGCCCTCGCCTCCCCTCCCCTCCCCTCCCCTCCCCTCCCCTCCCCTCCCCGCCTAACCTAAGTGAGTTCTGAAATGACTGAGAGAACACAGAGTGCATGTTGTCGCGGGTGGGCATTCTAGAATCTTGAATCAAATGTTACGTGGCCTGGGGTGGTCCAGGGGTCTAGCACCGCGGTCTACAGTGCACACATATGCCCATGTCGGCATGGGTTCGAATCTGGCCCATGCCCTGCTGACATGCCCTCTCTCCCTTCTTCTCCTTACTTTCCTGTCTGTCTTCACTCTATCTGTCCAATAAAATGAACAATATGAGTGGGACTGCCCCACTCAGCAAAAAAAAAAAAGATGTTACTACGCTGCTCCAAGAAATGAAGGGAACACTTCAAGGATATGCCTCCCCAGACCATCACTGACGCGCCAAAGCGGTCATGCTGGATGACGTTGCAGGCAGCATAACGTTCACCACGGCGTCTCCAGACTCTTTCACGTCTGTCACACGTGTGAACCTGCTCTCATCTGTGAAGACAACGGGGCGCCAGTGGTGAACCTGCCAGTTCTGCTGTTCTCCGGCAAATCCCAGTCGAGCTGCACGGTGCTGGACTGTATGGTGCTGGACTGTATGGTGCTGGGCTGTATGGTGCTGGGCTGTATGGTGCTGGACTGTATGGTGCTGGACTGTATGGTGCTGGACTGTATGGTGCTGGGCTGTATGGTGTTGGGCTGTATGGTGTTGGACTGTATGGTGCTGGGCTGTATGGTGTTGGGCTGTATGGTGCTGGGCTGTATGGTGCTGGGCTGTATGGTGTTGGACTGTATGGTGCTGGGCTGTATGGTGTTGGACTGTATGGTGTTGGACTGTATGGTGCTGGGCTGTATGGTGCTGGGCTGTATGGTGTTGGGCTGTATGGTGCTGGGCTGTATGGTGCTGGGCTGTATGGTGCTGGACTGTATGGTGCTGGGCTGTGTGGTGTTGGGCTGTATGGTGTTGGGCTGTATGGTGCTGGGCTGTATGGTGTTGGGCTGTATGGTGTTGGGCTGTATGGTGCTGGGCTGTATGGTGTTGGGCTGTATGGTGTTGGACTGTATGGTGTTGGACTGTATGGTTCTGGGCTGTGAGCACAAGTCCCACTAGAGGACGTCGGGCCCTCACGCCTCCCTCATGGAGTCTGTTTCTGACAGTTTGGTCAGAAACATGAACACCAGTAGCCCGCTGGAGGTCATTGTGTAGGGCTCTGGCAGTGCTCCTCCTGTTCCTCCTCACACAAAGGAGCAGATACCGGTCCTGCTGCTGGGTTGTTGCTCTTCTACGGCCCTGTTCAGCTCTCCTCTATAACAGCTCTGTCCAGCTCTCCTCTATAACAGCTCTGTCCAGCTCTCCTCTATAACAGCTCTGTCCAGCTCTCCTCTATAACAGCTCTGTCCAGCTCTCCTCTATAACAGCTCTGTCCAGCTCTCCTCGTGTGATGGCTCCCGGTATCTCCTCTACGCTCTTGAGACTGTGCTGGGAGACACAGCAAACCTTCTTGCGACGGCACGTATGGATGTGCCCTCCTGGAGGAGCTGGACTACCTGTGCAACCTGAATGGGCTGCAGGTCCCGCCTCAGGCTACCAGTAGTGACAAGGGCTCTAGCAACATGCTAAACTAGAGAAATCTGTCAGGAAGGATGTCGTCGCTTTCATTTACACCAAAGCAGGTGAGATTGATTAACAATCGTTTACGCCTCCTAACTGGACAGATCGATATCCCAGAAGTTAAATTGACTTGGCAGTGTGTTTTCGAAGCAAGGGGTTCAGTCAAGGGGGGGAGGGGGTGCTTGGTTTGAGCTGAGTGACAGTGGCACCGAGCATAGTTTGACGGGCCCAGTGGCAGGGCTCTGCGGACGGGCAGTTCCCTTGTTTCTTGTGGCCCATAGTTTGAGTATTGTCAATGATGTACCTGATTGGGCATACAGGGGCATACCTTCCCACGCCCATGAGCACTACTGCACTACTGCTGTTTGCACACACCCCTGGTCACTGTGAACACTCAATTATCCTTTGACATTCAGACATTCTGTATGGCATCTTTAAGGGAGTTCACATCTGATAACTAATAACTCATTACATGTTCAGAGAACTCTGGAAACCTTCCCATTTTGGAGTAGGCCCATAGCTTTCAGTATCTGGTCCAGACATAGGGGTTATTCTTAAGCTTACCCCACTTCAATCTAAGCCTCATTTTCACTATTCGGGCATTCCTCCCCTCTTCTCAAAAAGTCCTAACATTCCAATAAACACAAGCTATCAAGTGTGATATATTTTATTTTTCAGGATATGTGTTCTATATCATTCATGTGTTTTATGAATGTTGAGAACATAGCAATTGTTGCATTGAATACATCTTACAATTCCTTTAGTACACACAAATCCATCAGAACATCCATCTGATCATTTGCTGTATATCAGGCTGTGAAGCTATCCCTTTTAAACACAGTGGAGAAGATCTCTTAGTGAAACAGTTCCTCAGATTTTCCGACTTGAATTTGGAGATCTGTGTCTCTCTCCCTGATTGGCACATCAAAACTAACGAAGTGTCCGT
>NC_137682.1:21945634-21985634 GCF_963989245.1 Nansenia antarctica
TCTTGATATTTGGTGGAATCCATTCTTCCTTCCACCTGCACAAGATTGCCTGTGCCCTCAGCTGCTACACAACCCCAAAGCATATTGGATCCGCCTCTATGCTTAACAGTTGGCAAGGTGTTCTTCTCGACAAATTCTTCATCCTATTTTCTCCAAACATACCTTCTTCGGTTGTGGCCAACAAGTTCAATTTTGGTCTCGTCAGTCCAAAGCACATTGTTCCAATAGGCTTCAGGTTTCTCAAGGTTTTCTTCTGCATAGTGGAAACAGTGGAACAGTGGAAATGGGTTGTTTGAAACGTTGCGAGAGTTTATTGTAGCCTTCTCCTTGATGGTGGAAGTGAACTATCTTGATTCTGACATCCGTGGACAACTGTTTAGAGGAACCCATGGTTTTTAACACCAGACACAACAGCCACCGCAGTTGGATACTTTAGAAGGCATGGAGTTACTTCAGAATATATAGTTCAACCCTGGAATTATATTCACCTGACTCATTGAAGCCCTAACGAGTAAATCACCTTGGTCTGGGCCTTAGTAATCATCTTCTCAAAAGGTAACAAAGAATAATCCAAAAGGGCACTTTTCCTTTTTTATCAATTAAAAACTCTGAAAAATTAAAGAAAGAAACCTTGCTTTAAAATGTGCAGAAATGTGTCATGTTTAACTTTGTAGCATTTAGTGTTCACATTTGCTTTCAATCACTTGGAGATTAATTGTAACAGACATTTAAACCAGGGGTGCCCACATTTTTGAGAGAGAGAGAGAGAGAGAGAGAGAGAAATGTGCTCAGAATGAGAGAGTACATGAGATACACACTATCTCTCTGTCAGCACACGCCCCACTAGCATACACAGCTCAGCAATAGCAAACTCTCCTTCATGTTGGCAGTAGCACCAAACATCCCATGACAATTCCAGCCTAATGAACCCTCACTACACTGTCACTACGACATGACACTGCCAGTGTTGCTTTTTTACTTCCATCAGCAGTTTATTTTTGTATTCTACACCAGCAGAAAAACTAACAGCACCTCCCCCTTTATCACTCAATCGATGATAAACAGAGAGAGAGAGATAGAGAGATGTGCGGGAACACTTGAAATACATCTGAGGGCTAAAAAAGACACTTCTGGTCTGCGGTGTCGCTTCACTGACGTATGTCTTCACCAGCTGGGGCAGCGCGTCTCACGTCTCAATCGCCGCGCTTTGACAGCGGTGCACGTGCGTGCACGTGTGTGCCGAGGCTAGGCCAGCTTGGGCTCCAAGCCCAGTGGTGCTTCAGGTCCTTGTGAACAAGCCCGTTTGAATTTCCACAGTTGGGACTTTCTAGTCTCTCCCTCTATGATCTTTAGTTTGTTGACATTTTGCACTCATCAAGTTGGCTAAGCCAACTAAAGCACTTGGGTGATAAGAATATGCCCCGTGCTCCAAACCTCACCCTACCCCTGTTTGGCCTCATAACAGGGTTCCTGCGCTGGTCTTATAAAGCTGTAAAGTCTAAAATCCACCAATCCGATTTACAAGGCCTAAAAAGGTTGTACGTTTCAGTTATTAGGTCTAAAAAATGTCCGACCACATCTATTTACGTGGAAATTAATCAAACTGGAACCAAGAAAATGCCAATTTGTTGCCCCTGGGAGAACTTATTGGCGAACGAAGCTACGGCAGGATGACAAAAAGCTATCATATGGTGTCGCGATAGGTCTAAAATGATATTCAACGAGGTCTAAAAACGGTCTAAAAAAGGCCATAAATTTGACTTGTTGAAACTTGTAGGAACCCTGCATAATAACCAGGGGGCTAGAGGAGGAGAAAAGACTAAGAGTTAAGAGTTTTAAACACCGAATAGGCCTGGAGTAAGCCCTGTTGAAACCCGGGAGCGTCTGTAGAAAAGCAATATAGACCTATCGCTAAGCAATATAGACCTATCGCTAAGCAATATAGACCTATCGCTAAGCAATATAGACCTATCGCTAAGCCACGGCTCCTTCCAAAACTCGGACAAACAAACAACGCTCGGTCAAATTCTTCACTGACAGTGACTGGCTGACCGACCGTGACTGAACGACATTCAATGACTTACAATGCCATTTCGGATTTCCCACAGCAAGTAATAGACGTGTTTTTTTAAACATGACAATAATATTTCGTCTAGAAGCTTTTCACCATCAGATATTAGCCAGTTGTTTGTCCAAGTTTTCTGCCTGTCGGGACTTTTGCTGTGATATGATTGGACAATTTCTATTTTGGGGCGTGGCTTAGCGATAGATCCATTGGTCGTGCCAAGTGTAAGCCATGCTGTGGGAAGCCTGCTATTGACTACATTGGGCCCATTTCAACCATCCTCAACTGACGTGAAGACAAAAAAAGCCTCTCTTGCAGTATCGTGTGGCAGCAAGCCACACCTAGATCACTCACCTCGGCACAGTTTCTCTTTGTAGCTTTCTGTGTCTCTGACCCCAGTCTAACCCCACACGTCTGTCTGTCTGTGTCTCTGTCTGTCTAACCACACATGTCTGTCTGTCTAACCCCACACGTCTGTCTGTCTGTCTGTCTGTCTGTGTCTCTGTCTGTCTAACCACACATGTCTGTCTGTCTGTCTGTCTAACCCCACATGTCTGTCTGTCTGTGTCTCTGTCTGTCTAACCACACATGTCTGTCTGTCTGTCTGTCTGTGTCTCAGTCTGTCTAACCACACATGTCTGTCTGTCTGTCTGTCTGTCTGTCTGTGTCTCTGTCTGTCTAACCACACATGTCTGTCTGTCTGTCTGTCTGTCTGTCTGTGTCTCTGTCTGTCTAACCACACATGTCTGTCTGTCTGTCTGTCTGTGTCTCTGTCTGTCTAACCACACATGTCTGTCTGTCTGTCTGTCTGTCTGTGTCTCTGTCTGTCTGTCTGTCTGTGTCTCAGTCTGTCTAACCACACATGTCTGTCTGTCTGTCTGTGTCTCTGTCTGTCTAACCACACATGTCTGTCTGTCTGTCTGTCCGTGTCTCTGTCTGTCTAACCACACATGTCTGTCTGTCTGTCTGTCTGTCTGTGTCTCTGTCTGTCTAACCACACATGTCTGTCTGTCTGTCTGTCTGTGTCTCTGTCTGTCTGTCTGTCAGTGTCTCTGTCTGTCTAACCCCACATGTCTGTCTGTCTGTCTGTGTCTCTGTCTGTCTAACCACACATGTCTGTCTGTCTGTCTGTCCGTGTCTCTGTCTGTCTAACCACACATGTCTGTCTGTCTGTCTGTGTCTCTGTCTGTCTAACCCCACATGTCTGTCTGTCTGTCTGTCTGTGTCTCTGTCTGTCTAACCCCACATGTCTGTCTGTCTGTCTGTGTCTCTGTCTGTCTAACCCCACATGTCTGTCTGTCTGTCTGTGTCTCTGTCTGTCTAACCCCACATGTCTGTCTGTCTGTGTCTCTGTCTGTCTAACCCCACATGTCTGTCTGTCTGTATGTGTCTCTGTCTGTATAACCACACATGTCTGTCTGTCTGTCTGTGTCTCAGTCTGTCTAACCACACATGTCTGTCTGTCTGTCTGTCTGTGTCTCAGTCTGTCTGTATCTCTGTCTGTCTAACCCCACATGTCTGTCTGTCTGTCTGTGTCTCTGTCTGTCTAACCACACATGTCTGTCTGTCTGTGTCTCTGTCTGTCTAACCACACATGTCTGTCTGTCTGTGTCTCAGTCTGTCTAACCACACATGTCTGTCTGTCTGTCTGTCTGTCTGTCAGTGTCTCTGTCTGTCTGTCTAACCCCACATGTCTGTCTGTCTGTGTCTCTGTCTGTCTAACCACACATGTCTGTCTGTCTGTCTGTGTCTCTGTCTGTCTAACCCCACATGTCTGTCTGTCTGTGTCTCTGTCTGTCTAACCACACATGTCTGTCTGTCTGTGTCTCTGTCTGTCTGTGTCTGTGTCTTTGTCTGTCTAACCCCACACGTGTGTCTGTCTGTCTGTCTAACCCCACATGTCTGTCTGTCTGTGTCTCTGTCTGTCTAACCCCACATGTCTGTCTGTCTGTGTCTCTGTCTGTCTAACCCCACACGTCTGTCTCTGTGTGTTCCCTCCCTGCAGGAGGCTGAGAGTACGGAGGCCAGGATTTCAGCCCTGGAATCCAGCCTGAAGAGCATGGTGTACGAGTACGTCTGCCGCTCTCTCTTCAAGGTAAAACACTATCCCCAACACAACACAACACACTACACACATTTACACACCCACATATGTCTAACTCCATACACAGATACACAGCCGGATGATGAACGATGCGTGTGCGCGCAAGCGTGCGCTGGACAGATAAGCTGAGGACTGACATTATCAGAGCTAACACTCACTCTCATTCTATCTGCTGCTGCCCCCACATTGCTCTGTCCTCTGAGAGAAAGGGAGGGAACAGGGGGGAGGGAGATAGGCTACGGTGGGGGAAATAAGTGTTCAACACATTCAACGATTTGATTCAGCTTATTCACATGGAATGTAGACCAGACATCGGTATTAACTCCATCAAACTACACAGCTCAATCAATTGTAATATTCAGGACTCCCACGGGTCCTTGAAATCCTTGAAAGTTTGTGAATTTGAGAAAAATAAATTAATCTCTCTCTCAAAAAAATACAATGTTTTACTTAGCTTGTCAACTACTTCTGTCTCAAACTATGCCATGTTGGGTCCTTGAGTTTGAGGGAATTGAGTCTTGAAGGTGCTTGAAAGGTGCTTGAATTTGATGTTTGCTTTACAATTTGCAGAAATGTGTCATGTTTAACTTTGTAGCATTTAGTGTTCAAGTTTGCATTCAATCACTTTAGAGATTAATTGGGGGGAGAGAGAGAGAGAGAGAGAGAGAGAGAGAGAGAGAGAGAGAGAGAGAGAGAGAGAGAGAGAGAGAGAGAGAGAGAGAGAGAGAGAGAGAGAGAGAGAGAGAGAGAGAACATGAGATACACACTGTCTCTCTGTCAGCGCACGCCCAGTACAAGACTGGTGATGGGTGCTGATATGACAGGTCCCAGGTGTCACAGTCTGTTGTGGATGTTCTCCCATCAGTCTGGCAGCCTTACAGCCCTTCCCCCCCCCCCCTGTTCTCCCTCACATCTCTTTGTATCTCGTTCCTGGGGGGTGAGGACAACCACTCACATACACAGAGCAGTGAGTCACACACAAAACTGAATCAGATCTGAATGTGGACTGAGTTGGGGGCACTGCTACTCTGACATACCATAGTAAGCTGTCTTTTAAAAAAAATAATATATACTTTCTTTTTCTTTTCTTTTTTTACACGAATAACAAAGAACAAAAAAAAACAGACAGGTCATTGTGGGTATCGCATTCTTACATATGTCCTCAATAGTTCACTTAATGTCACAGGTTACTTTGTCCATTAGTCATAATAGATTCAGGGAATATCAGTATCACTCTCAGTCCATCTTGTCCTCAGAGGAAATCAATAAGGTTGTTGTCAGTACAGGAACTCTGTGTGCCATTAACCAATCTCTCAGTCACAGAAGGAATAATTGAGAAAATAGAATAAAATAAAGTAAAATAAAACAGGTTGTGATAAATGATAAAAACAAAAACATACAGAGACCATTTGCGTTTGATAACACACAAACCCCCCATATAAAGCTACGTGGAGGAAGAGGAAGCAACATCTGAAACATTCATAGTAAGCTGTCAATGTGTGGGTGGCGAGACAGAGCAGGTGGGGGAATGCTTGGTAGAAGCGAGAGAGGAGGAGATGGGACAGAGGTATTTTTCAATTATCGTTATTAACACCAGAACAGCCGTGCCTTCTTACCTACTAAAAGAGCCGCCTCTTTAGAATGTAAATCTGCTATTTACACACAACGACCACTAGTTGGCCGCTTGTAAATGTGCCTGCTTCCCAACACAGAAAAACAGCAAAACAGCTTTATACTAGCTTATCCTGATGTGATTTTGAAAATGTGAGGATACTGGGTGGTAGAACGCACATATCTAGGAAAGGTCATGAAAGGAGGGTCCTGAAATTTGATTGAGTGCAAAGATAGAACATGTTTGTTTTTTTACTCACAGGGGTCAAATGGCCCCTCATGGCTGATTAAGTGTTAATGAGGAAATAAAGGTAGCTTCATGTGTGAGACCTGCTGTTGATTCCTTCTGCTTCACCAGCTTTGGTCTGATCAAGAGTTACATTTAGGTTCTCCTCTCAAGACAGACAGACAGACAGACAGACAGACAGAAAAGGGCTGGAGGTGTACAGTACTGTAGACAACAACTGTTCAGTAGACTCCATTCCTACATTTTCCTTTTCTTGATGTGTTCTGAGCAAGCTATATATACCCTTGTGTCTTTTTTCCAGTATTTTTTTGTGCTATCCTACCATGTTTGCCCCATGGATTTGGATTTTGTTTGTGGTTTCTTTTATCTTATTTACATGTATTAAGTGTTCTGCGGTACATTGAAACCTAGCTGCTATTGACGGGAGTGGAACTTTGTACGAGCCTCCTGGGCTTCGTTCCCTCCTTGCACCGTTTCATGTGTGCTAAATAAACTAAACTAAACTAAAACTGAACATACACATTCGTTCTGACTGCCTGGTGAGGTCCAACTGAGATCCATCCTAATGACAGAGTTGGAGTTGTCTACCTGAGCAATATAGTGGCTAGGCCTTTTTGTAAAAAAAAAAAATATATATACAAATCTGACCAAGCACTGAAATAGGCTCTAATCTGATATGCGTATGGCTACCTGTCTACTTAAGAGTTTGATCTGACAGCAGTCACGGTGGGGTTAGAGAAAGGCACTAGGTAGCATACTCAGCACTAATGCTTTTAGTGAGTGTCTCTAGAGCTCTCTCTCGCAGCTGTTAGATTAGACGAGATTACATTAGATTCATACTTTATTGTCATTGCCGAGTACACGTATCAGACAACGAAATGCAGTTTGGCATCTAACCAGAAGTGCAAATGGTGATATAAAACATGATAGTGATAGTGATAGGTACAGTATGGCAAGTACGGTAGTTAGAGGAATATACAGGAGAGGACGAGCAGTAAGATGATGCACAGTAACGGTAGGGCCACACTGGCTGACCTCTACCTCAGCAGCGCGTGTGTGTGACGGAACTACTACGGCTCTCACGGTTGCGGCGTCCTTACAGACAGAGTTTCTCCTGTAGCTCTGCTTCTGCCAGCCCTGTCTTTTTCCATTGAGTTTGCCTTTGATAATGGGGCATCAATAATATACCGGTTATGTTTCATTTCACTTCATTCTGAATTGTTCTGGTGTTCAGTCTCTGCTGTCATCCAGCCTGAGGTAGCGGGTTTGAAAAGTGAACCGGTTATGACCAGAACGCCGGTCACGTCGTTTTTTTGTTTACCCACGTTCAGATCAAGAGAGAGAGAGAGAGAGAAGGAGAGAGGGAGAGAGATATATCTCATTTCATTTGTTCCGTGTGGCATGAACATTTGTTTTCAGCCGACTCACGCTTCATTCATGTCAGATTGCGCTGAACATTTTACCCCGCTTCTCTGCACATAGGAACATATGCATTTTTACAAGTAGCAGTGGTGTCATCTTTCTTCGTGACATGAAGCCACGGCTTTGGACCTTTTCTTCCTAGACTCCGCCATGACTCCTTGTTGCAAGTTTTCGGAGTTTCAATTCAGTTCAGGCTGCGGAGGCAGGCGTAACACTACGACAGCTGTAGGCCTCTTCGTCTCCTGATCTGAAAGCAGCGTGGCGTGGCGTACCTTCAGCCGTGAGCGGACCTCACTGTTCATCCAAGGCTTCTGGTTGGGGAAGGTTCTTATCCGTTTGTGGGCGGCGACACTGTTTGCGCATGTGTTGTAATCAGGATGTAATCCAGAACGGAAGAGGTGTTCAAATCAATGTACGGTCCCTGGGTGAGCTCTGAGCATAGGCCAGTCCTTGGTATGGAACTGGTGCTGAACTGGAACTGAAGTGTAGAGTCGCAGTGTAGAGTCTAGAGTTAATAGTGTGTGTGTGTGTGTGTGTGTGTGTGTGTGTGTGTGTGTGGTTGATGGAATCCACGCTCATGTCCAGCTACAGTTGAGCTAAAGCTGTGGTTTAGGAAACCATAGGAGAGTTAAGTAGGGAGTTCTGCAGTAGGAGCACAGTAGTCGGTTTTAACACTAGAACAGCTGTGCCTTTTTACCTACTATAAGAGCGGTCAAATGATCCCCTCTTTACAATGCGAAGCTGCTATTTACACACAACGACCACTAGTTGGCCACTTGTAAAATTAGCCTGCTTTCTACACAGAAAAACAGCTAAATAGCTTTAGCTCATCCTGATGGGATTTTGAAAATGTAAGGATACTGGGTGGTGGTAGAACGCACATATCTAGGAAAAGTCATGAAAGTAGGGTCCTGAAATGTGATCGAGTGCAAAGATAGAACATTTTTCTTTACTCACAGTCACACTCAAATGACTCCTCATGGCTGATTAAGTGTGCAGTGGGCTAACGTGCTGGTACAGTATGATATTATGAGTAAGCTACTGTTGTAGAGCTGTGGTCCAGTTAAGGCCATGGTTTAGCTGATGTGTGTGAACAGCCAGGTATGCCTGAGCCTCAGTAAGACATGATAGTGAATAATTAATGCTCGGCTCAGAAAAAAGCTTTGTGGCAGCAGTCCTGCTGGATGACCTGCTATGTGTGTGTGTGCGTGCATGGGGGTGTATCTGTGTGTAAAGAAAAAAAGACTAATGGTTAACCCAGACGTTACACACCAAGGTGGAGAGAGAGTGTATCTCTGTGTTCAGTGGGATGGAAAGAACGTGCAGGGGGGTTTAAGCTGGTTTCCTTTCAGAAAGGAATAATGATGACTCCTTCCAAGCAGCACCAATGGAACCAGACCACCTCAGTGTGAAGCAGAGATGTGCTCTAGTTCTTAGTCAGAGTCAGGGCTACTAGTTTAGTACAAGACCACGGTGTCAGTAGTCACATTGTGTGGTCAACTCTGGCATCTCTCGTCAGACTCTCAACACAAGTGGTAGAGTGAGAGGCTGTGTGCTAACTGCTAACCCCCCTTCCCCCCACCTCCTCTTTCTCTTCAGGCTGACCAACTCATGTTTGCAATGCATTTTGTCCGAGGGATGCATCCTGAGCTGTTCCAAGAGAACGTAAGTCCCACACACGCCACTGTTGATTCATTTGCACACTGTGGCTGGTTTCCATTGTCGTTCTGTTCACTCTGCATTAACCGTCCATCTCTGAGTTCCCCGTAGCTACACCCTGACTCTTTATTTCTCAGTCTCTCATTCCCCCCCAAAATATATTATATATTCCCAATATGTGACGTTTTTTAGTCCTGATTTTCTGACCCCATCTATAATACCAAGCAACATTTCTGACCGATCGATCATAGTATTCATATGGACTGGTAGATTATTAAATATATAATAAAACATTTCCAGCTTAACTTAACTGAATGAATGTAAAGATACAGTCCCCTGCATACGTAATGAGACGTTGAAGCATTGTTTCCTCTGTCGGCTCTACACTCCATAAGTTGATTTAGGACTTTAAATCAAACATTTACTATGAGGTTAAAGTAGAGATTGCAAGCTTTTATTTGATGCTAGTTCACCCAAAAGTAGGCTTGACGGGTGTTTCTGGTTTGTTAGATTTGTTCTCATCATTTGTGTGGGCGCAAATAAGAATTGATTCTAGGCTTTGGATTTTACATTTGGGCTTTGCTATTGGTGTCTGACAACATGAAGTCAAGGAAGCCTTCATCAGACTGTAGACTAGCCACAAGCATAGCCACGACCATAGGCTTGCCTTTTAATTAAGCGTTATGGAACGAGAAGCTGTGGTATATCGTGGATATCGGCACAGCTAGCGGGGTGGTTAGGTACGACGCGAAGCGGAGTGCCGTTATATATACACCCCCTAGCCGTGTCCAATATCCACGATATACCACGGCTTCGAGTGCCCTAACGCTTTTATACAACGGTTACCACATTTATCTATCAATATTTCACAGAACTTTTCATGTATTTGAATGGAACTATGTTTTATTGTAAGTGTATTCATCCGCTGAACAGTTGTTTATCGGTTGCTAAGCAATGGTAATAATGTAACTCAGATAACGCTAATATTATACAAACGCGGAGTAATATGAAAAGATGTGTCAACATTCCATTTAGCCGTGCGTATATCATGGATATCGGCACGGCTGGAACGCAAACTGACCAAATAGAGACAATGGACCAAACTGACCAATAGAGACAATGGACCGGATCTATCCGTTGTATAAAAAAAGAACAAAAGCACTGAAAAAATGCACAGCAATCGCAAACGTGCTGGTAGGTCAAAGAAGGAAGACTTTTACAGTGGACGACGGAAGAAAAGAATGCTTCACCGTCCCGTTATTTACGCAGGGCACTGTATGTTGTCCTGGACCAGAGGTGTGGTGGGTCAGGGTGTGAAGCCCGTTCTAATCCAGGTATTCCTCCTGCTCTCTGTTCCACCAGGAGTGGGACGCCTTCACTGGCCTCATAGTAGGGGACATGGTTAGAAAGACGGTACGTATTGCAGTATGCAGCATTGTGTGTGTGTGTGTTTGTGTGTGTATGTGTGTGTGTGTGTGTGTGTGTGTGTGTGTTTGGGGTGTGTGTGTGTGAGTTTTGGGGTGTGTGTGTGTGTGTGTGTGTGTAACATTTCTCTCTATGTGAGACCTGACCCTCTCTTCCTTTCATCCATCAGGATACCCAGAAGTCTTTGCGGGAGCAGATCCCCTCTTGGATTGATCAAGAGAAGCTGGGAGCTGTGGCTATGTTCAAAGTACAAACACACACACACACACACACAGACACACACACACACACACACACACACATATATACCAGGGGAGGCTGGTGGAGGGAGAAATCAGATGATGGGCTCATTGTAATGCATGAAATGGAATAAGGACTGGTATCAAACCCGTGTTTGGTTCTATTTCTCATTGTATTTCATCCATTACGATATGCCTGTCCTCCCATTTCGTCACCAGCTTCCACTGACACACACACACACACACACACACACACACACGCACGCACGCGCATACACACGCACGCACACAAACACAGTGTTTTTGTGTGTGTGTGTGTGTGTTTGTGTGTGTGTGTGTGCGTGTGAGTTTCATTTTGATTCAAATCACCCTTTTTTTTGTCATTTAAATAGTGTTTCATCTAGTTATTATCAAAATGACGAAGAATATGGTCTGTTTTAGTCAACGTAATGTCACAGCTTAGTCACATCACATTTGTGTTGCCTCGTTAACCTGTATAATAGTAAACATAAATCACTGACTTCCATGTGTGCAAACTGTAGGGGAATTCATTCGTCTGGTAAACATGCTGTTATTGTTACTCTTGCGGCTATGAGTCAGACTGTCTGGGCAGAATTAACACATTTATCGACCCCAACCTGATAGACAATGAAAACCAGTCTTCTCTACTAGAAACCTGACATTGGCTAGACAGATGATATTAACAGACACATTGAAATGATCACAAGGACCTGATTGCTCTCTTTTCTCCTAGACCAGACTGAGTAATTCCAGGACAAAACGTATAGCCCTACTAACATATTTCTCTGCATAATATTCTATCACATGATTATCTTCCCAACAGCCCAGTGAGCTCTTGACATGCCTTGGCAGCAGATTAAACGTCCCACCCCTGGACAGGGCACATAAAGGGCGCTGCAGTAATCAATGCAAATGTCGAGTTTGAGAGGGTCAGCCTCAGCAAGCGAACTGTGCAGATTCATTGCTATCGATCACACAATCAGTGCTTATGTCTTTACCACAGGTGATTTGTAGGTCAGTGATTCTGCGCAGAGCATTGCTCACGCCGACCGCACCCTCGTTGAAGTTTCACCGATTGTCTTTTCCTCTGTCAGTTTGCGGATGCAAAAGCGTTCTTTTCCTGTGGAAACTTTGCATTTGGTCTTGTTTGAATCGACTTAACGCTAGAACAGCCGTGCTTTTTTACCTACTAAAAGAGCCGCCTCGGCCCCCCTCTTTAGAATGGGAATCTGCTATTTACACACAAAGACTACTAGTTGGCCACTTGTAAATTAGCCTGCATCCTACACAGAAAAACTGCAAAATAGCTTTATACTAGCTTATTCTGATGTGATTTTGAAAATGTAAGGATACTGGGTGGTAGAACGCACATACTGTATCTAGGAAAAGTCATGAAAGGAGCGTCCTGATATTTGATCGAGTGCAAAGATCTAAACATTTATTTCACCTCACGGCTGATTAAGTGTTAAATAGTCAATTTGTCTGCCGATTAGCATGTGCGTGGCTGTTTGCATCAATGTCCTGCATATTTTCATTTTGGCCACATTGGAGAAGGTTTGCTGGGTAGACGTAGCGGGTTGGTCATGACTTGTAAATGATCTGGGCATGTGCGTTCATTTGACACCAATGCAACATTGCGATGAATCTTATTCTGCTACTGTCATGCACGCTTTTGATTGGACCACATCCAAAAACACCTCCATCTCTCCAAAAGCTCTTGTCCATGTAATCCAAATTTAGTCCCAGAGATAATTTCATCTCGTCTCATTTTAGTCAACCAAAATAAAAAAAAGAACTTTGTTTAGTTGTGGTTGTTTAGTCGGTTATCGCCTCTTCCTTTGCCACAGGAAAATAGGTGTTTGATGACTTTATTTGACTTTATTCCATTGATTCACTGTGTGTGTGTGTGTGTGTGTGTGTGTGTGTGTGTGTCTCTCTTACACAAGCACAATGATGTACAGTAATGTCTATTCCTCTGGTCTTGTCATTCTAGAGTACGTTCCCAGGTTTGTACCAGTCACTGTGTCTGAGTGACTCTGACCTGTGGCTCTCATTCTCTCGGAGTTCAAACTGTGAACAGGAAGTCCCGCCATCCATCGCGAGAAAGATCACACCCTTCCAGCAGGTCAGCCGTCAACCGCTTGTCTCCATCGTATATCATTATGTAAATAATACATGTCTTTGCATAGGCTAAGAAAGGCCCCCACATCTTTTTACATTTCTCGAAAGAGCCTTTCAATGTTTCAGATCAGATCAGATTCCTTCAAGTTATTGAAAATGTTTTTTATCCACAGAGTGTGAGTAGGCAGTGTTGGTGATGATCAAAACGATTGCATTTTAATTATAATAATGTATAGTACATACATTTAAATGAGTAATTATAACAAAATTAAAATAAGTTATTTCACACCATGTGAAAACACGCATTGGCACTCATAGTGTTAAATAGAGTTGAACTAACTGTCTGTCTGTCTGTCTGTTTGTCTCTCTGCTACAGGTCCTGTTGGTTCAGGCAATCAGGCCAGACAGACTACAGAGTGCCATGGCTGGCTTCACCTCTCAAGCCCTAGGTAAGTGTGTGTGCGTGCGCGTGCGTGTGTGTGTGCGCGTGCGTGCGTGCGTGTGTGCGTGTGTGCGTGCGTGTGTGTGTGTGTGTGTGTGTGTGTGTGTGTGTGTGCGCGTGTGTGCGTGCGTGCGTGTGTGCGTACATGCGTACGTGCGTGCATCTGTGTGTGTGTGAGAGCATCTTTCAACCCACATAGTACAGTGAGTCAGCACCACTTGCACAGCAGCTGAGCAACAGATCAATCACATAAAGACAGTTAACCACACGCAGAGACACACACACACACGTACGTACACATGTACCCATGCTCTAACATACTTGCTTAAGTTCTCTGTGGTCCATGAATGAAGCAGGTTGATATTGGCACAATGGAGAAACTACAGTGATTAATATACAGTCATTACTCCCCATTGGTCAAACGCACACACACCCCTGTGTGAAAGGCACACACCCCTGCCATTTCTCCTAATTCGACTCACACACACTAGGGATGGGACAGCATACTTGATTAACACTACAACAGCCGTGCCTTATTTACCTACTAGTAGAGCCGCCTTTTTAGAATGTAAATCTGCTATTTACACACAGAGATCACTAGAGGGCGCTTCTTTTTTTAGCCCTCCTCCTACACACAGAAAAACTGCAAAACAGCTTTATACTATCTTATCCTGAAGTGATTTAGAAAATGTAAGGATACTAGGTGGTAGAACACACATATCTAGGAAAAGTCATGAAAGGAGGGTCCTGAAATTTGATCGAGTGCAAAGATAGATTTTCTTTTTTACTCACAGGGGTCACCTTGACCCCTCACGGCTCTTCTAGTGTTAATCGATTATTCGTTCCCAAGGGTCAACGTAGATTTTTTATATTTGGACCGATTTAACAGACATAACTAATGTCGGTTCTGTAGTTAGTTATTGTATTACTGTATCACTATTTGTTTTTGTATTAATCATGCACAGAAAGACAATATACACAATACACAAGCATAAATATGAATATAGTTTAATAACGCTATTGAGTGTGGAACGTCAATATACGGTCAGTATACATTGAGAGTCTGACGTCATTAAACTGCACATTGTGTAGGCTAGGTTAGTTTACAGAAGGCATTCTGTTGGTAGCTATAGGCTCCGCTCGCGTCTCCTCCCAGCATGTTGACATGCTGTTGTTTCTTAATAAAAACTCTGTTTGATTGACATGTTTCTGCCTGTCCGGGAAGATCTTCATTTTCCGTTCCACAAGCCCGCACCTGCTTTGTCTAAGGTCATTAAGGCAGGTTGTCTGAGGTCATGTTCTCACATGAACATCTGAATCAGGACCCGGAGCAAGTGGATGAGTTCGCAACATTGTTGCATAAATAATTTCTCTGATTTGCGTTCTCACAGCCCTTTATGTAAACGAAGTAACATACGCAATCGAAGCAACAGACGTGGTAGTTGATTGGTCAGAAAAATAGAAAATTGCCCGTTCGTCCCGCTCTTATCCAGATCAACACGCATGCGCTGTTGTTTTCCTATGGACTGCCTCGAGCAGCGTTCTCACCAAAAGCGAAGCGAAGCAAAGTGATGGATGCGTCGTTTCTAACCGGAGCAAAACCGCCCTTTTCAAGCGGAGCATCCGTCGGTTGTTTGCTCCGGGAGCGACTTCGAATGCGCGTTCTCACAGCTCCAAACGACGCAGAGCAAAGCGAATTTTATCCTAAACTCTGATTCCAAGTGAAGCAAATGTTCTAGTATAGTGAGAACACACCCTAAATGTTGTTCGGCAAGTCATTTCTTTGTTATTCTCCTTTATTCCTTCCTACATGTGGCCTATAAAGGCTATTTATTTGTTACCACTAGCGCCTGTCTTCTAGGTGCCCTGTGCTTTGTCATGTTTTCAGTTGATGATTACCATTAGACCTTTGCAGTTTTACAACTTGTGTAATAATATATGTAATAAAGCGCTTAGTTGTGTTCAGTGTGTTTGGCTGTTTGACGTCGGGTAGGCTATAGCTAGAGTATTGGTAAACATTGGAATTGAACAGTTTTAATTGTATGGCTATACAAAACGCGTCGCACCGCTGTACTGCGTGCGTCGGTATTAGCGGCATGCTGTTTCTGTTCTGCATTATTGTCATTTTAGCCTAATTTAAGTATTCAGAAGAAGAAATTCATGATTAATACCAGAACACATTTTTTGCACCGTTTTTTGGCGATTAAGATATTAAATGATTTCTTGCTGATGATCCATGGCTGTCTCTGTGAATGTCGAAACATCGATTAATCGTTCTTACCACCCACTGATTAATCAACCATGAACATTTTGAGTTATGCACATCCCTAACACACACACACACGCACGCGCGCACACGCACGCATACATAAACATTGCAGGCCTGATGAATGTGTGGCAGTTTGTCTTCATCAGCCCAGTGGCCTCAGAGGGGAGGACAGAGTGATATGATTGGTTGATTAGCCCCATGAAGAGAGAGCAGATGTTTGTTAAACACAGGAGCCATGGAGGTCTAGGAAAATCTCTCTCTCGCTCTCTCTCTGTCTCTCTCTCTCTGTCTCTCTCTCTGTCTCTCTCTCTGTCTCTCTCTCTCTCTCTGTCTCTCTCTCTCTCTGTGATTACACGCTGCAGTATTTCACCTTTCAACAGTTACAGGAATTCATCAAAACATGTATTTGTCTCATTGAAAAAAAAAAAAATGTGTGGCTCTTTGATCTGGGGAAAATGTGTTTCTTATGATGGACAGGAGGTTAGGAAGTGCAGCTCAGTTTCAACCTTGTGTTTCTAACAGAGACACGTAGCCTCTCTAGAGAGAGCCGGGCCTAAGCCTCTCTCAATAGAAAGGTTCTGCTCACTCAGTCTGTACATTGGGTCAAATGTGTCACCACTGTGGATGGTATTCATCAGACCTTGGTTTCAAATATTGAGGAAACTAAGGATAGTGTCCGTATGCTACCATTCTCTTTAGGATCGCATCAATGCCTTTTCCGGTTTGTATGTTGCCCTGCAGTTCAGTCAAAGTCATCGGAGAATCCAGTGGGTTCTGATAGTCTTTAATAGCTGATTTTCTGTTCTTTTTCATGTGACAGAAAAGGTTGAAGAAGTGGTTTGTCCATATACAGTATGTCAATGTTGTATCATTTAGCTCTTTATGTTTTATTTTGTATTTCTGTACTGTTTCAGTGTTTCCACATGTTGATGGTGTTATGTTATCATCATTTGGGTTATGCTATCACCTCACCACGTGACAATCAATTACGAATAAAACACTAATAATTCTATAACCAAAAACATAAAAACAAAACATTAAAAACATAAAATAAACATTAATCACAAAATATAAATAGAACTCCAAACATTAAACACAAATCATCCAAAATAAATGCCCAAAGTAAAAATGGCCATAACAGTTAGGTGTTTATTCATAGTTTAGTCTAGGGGGAGGTGATCAGGCTGTCACCAGCAGGTAGGTGTTTGACCCCCTGTGTGCTCAGAGTGTTAGGTACTTGTCCAGTTCAGGCCTTTAGACCACCACAGACTAGTATGTTAATTGCTTCGGTCCTGGGCCTGGAAGTCATCGATCTGTCCATGTAGGATAGATAAACTGTCTACGTATATTCACATATGGGGATTCTAGTTTGCATAATGGGGATTTCTATATGGGTAGCACACAGGACACACCTCAGGATGTTTTGGTTTATGGAAATAATAACCTTTCTAAGCAGTGAGTAAATTGCTCCTGTTTTAATTCATTCATTGGAGTGGCTTAGCATACTACCCCATGAGTCTCTCCCCTGTGTAATAAGCTATTGGAGAGCCTATCTTTCTATCTAATTTATAGTCTATTGAGCTACAGCATCCTCACCTCGGTCTGCTCCATCACTATCCTCCAGATAGCCCTCATCCACACACACACACGCGCACACACACACGCACACGCACACGCACGCGCACGCGCACACACACATACACACATACACACATACACACACACATACACACACACATACACACACACACACACACACATACACACACATACACATACACACACACATACACACACACATACACACGCGCACACGCACGCGCACACACACATACACACACACACACACACACACACACGCACACGCACGCGCACGCGCACACACACATACACACATACACACATACACACATACACACATACACACACACACACATACACACACATACACACACACACACACACACACATACACACACACACACACACACACACACACATACACACACATACACACACACAAGGCGTCAGTAGTGAAAGGCATATAAGAGTCTATAGTAGGGCTGGGTGATAAAATGATAGAAATTATTCTTTAATTTTATTTAATGAACCTACTACCATAAATTTCAATACTAACATAGACAAGATCTTGCAACCTTGGAGAGGTATCAATTCATTTAAAACATTTTTTTACTGTTTAACTCCTTGGTCATATCTTAGCTCACATATTTACTTATGGCACTACCAACTCCAGATGACTTTCGTTCTTCAAATTATATGATTTTTTTTTATTATTTTTTTATCTTTTCAGATTATGACAAAATTAAACATGCCTATCTATACAATGAACATGAACACAATACCTTTTTCCAGAACTCTGCTGGTTCTTTTAGTTACTTTTTAGCAAACTGTAACCTAGCCATCCTGTATGTGGCTAACTAACTAGTGGTTTGCACCTTGCAGTGTAGCTTCTGTAGTTCTGCTGGTGAAGTCTTCTTCAGATGGTAGTCTGACACATTCTCTCCTACCTCCTGGAGACTGTTCCTGGTCTGTGGATGGTAGTCTCTCTGACACATTCTCTCCTACCTCCTGGAGACTGTTCCTGGTCTGTGGACGGTAGTCTCTCTGACACATTCTCTCCTACCTCCTGGAGACTGTTCCTGGTCTGTGGATGGTAGTCTCTCTGACACATTCTCTCCTACCTCCTGGAGACTGTTCCTGGTCTGTGGATGGTAGTCTCTCTGACACATTCTCTCCTGCCTCCTGGAGACTGTTCCTGGTCTGTGGATGCTAGTCTGGTCTGTGCGCCAGGTTTTTTTTCCTAATCATGGATAGCACTCTTCTGTCTTCCACTGTAGAAGTCTTCTTTTGCCTACTAGGATGTAATGCGACTTCTGGGCTCTACAGCGCTTTTTAATGATGTTCCAACATGACTTTCATTGATGTCAATTTGGCCCTGATTTCCACAGACACCAAAATGATCTGAATCTGAATCTGAATTATTTTTATTGGCATATATATTTGCAAATACAGGACAGTTTGCTGCATACGGTACTCCACAGGCACACTCCAAAGGTGCAAAGTATGCCTAGATTTGAGATCTCTCTTATGCACAAGTGATGTGACAGAACACATCTAATGAATCAGAATGACCTGTCAAGCCCATTGCCCCATCACTTTTGGGCACACTGAAATATTGGGACTATGCATCAATGGTTTCGGAATGGTGAAACCAATATTTACACAAACCTCAGAGAGGTAAATGCTTATCCATTTATGTAGACAAATACCGTCAAATAAAAGCTGAGAATCTCTACTTTAACCTAACACTAATTGTTTGATTTGTAAAACAAATGTTACTTGACACAATAACATTAAAGACGTTATCGTGATAAAGAGGCGTGAACAGAGGCCAGACGCATGAAAGGCGCGCACAAGCAAGAGAGAGAGTGCAATTTATTTTCTCCTTGTTCGTAGGCTACTGGAGCCGTGGCCACGCACCCCACTCCACAATAGACCTATCGCTAAGCCACGCCCCAAAATAGGAATTGTCCAATCATATCACAGCAAAAGTCACGACAAGCAAAAAACTCGGACAATCAACTCGCTAATATCTGATGGTGAAAAGCTTCTAGACAAAATATTCTTGTCATCTTTAAAAAAAAAAAACATGTCTATTACTTGCTGTGGTAAATGTCATTCAGTCACGGTCGGTCAGTCAGTCACTGTCAGTGAAGCGTTGTTTGTTTGTCCGAGTTTTCAAAGGGGGCGTGGCTTAGCGATAGGTACATTCATCTGACAGATGAATGTACCTATCGCTAAGCCACGCCTCCTTTGAAAAGAACACGGGGAACAGAGAAGAATAGTGGGTCTGTGAAAGCTTTGAAATCTTGCCGATCTTCTCTGCACAGAAATCTATATCCAAAATGTGTACTTCTCTCTCACTGGCCTGCAGCAGCACTGACACTGAACCGTTTCTCCAATTCTTTGAAAGGTTTGATTTTTTTTTATCCCAAAACGATCTTATCTGGTTCTTGTAATGCGGGGTACACACATAAGGAGTTTTTGGCCGGTTTTGGCACGATTTTCGGATGTCTGAAAACGACAGAAAACGCCCGGTTATCAGATGGATCTTAACATTTTCCTATAACAAAATCCTGGGGTGTGAGCAGTGGCGTAGCGCAAAATCCCGGGGCCCCCCCGCAAGGTGGCGGTGGGGGCCCTTTCGCAACGGAGTAAAAAAAAAAAAAAACGTGCGTTTTTTAGAGGCCGATGCGTTATTGACGTTGCGAAATTTCGCAATATGCACTCTACATTCTAAATGCTTGACTTAGCAAAAGGTACAAACAAGTGAGAGCAATAACTAAAACCAAATCGTAGACTACATCAGTAGAATGTATTATAAGTAGAAAAGTACAAGCTTTATTTCTTTTAACAAAGTGTGGTGTGCACAGCAGCACGATATCTGTAAACATACAAGCTGTAGACTCTCTGCTAAGGGTTGCCAGATGGGATTGAGAATTTCCAACCTAACCAATCTAAAAACTTCTAAATCCACCAAAAACCAGCCCATCTGGCAACCCTGTCTCCGCTGCATCAGAGTCTACTTGTTGCGTAAAATTGGCCAGGGTTAGTCAAATCCTTTGTTGGACATCTCGTTTCTTAAGTCCTGGTATATTGTGGCATTTCTTTAATGTTTGCCATCTGGTCTAGGAATACCCAGGGAGACGCAGACAGCAGAAGTAGAATAGAATAGTAGAATAGAAAAATAAACAGCTATATATAGCCTAACCATGCTGAATTATGTACCTGTATGATGCACTGACAGCCTGTGACTGTGAACCTGGCCGGACCCTGCCCTTCTGCCTGAGTTTGAGTATGATGCTGCCCAAATAAATGTTATTGTTTAGTGCTGTACGCTTTCGTGGTATTATATTGTGTGAATTATCATCTGTATGTTGTTTTTCTTTCACTCGACTAACCGCCGAGATAATACTTGAGACATGTACTTCCGTAAACATATATTTTTTTTTTTTACAATATCGGACCGACAGTCCCACATATAGCGGCTATAATGTCCGAATAGAGAATCTACCACCACCTAAAGAATGCTTATTGTACTTTGTATTGTATTTTCACTTGCTCATTTTCCTTGTGTCTCGCTGCCTACGTGTGACGTCAAAGTCATGTTGCTATTGGATACGGCTAACTATGTATATATTTTTAAATATAGGCCTATATATTAAAATTAAGGTTGACACAATGAAGGGCCACTTATTTTCTTTGTTTTATATTTTTTTAAATTATAAAAAAATAAAAAAAAAAGTTTGGATCCAATGTTAGGGGGCCCCCTAGTGGCTGGGGCCCCCCCGCGGTGCGTCGCTTGCGGGCCCGTCCGCTACGCCACTGGGTGTGAGGTGTGTTAAGAGTCAATTCTCTTCAATTGTCAATCAACTCTCAACCTGCTCGGAAAATGGGCGTGGGGAACGACAGATTCCAGACTCTCTAGTCTAGAGTCTCGTTCCCCAAGCCAGAAATCTCGCGTGAACCCATCCTTTTAATATTGCCTTTAAATTACCAAATAATTAAATTAAGATTATATAATGATTAAAGCACTTTGAGCCGCAACGTTTGCAGGAAAAGCGCTATACAAATAAAGTTATTATTATTAAGACGAAGTCAGCTCGCTTCTTGATTGGCGAGCAGGGTTGCCAGATGGGAATGACATTTTCCACCCTAACCACAGTCTAAAACCGCTAATTCCACCAAACAATCTGGCAACCCTATGATTTCTGGTCGGAAGTATTGAACACATTTCACATTTACGATTGCCGGCCACGCCCATTTTCCGAGCAGGTTGCCGGGAGAGATTGACTCTTAACACACCTCACACCCCAGGATTCTGTTATAGGAAAATGTTAAGATCCATCTGATAACCGGGCGTTTTCTGTTGTTTTCAGACATCCGAAAATCGCTGAAATCGCAGAAAATCCGTATGTGTGTACCCCGCTTAAAGGAGTTCCAGAGGGTTAAAATAGAAAAAAATGGCTTTGGGTTGTCGAGGAACAGTTTGGAAAAGACTGCAATGCTAAAGCTAGCCAAAGCTATCCCAGTGATGGTGCTGGCTGCAGTCCTGTCCTGGTTCTGATTAGCTGTGAGCTCCTGTGTGTGCCAGTCCAGTGCTTTGTCATTCTTCAGCTTTCAAACCAACGCTTACTAACTCAGACATTAAGCTATGGTGGTCTACATCATGTGAACACCAAGTGAACCCATTGATGAAGCTGTATTGTGTGTGTGTGTGTGTGTGTGTGTGTGTGTGTGTGTGTGTGTGTGTGTGTGTGTGCATGCGTGTGCATACTTTTGAGTGCATGCGTGCGCGTGAGTGTGTGTGTGTGTGTGTGTGTGTGTGTGTGTGTGTGCGCGCGTGTGTGTGTGTGTGCGCGCGTGTGTGTGTGTGTGTGTGTGTGTGTTCAAACACTGCTCATCGTGGCACCCAGTCTGGATTTGGGGATTGGATGAGATTAGCTCTAAGAGGATTAGAACCCATGCCTCATTAGCATAGTGACTCACTGCCAGGGAGACACACACACACACACACACACACACCAGCATTGCTCAGCTTTTCCCTCCCTTTCACGTAACAGATTGATCAAACTCAGTGATGGAACAGGGATCCTCCACTCCTGGACTGTGTTCAGTAGGCCAGGGATTAAAGTTCTCCGTCGCTACGACGGATTTCCGTCAATTTTTTCCAAGTCGCAACGGATTTCCGTCAATTGGCTACCTGGTGTAATATGATTTGTAGACATACAGTCTCTTATGATATCGGTCAACAGCGGAGCTAGGGTGGGGGCGAGGGGGGCGGCCCACCATTGACGAGGGGGTTCTTGACGGCCAAGTGCCGCAACCGCAGGGCCCTGTTCACCTGTTTGTATTGTCGATTCCGCCCGTCTTAGTACCACCTCAGCAGGGCCCCCCGTCACTCTGAGGAGAGAAGATTTTACGGTCGCGCCGATATTTAAAACACCTAGCCTGTCTGTTGTAGGCCTATTTCTTTCCCTCGCTGTCTTTTTGTAAAATAAAACAAAAGAGTCAAGATGAGCGTTTGAATTCAGAAGAGGTGATGATCATTAACGTACCAAATGCAATGGCAATGTAAAAAAAAAGTCAATCTTTCAGACTCGGGGAGATGATTGGCTGTCAATCTCATTCTCACTCTTATATTGTTTACTGTACGTGCGACCTGAGCGTCATTTTATTTGAGAGAACGTGATTTACGTGACCTTCAGAGTGTAACATTGCAATTACCTAAAATACCCGAGAAAGAACAGCGGAAGAACTTGGTGGCCTCATGTGTTCCACTCACAAACTTCTTCTCAACGCAACCCTCCACACCTGGCCAGTTTCCCACTAGCAGTAACGTTAGCGAAGTAAGTGGGTCTTCGGGTCGGACTCGGGAGAATGAACAGCATAGGCCTACAGCTGGCTCCGTTCATGTGGCTGTGGAAAGCGACGATGATGATAGTGATAATAGTGATGAGGATAATATATAGGAAATACCGTTTAGAACATATAGGGCACGTTCGTAAATTCGTCGATGCGCACACTGGATTCAACGTCGTCATGGAACCAAGTCATTTGATTGGACTAGAGGCAGTCACGTGGAGGCTCTGACTCTCTCAGAGCGAATTTACGAACGCGGCCGTAGCATAGATTCATATCGTTCTTCCAATGCAGGACGATTCAGACCTAACTCATTCACAAAGCTGCAACCTTGCATCTAAATAGCCGTATAGTATACTAGTATGTAATAGTAGTACAGTAGCAAAGCTGAAACTAATTCCCGTCTTTTAAATGGAATGCAGTATTTTTTCACATGCACATTATAGTGACTTAAATAACAACTAACTTCTCAGTCAAAACATGAATGAGGTAAATGGCTTGTTATGCTTGTAGAACCCAGACAGCCGGGAGAGATGCACTAGCTGCCCTCTCGTTCAGATAACGTTCTGCTAATAATTCCACTGGCATATCCATGTCCAGCTTTTAAGTTTGCAATTTTTCTGTGACGGGTCTCAGGGTATGACTTCTCAGGGTATGATTCTCTGAAAGCTGCATGCCTTGTATAATTGTAACGGCGATGATTGTATCGTTTTTCAACAGCTACCGTTTCAGTGCAGATGAGGCATACAAGTTTTGCTTTACTAAATGTTGGCAAGATGAATGCGTACTTGTCAGTCCATTCCTCAATAAAGCTGCGGTTTTCCACGTGAATTTTACGCTTCAGGTTGTTTGAGAGTGACATTTTGCATGATTGATAACTGAAAATGATTACAATGTGTAATAACAAAGTGAAGCCAAAATATCTTGATCGCCCCCTGCTGGCTGGCTGCAGTATAGGTGTCAGGAGCCTGTTAACACTGATAATAAGCCATTAATAACATACATTTTGAAAGAAAGTGAAAATATTAAACAATAATATGCTAATTATGCCTAAATAAAATAAATACATATAAGTCCGGCCCCCACAGTGTATGCTTCAAAAAATTCTGGCCCTTGGACAGATGTAGTTGGTGACCCCTGATCTAGAGCCTCCTCCTCCTCCTCCACTCCTGGAGTCAGAGCCACTTCATCATCTAGAGCCTCCTCCTCCTCCTCCTCCTCCCCCTCCTCCACTCCTGGAGTCAAAGCTGGTCCCACAGAAGAAACCCTGAAACGGACATCAGGTGTAGCCAAGCTTCAGGCATATCACTTCACTGCCAAAAAGCAGAAAAAGTGAAAAGCACTATAGTAAGTATTACACTTATTATTATTTAATGCTGTTTTGGTCTTTTTCAGTGATCACTCACTTCAAAACAAAAACTGTGTTTGTTTGGTGTTATACTAGACAGCTGCCATCTCAAAATGTCAGTATGCATACAGTAGCATTGCATAGTCTTAACATCATATGTTTCTTTTACCTGCACAGAAACTGGCTGATTGCAGACACCAAAGACTAGAGGAACCTCTGGATGCAGAAGACGTGTGGATTAAGTGCAATACAAGACACATTCAGTTCATGTGTTTTTTTGTGTTTTTAGTTCCTTGTTCAAGTTGTAAGCTTGCTCCGTTGGCACAATGTAAATAAAAAACTTGCACTGAAAAGTTATGTAGATGGTTGATTATTTGTATGTCAGAGTCAACCCTTGCAATAAGTATCAATTTTATTTCATGAATTGAAAACAGCATTGATATCACATAAAAGCAAACTGGCAATAGAAAAGCTGTTCAAAAGAATCTTCTTCCCTTAAAACGCTAACGTTATAAAATACAAACATATAGTGGAGGTTAAAATGAGAATATGACTTGGCTTGAACACATTTTCAGTCAGGAGATTTTTTTTTGCTTTAATCCCTGTCAGTAGGCACATCATAGCCAACCGTTTTGCAACAGAAAACAAACATCTGTTATTTCGTTGACAAATTCAGGTTGTGCCTTTTTTTTTCTTTTTTTTTTTGAACATTTTCTCCTGTTTCGTGCAACGCGGTCCAGTCATGTGATTCGAAGGTCAACAAACGCTGCGGTCGTTAGGCAGCCCTGCTGACGCTGTGTCTTTAAGATGGAACATCAGAGGGGCACTTAGGTGGCGTAGCTGGTTAAGCGTTGACCATGTAACTGCAGGGTCCCCGGTTCGATTCCGGCACACAGAAACATGTACACACAGAGACACACAGAAACATGTACACAGAGACACACAGAAACATGTACACACAGAAACATGTACACACAGAAACATGTACTCACAGAAACATGTACACAGAGACGCACAGAAACATGTACACACAGAAACATGTACACACAGAGACACACAGATACATGTACGCAGAGAGACACACACAAACATGTACACACAGAGACACACCCCGGGCCGATGTAAAAGTTGGATGGGGGGCGCATTATAAATAAAATTAACATAACATAACATAACAGATACATGTACACAGAGAGACACACACAAATATGTACACAGAGAGACAATCGGTTTGAATACTGATCAGGCATACAAGGCCTTTTGTTGTGGTAAAGGATATCACAAGTCAAGTGGTCAGGTGGAAAATTATGTTAATGCCCGAAAAGGTTGCTAGGAAGGCGCTCCAGCCATTGCCAAGACTGAGTGTGTGTGTGTGTGTGTGTGTGTGTGTGTGTGTGTGTGTGTGTGTG
This sequence comes from Nansenia antarctica, assembly GCF_963989245.1. Lineage (NCBI taxonomy): Eukaryota > Metazoa > Chordata > Actinopteri > Argentiniformes > Microstomatidae > Nansenia > Nansenia antarctica. The sequence continues at coordinate 21,971,460 of NC_137682.1, forward strand.
TGTGTGTATGTGTGTGTGTGCGTGCGAGCGTGCGTGCGTCTGAGACCCATTTGCCGAAAGAGCAAGCTCAAATCCAGAGCGAAATCTCGAAAGATGATGAGATGTATATATATATATATCTTGTTACATAAATATCCTGTTGCATATCTTTGTTACACAGAGCCGTGACATCATATCCAGGTGATAATGTCAGTTCGAGTAGAATACAGACTTATCCCGTGCGAATGTTCCGCACGAAACACAGATGTCGGGGGGTCATTTCTAAATCACATGAGGTCCCCAGATATTACTAGTCCTGTGCGAAGAGGGCTTTCGTTAGTATTTAGTAGCATTGCCTTTTAATTGATATTTGTCTAATTGTTTGACTTGGGTCAAACATTTCGGGTAGCCTTCCACAAACTTTCCACAATAATTTGTTGGAATTTTGGCCTCTTCCTCCTGACAAAACCGGTGTAACTGAGTCAGGTTTGTAGGCCTCCTTGCTCGCACACGCGAGTTTTGCCCACAAATGATCTATAGCATTGAGGTCAGAGCTTTGTGTGGTCATACCTTGACTGTTGTTCTTAAGCCATTTTGCACAACTTTGGAGGTATGCTTGGGGTCATTGTCCATTTGGAAGACCAAGCTTTAACTTCCTGGCTGATGTCTTGAGATGTTGCTTCGATATATCCACATCATTTCCCTTGCTTTCTATTTTGAGTGCACTAGTCCCTCCTGCAGCAAAGCACCCGCACATCATGATGCTGCCTCCCCCAGGCTTCACAGTCGGGAAGGTGTTCTTCGGCTGGCAAGCCTCCCCTTTTTCCTCCAAACATAATGATGGTCATTATGGCCAAGCAGTTATATTTCTGTTTCATCAGACTAGAGGACATTTCTCCCAAAAAACACCACATGTACCAATCACCGAAGTCTACTCTGTAAGGACAACGCATGCAGTAAAGACATCCGCATAAAGCCTGGGAAAGCTCGCAGCGCATTTGCAACGCTTTATACCATCTGGAAGTCAAAGCAGTACAGCCTAAAAACCCGATCCGACTGTGTTAACAGCAATGTTAAGTCAGTTCTGCTGTACGGCGAGTCGTCGACAGTGACATGCAGAAGATCAACGCATTCCACAATGCATGTCTCCGGAGGATATTCTGAATCTGTGGTGCTGGAGGTTAAAACAACGCCGACTCCAATGGCTAGGACACGTCCTCAGAATGGACCAGAACTGCATTCCCAAAGTAGCCTTGAGATGGACCCCACCTGGAAAGAGGAAACAAGGGAGGCCAAAAACAACCTGGTGGAGAACTGTGACCTCAGAGCTGAAGGTCGGTGAACCTGACCTGGGGTGACACGCTGCCAAGGCTAGGACCAGATGGAGGCAGATAGTCACAGCCATTATGTTCCTAAAGAGGATTAAGTAAGTACGTAAGTATAGATTCAACAAGGCGCTGGAAACATTCCTGAGATTTCAGTCCATATTGACATTTATAGCATCACACAGTTGCTGTAGATTTGTCTGCTGCACATCCATGAGGTGAATCTCCTGTTCCACCACATCCCAAAGGTGCTCTATTGGATTGAGATCTGGTGACTGTGGAGGCCATTTGAGTACAGTGAACTCAGTGTCATGTTCAAGAAACCAGTTTGAGATGACGTGAGCTTTGTGACATGGCGCGTTATCCTGCTGGAAGTAGCCATTAGAAGATGTGTACATTGTGGTCATAAAGGGATGGACATGGTCAGCAACAATACTCGGGTAGGCTGTGGCGTTTAAACGATGCTCAATTGGTATTAAGGGGCCCAAAGTGTGCCAAGAAAATATCTCCCACACCATTACACCACCACCACCAGCAGCCTGAACCGTTGATGAAGGCAGGATGGATCCATGCTTTCATGTTGTTTACGACACATTCTGCCCCTACCATCTGAATGTCGCAGCAGAAATCGAGACTCATCAGACCAGGCAACGTTTTTCCAATCTTCTATTGTCCAATTTCTGTGGGCCCATGAAAGCTGAACAGTTTCCTGTTCTTAGCTGACAGGAGTGGCACCCGGTGTGGTCTGCTGCTGCTGTCGCCCATCTGCTTCAAGGTTCGACATGTTGTTGTGTTAAGAGATGCTCTTCTGCATACCTTGGTTGTAACAAGTGGTCATTTGAGTTACTGTTGCCATTTCTATCGCTCAAACCAGTTTGGCCATTCTCCCCTGACCTCTGCCATCAACAAGGCATTTTTCACTGGATATTTTTATCTTTTTGGGACCATTGTAAACCCTAGAGATGGTCCGCCTGGCACCAACAACCATGCCATTCACCTTTCTTCCCCATTCTGATGCTTCTTGGTTTGAACTTCAACTGATCGTCTTGACCATGTCTACATTCCTAAATGCATTGAGTTGCTGCCACGTGATTGGCTGATTAGATATTTGCGTTAACAAGGTGACTGTATATAGCCTTGATGACAAATAACAACAAGAACAATGAATTGAACAGGTGCTGCTGCTGTGCCTCTATGACTAGAGCAGAGGGAGATGTTCTTTTATTTTATTTAAGGATCCCCATTAGAAGCACACAGATGTACATCTAGTCTTCCTGGGGTTTTGAACATACAAAATACAGACATACAGACATAATAAATGTACAATCGAAGAGAGAGAGATGGACAGAGAGCAGTAGGCGGTTGCGAGTTATTTATATGTAAATAGAATTGAACACTGCTCTGTCATGTCTGTCCTGTCTGGTTCGAGTTGAAATTGAATTGTGTGTCTGTGTGTTCCCCTTATCTTCTTCTGTACTGGGACTGCAGATTATGGACTAAACTAGAGAACATAGCAGACATGTATGTTTGTGTGTGTGTGTCTCTCTCTCTCTCTCTCTCTCTCTCTCTCTCTCTCTCTCTCTCTCTCTCTCTCTCTCTCTCTCTCTCTCGCACGCGCACACACACACACACACACACACACACACACACACACACACACACACACACACACACATACACACTGTGGCAACCACTAGTCCCGGCCGATGGAAATTACACACCCGAATCAGAAAGGGACTGTGGTTTTAGCTGCTGCGGGTGTATTCAATAAAACAAAAAGGCTAAAGGTATAATTCTGTTAAACTTCTGTCTGTGTTTACCTATTACCACAGCAGCACACCACTTAACAAGCTCTGCCTGAGAATGAGAATGCCTGAGTGTCAAAACACACACACACACACACACACACACACACAGCAGGCTACATTACTGAGTCTCTGTATTATCACAGAACGAATAACTGACTGCTAAACAAACAAAGAAACAAAAAAGACTGTTAACTCACACTGTTAACTCACACTCGCCAAGTCATTTCAGAATGCTCCCACCTAGAGTGCTTTTGTGTGGTATTTACCTAGCAACAATACTTTGTAGTGGCTCCACAATTATGATTTTTGGTGAATAAAGTCACACGTGGCACACCCTCAGCCCTAAATGAGTTAAACAGAACAATAGCTAACACAATTGTCTGTGTCTGTCTGTCTGTCTGTCTGTGTCTGTCTGTCTGTCTGTGTCTGTCTGTCTCTCTGTGTATGTCTGTCTGTCTATCTGTCTGTCTGTCTGTGTCTGTCTGTGTCTGTCTGTCTCTCTGTGTCTGTCTGTCTGTGTGTCTGTCTATCTGTGTCTGTCTGTCTCTCTGTGTCTGTCTGTCTGTCTGTGTCTGTCTATCTGTCTGTCTGTCTGTGTCTGTCTGTCTCTCTGTGTCTGTCTGTCTGTCTATCTGTCTGTCTCTCTGTGTCTGTCTGTCTATCTGTGTCTGTCTGTCTGTCTGTGTGTCTGTGTGTAGGTATGAGGGAGTTGTCTCGTCCGCCTTTGAACCTGCGGAGGTTGTACGGTGAGACGTTGGAGACGGAGCCGGTCCTCATCATCATCTCCCCCGGGGCGGACCCCTCTCAGGAGCTGCTGGAGCTGGCCTCAGAGACCATGGGCCGAGACAGCTACCACGAGGTACACACGCACGTTTACACACAGACACACACACACACACACACGCACACATGAGCACTCATGCACACAGACAATCATACGCACACACACCTACTCTCACACAGATAGTTACAGTACACTTAACAGACTTAAACACACACACTCACACAGATGCTTACAGTATACAGACGTAAACACACACACACACACACACACACACACACACACACACTCACACACACAGATACTTACAGTACACAGATTTAAACACACACACACACACACACCATTAACAGCCCTATCCCATCATCGTGTCTCATCTTCTTCCAGTCTGTGGAGTTCCCCTCTCCTAGACTGTACCTTGTCGCTGTGTCTCTCCTAGACTGTACCTTGTCTCTGTGTGTCTCTAACAGACTGTACCTTGTCTCTGTGTGTCTCATAGACTGTACCTTGTCTCTGTGTCTCATAGACTGTACCTTGTCTCTGTGTCTCTAGCAGACTGTACCTTGTCTCTGTGTCTCTAGCAGACTGTACCTTGTCTCTGTGTCTGTAGACTGTACCTTGTCTCTGTGTGTCTCATAGACTGTACCTTGTATCTGTGTCTCTCATAGACTGTATCTTGTCTCTGTGTCTCTAACAGACTGTACCTTGTCTCTGTGTCTCTAACAGACTGTACCTTGTCTCTGTGTCTGTAGACTGTACCTTGTCTCTGTGTGTCTCTCATAGACTGTACCCTGTCTCTCTGTGTGTCTCATAGACTGTATCTTGTCTCTGTGTCTCTAACAGACTGTACCTTGTCTCTGTGTCTCTAACAGACTGTACCTTGTCTCTGTGTCTGTAGACTGTACCTTGTCTCTGTGTCTCTAACAGACTGTACCTTGTCTCTCTGTGTCTCTCATAGACTGTACCTTGTCTCTGTGTCTCTAGCAGACTGTACCTTGTCTCTGTGTCTCTAGATGGCCATGGGTCAGGGTCAGGCTGACGTGGCCCTGGCCTCTCTGAGGGAGTGTTCCCGCAGCGGAGACTGGCTCTGCCTCAAGAACCTGCACCTGGTCACCGCCTGGCTGCCCCTGCTCGAGAAGGTGTGTGTGTGTGAGTGTATGTGTGTGAGAGTGAGAGAGAGAGTGAGAGTGAGAGTGAGAGTGAGAGTGAGAGTGGGGATGGGGGTGGGGGTGCGAGTGAGGGTGAGGGTGGGGGTGGGGTGCGAGTGCGAGTGAGGGTGGGGGTGGGGGTGCGAGTGCGAGTGCGTGAGAGAGACAGAGAGAGAGACAGACACACAAATATACTCTGCTGTGTTCTCTAGTTGACTGTGAGTGTGAGTGTGAGTGTGCGCGAGTGTGAGTGTGAGTGTGAGCGTGCGCGAGCGTGTGTGAGTGTGTGTGTGTGTGTTCCCTGGGGATATGGTCAGTGTGTCACACTGTAGTGTGTGAGAGGGACAGTTTTTGGCAGCGATGGCCATGTGTAGTTTTTTGATCTCTGTGTTGATGTGTGTGTGTGTGTGTGTGTGTGTGTGTGTGTGTGTGTGTGTGTGTGTGTGTGTGTGTGTGTGTGTGTGTGTGTGTGTGTGTGTGTGCGCGTGTGTGTGTGTGTGTGTGTGCGTGTGCGCTTTCTCAGAGACGATCCCTCTTCTCCAGGGCTGCATGACAGCACTACCGCTCCCGCTGTGAACTAAACCTTACCCCCAGTGTCACATCAACTCTCTCTCTCTCTTTATCTTTGGCTTTTCTCCCTCTCCCTCCCTTCCCCTCTCTCTCTCTCTGTGCTCTGTGGAGTGATGTCATTACCGGATTCAGGGTGTGTGTGTGTGGCCTCTCTCTGCCCGGCAACTGCTGAGGACAGGGGGGTGATGAGGTTGGGGGGGGGGGCTCGGCAGCGGAGCTTGAAATCAAACAGTGAAGGAGAGGAGAGAAAGAGAATGTCTGGATGAAGAGAGAGAGAGAGGCGGGTGCGACGGCAGCAGACCCTGCAGACAGAGCAGACAGGTGAAGCCCACCCAGGGAGGAGAGAGAGGGCAGAAAAGATACTTCTCTTTATTCTATTATCTCTCTTTTCCTCCCTGCTCCCCGCCTTCCTCTCTTTCTTCGCCTGGAATCTCTGCCTCCTTCCTTTCTCCTCCTCTCCCTCCCTCTGTCTGTCCTCTCCTCCTCTCCCTCCCTCTGTCTGTCCTCTCCTCCTCTCCCTCCCTCTGTCTGTCCTCTGGGATGTGTTGCCAGTTGGTCAGAGAGAGAGAGAGAGAGAGAGAGAGAGGGAGGGAGGAAGGTAAAGTATAATTGAAGCTGTCAGTAAGCCCCTCTCTCCCTCTCTCTCTCTCTTTCTCCCTCTCTCTCCCTCCCTCTCTCTCTCTCCCTCCCCCCCTCCCTCCCTCCCTCCCTCTCTCTCTCTCCCTCCCTCCCTCCCTCCCTCTGCACTGCAGCAGTTTGGACCATTTAGCCGCCCCCACCCTCAGAACAGGATGGAACTGTGTCCCGATAAAGAGACAGTCTGAGATTTCGATTCATGGTATAGAGAAGTAGCTTTCATAGCGCTGGGGGACGAAAAACAGCTCTCAGTGAATACCGTTCAACAAATGTTCTCCTACGTTCTCTTTTTTCTCTTCTACTCTTTCCTCTCTTTCACTCTCTCCTGTCTGTCTTCCACCCCGTAGACACTTATTTCATTCATGTTTTCTTGCTGGACGTGACAACAGGAAGTATTGTGTGTCTCATGACACATTTTTGTTTTGGACAGTCGATTTTGAGAGGCTGGGAAATAAATCGGCACGGGCACAGAAATCACACATTTTCTCTCACTCTCGCCAACACACACACACACACACACACACACACACACACACACACACACACACACACACTCACACACACACTCACACTCACACTCACACACTCACACACACACACAGAACACTCACACTCACACACACACACACTCACACTTTCACACACACACTCACACACTCACACACACACACACACACTCACACACACACACACACACACTCACTCACACTCACACACACACTCACACACACACTCACACACACACACACACACACACACTCACACACACACTCACACATCACACACACACACACACACACACACTCACACACACACACACACACACACACACACACACACTCACACACACACACACACACACACACACACACTCACACACACACACACACACACACACACACACACACACACACACACACACACACAGAGAACACATATAAACAGTGGGGTCTCTCCCTCTTGTCTGATGTGATTCCGTCTCTGCTTACGTTTCTCCACAATACAATTAGGCTGATGTAGATTGGGGGAGTGTAGACAGACAGGCACATTGTAGCGTGTGAACGAGCATCCAATCGTATGGCACAAGGGCTCCCGGCGCCTTCAAGTCATGTTCAACCCGTCTAGTAAGAGGAGGAAAGAGACATAGAGAAGAGGGGGAGGTGAAGGGGAAAGAAAAAAGGGAATTTGAAGGAAATGAAAGAAAACAGGGTCACTGACAGCGACATAAAATGGAGAGAACGCGATGGATCGAAGAGGACAAGAGGGGGATGATGGGAGAGAGAGAGGGATGGAAGAAATGGAGAAAAAGAAAAAAAATATGGTTCTGGGCACCCGCAGGCTCTCTTATAGGCGCCTGTCGAGTCGAAACCATCTGACAAGGATCCTCAAGAAGAGTGTGTGAGTGTGTGTGTGGGGAAGGAGAAGAGTGTGTGAGTGTGTGTGTGGGGAAGGGTGTGTTGGGGGTAGGGGCAGTCTCCGAAATGTCTAAAAAAATCGATCTTAACATCTACTTCTGCACTGTGTGTGTCTGTGTCTGTGTCTGTGTCTGTGTGTCTGTGTCTGTGTGTCTGTGTGTCTCTGTGTCTCTGTGTCTCTGTGTGTGTGTGTGTGTGTGTGTGTGTCTTTCCTGTGTGTCTTCTCTCTCTCGTAGGAGCTGAACGTGCTGCAGCCTAAAGCAGGCTTCCGTCTGTGGCTGACGGCCGAAGTCCATCCCAAATTCCCCCCAATCCTGCTTCAGTCTAGCCTTAAGATCACCTACGAGGTACACCCCCCCCCCCCACACACACACACACACACACATCATCGCAGCTCTACCCTCTATGAAGCGGAGAGCTCTTTTTTATCTGACCTGAGAGCAGCCGTGTCGAAGTGCTGCGTAGCAGGCCATGTCACTTGGCTGTGCTAGGGTGAATCTTACCGCCTCCGGGCCATGTGTGTACGCCACGCGCGGCTCGGCTCATAGCCCGGGGGCCGTGCCAGTGGAGCGTGAGAGGGGGACTCGAGTGTGTATGATGAGCGGGGGAGAAAACGTTGTGAGTCGTGCTCTAGGGGTTATGTGCACCACTGACCAAGCATGCTGTTTGACAGGCTGACTTTAGAAACACACCGCACGCACGCGCGCACACGCTGTTCTCGCCGGGAAGTGGAGCTCACTTGATCTTTCGGCTCTCCGCCCCTCAGGCCAGCTGCTTTACTCTAATGTGACGCCGGAGCCCGGAGCACACTAGCCTCTCTGACCTACAGTCACTGGCCTCTCCCTACCGACCACCTCGCTCTGTCCAGGTCAAAGGGTATCCAGGACACTCGAAAGATCTAAATCATCCTCCCTTCAACAGTATAATTTCTGTCCATTGCCTTTGTGGTTTGTGTTGAATTGTGTCTGTAAAGGCTTTTTTCAAAATTCAAATGACGTTTCTCCCTCTCAGGCCCCTCCAGGTCTAAAGAAGAACCTGTTGAGGACGTACGAGTCGTGGAGCCCAGAGCAGATCAGTAAGGGAGGTCTGCTGCCCAGAGCCCAGTCCCTCTTCTGCCTCGCGTGGTTCCATGCTGTGTGCCAGGAGAGACGCAACTACATCCCCCAGGTGCCCGACATACATACACACACACACACACACACACACAAACACACACAGACCCTCAACCCCCCCATGTTCATACATACACAGATGGCTGTAAAAGAAAATCGGTTTGGTACGTACCATGGTTTTTAAGTCACGGTTCGTTTTTTGGTACAGCAGGGTAAACATTTACAAAACATATATTAGAGCTGTCAATCGATTACATTTTTAAATCAAGTTAATCACAAACATTTTCTGTGATTACTCAGATTAATCAAGTTTAAAATACTTGTATTTACTTGTATTTTGGGGGGAGATAAAACACATCTGTGGTGTTGGAATAAAGAAATTGGTTGGAGGAATCCGTTTTTAGTTTTGGACTGGCTCTCAATAGATCTATTTTCACACAATGTCCTGTCTTTCAACAATGACATAAATATCAGTAAATACAAAAGACAAATGTACAGAACAATAGGCTATCACTTTCATATTTTACAGTACATCAGTCCCATGTCTCATCAGTGCCTTATAATAAGTTATAATGCACATTCTTTGTGTTACAGTCAACATTATCACCAGATATTTTTTTCTTTCAGTAACATTTTCATTTAACATTTACTATTTTCATTTCCACTGCATGTTATCAAGAACATGTATCCTTGGCATCACCAACAGTGCATTTTTAACATTAATTTACTCTGACCTCCTTTACTACCTTTCAGCTTCTACTGGCCCATGGCTAGTCAATGTGAACAGTGAAGTTTCCCATGGTTAGTCAGTCCGAACAGTAGGGGTGTAACGGATCGCCCCCCACGGTTCGGCACGCATGTGTACCGCGGATCAAATGCAAAATTTAACCAAGTAATAATATTACTTAATATTAGTTAATATCCCTTGTAAATCACAATGTAGAGTTGCCATGAAAAGATAGACGCGACAGTTGCGTGCTTTGTTTTACTCTAAAGCTCAATGATAGGTTGATAATGGGGAAAAAAATCCAGAACAACAAGGCTGCGTTCGTAAATTTGCTATGGAATCTGATCAGCATTCATGGAACACCTCTTGTCCAATCAAATTACTTGGTCCCTTTATGACGTCGGACCCAGTGTGCTCTCCGGCGCTCTCAGAGCAAATTTACGAACGCAGCCCAAGTGTATCATGGCGAGTGCTGCTAATGTTGGCGACAGAGAAGAACTCGAAATGCCTCCCTCGTCATTTAAATCCCATGTATGGGAGAACTTTGGCTTCTCTGTCAATTATAACAATGACGGACAGTGTCATTGGAAGTGTGGTCGATAAAAAAGTTAAAGTGTTTAAACGTTGTGCAACGAGAAAGTCGTACGAGCATGGCCACACATTTGCCGCGACATCACCCTGGTGTGTTGACGGGAGGCACGAAAAAGGCAGCTTGACAACTTCTGATAATGTAGCCAATTTTTTCATACCATGTTTAAAGTAAAGTTTCACTTTATTATTTAGTTAAAAGTGGCATAAAACATGTTTATTTGTCTGCTTTAAAGAGCCCAGTGATTCACTGCTGCAACCAGGTGCCTCCTCCCTCTCTCCTACTGCATCATTTAAGTTGAATGTGTGTTTCTGTTTAATATGTAGCCTAATGTTTGAGTGTAGAATATGCTATGTATATACTGTATATCCACACACACACACATATATATATATATATATATATATATATATATATATATATATATATATATATATATATATATACTGTATATATATATACCAGTTTTGACATCTTGAATGTTGTTGGGTTTTACACAGTAGAAGTGGTGTTTTTACAGAATTCGAGGAAAAAGCTTTTTATTTTTATTTTTATGTTTTGTGTTGATCCACAAATGATCCGATCCGTGACTCAAAAACCGTGACACCGATCCGTGAGTTAGGTGATCCGTTACACCGTTACACCCCTACCGAACAGTGAAGTTGCTCAGCCTGTTTTACAAGCTTATCAAAGTCAGGTGCTATTTTGGAGGTTGAAAGGCGCAGTATGGCAGACAGGTGTTCATCATTCAGTCGAGATCTGTGCTTTGATTTATTGTAGTTCATCACCGACAAGGTTTGCTCACACATGTAAGTGGAGCCAAACAGCTCCAACCTACTCTGAGCCAGCCGGCGCGTGTGAGCGAACTGTGTTTCACTCAATGAGGCATAGAACTCGGGCAGAGTGCCGGTTTCAACCTCCTCCCGGATTGAAGTGATACACTCAAGATCAATAAGCTCCAGCTGCATGTTCGGTGGTGCTTTCATCGCATGAGAGAGGGCGTGACACAAGTTCCAGAGACTCTTAAATCTTGGCGCGGTCAGAGAAGCGCTGTGTAACCTCGGCCTGCAAGTCACCGCAGTGTCTCACCGCGACACCTCCACAGAAGCCAGTGTCGGAAAAATGAACGAATGACATGTCCCTCAACTGCCTGGTGAACAACACCAGCTTGCCTCCGAATGCCTTCACATGGTTGTACAGTTCATGCATAAACGCATTTTCCGTTACGTTGTGTTCAAACGGCCCAGAATGTCAATGGCAAAGTCGCGCAGCCAGCCCTCATCATGCAGTTGGGGGAAATCCTCAGCTTTACCTACACTGTCCATAAACATGCCAATCTCCTCTCTCCAAACCCGCTTAAATACTGTCCTTTGACGAACGTTTGAATGATAAAGTAAGTCACCGGGCTCTGCATCAGTGTCCTCTAACACAGTGTTTCTCAACTGGTAGGTCGCAACCTAAAAGTGGGTCGCGGACTCGTTCTGAATGGGTCGTGGAGAGTGTGTGGTCAAAAACAAAAAAAGTGTATTTTAGCACTACAAAAGTCAAAAATAGTTCTAGCACTTAGCTATCTCCTCTCAGACTTTTATTTTGACAGATATGCGTGAAAGACGCACGTACGCAAGCTGCAGATGAGTTAACAGGAAGGCTATGACCGTAGCCGCCTCGGCATTGATTAGTTTGGATGTCAAAAGCTTTAAAAAGCATGGCTTTCCATGGCTTCAATCTACAAAACATATTTACTTCATGGATAACATCTACAAAAAGTCTACATTTCCAGATGTGTGCCATGGTCACGTCAACATTTGATTGATTAGCCTGTCACTTGTCATTCGAACAGTAACTATGGCGAAGCGCAAATATGACCCTGAGTATGTAAAATAGGGATTTACGTACATTGCCGATAAAAAGGGACTGAAACCATACTGTGTGGTTTGTAGTGAAGTGCTCGCACAAGAGAGCATGAAACCATCAGTTAAATTAAACGGAGCGCCAAGAACATTCCTCATGCTGAGCTGTTTGACGACGAAATACGGCTTGAGCGAGTTGCGTGTCTTGCTGATGTCAGGATTCCCTCTCATCCTGGAGAACCTGGAAATTCAGAAACTATATTTCCAGTCATGGAAAACCTGGAAAATGTACAAAAATGACCAAATATCCTGGAAAAATATCCCGATAGCAGCTCGCATCATATTCAAGACCCTGGTGCTCGCCTACCAGGCAGCAAAAGGAACAGCCCCTGCCTACCTGCAGTCTATGGTCACCCCCCAAACTTCAGCCCGTTCACTCCGCTCCTCCACCTCTGCTGGCCGACTGGTTGTAAGTCGCTTTGGAATAAGGCGTCTGCTAAATGCCGAAAATGTAAATGTGAATGAAAAATGATTTCTCAAAAACAGTGGGAACCCTGTAATGTGTTTTGCAAACTTCAACACATTAAACGTGTCTATGCAAGGGTACAGTATTTTTGAACAGTCTGACAAAATCGCTGCATTCAAAAAGAAGATTGCATTGTGGGTAAATCACGTTGAGATGTTTCTCAACGCTTGTCATGAAGCACAATAGCTGGACACAGCGGCCAAAAATGCCCTGAACAGAATTCTCACGGCGCATCTCACTAAACTACAAACTCTGGTTTCATGACTACATCACAGAGAAACATGGAAAGTATCAATGTGGAGCAATGAAGATAATGAGCTGGTGGAGCTCGTGATGAGATCGTGATGAGATCGTGATCAGGTCGTGATCAGACGCTGAAAAGGAAATTCGGTGATGTAAGCCTCCCCTTCTGGTGCAACGATGTGATGGGATAGTATCCGTCCCTCGCCACTCATGCAGTGAAAATCCTCCTACCATTCAACACTACTTATCTGTGCAAAAGTGGCTTCTCAACTTTGGTCCAGCTCAAGTCAAAGCAGAGGAACATGTTGGACACTGAGCATGATCTGAGAGAAGCTCTGTCTACCATCACCCCAGACTCTGAGAGAAGCTCCTCTTTCTACCGTCACCCAGACTCTGAGAGTAGCTCCTCTGTCTACCGTCACCAGACTCTGAAACTCTTATCAGGAATAAAGCACATCTCCAATTATCTCATTAGCTTCCCCAAATCCCTGTTGAGTGAAAACAGCCCGTTTAGTAGGCCTACTCAGAGAGATTATCATATTATGTGTGTAGCAGTTATGCAGTTTTGATCATTTTATTCATATTCACCAGGCTCAACAGCACACCGTTGTGATGTTCATACTCATCACAGGATCAGTTTGTTATTGCTAGAGTAATGTGCTCTGAATGCTGGGATGAACATATCTGTGTATGTGTGATGCCCCTAATACATGGAACACTCTGCAGCAAACTCTCCGGTTGGAAGTCCTCCCCTCTGCCTCTTCCTTTAAACTCTTGGTGCAAAAACTGTATTCTACCGATTGCAATTGTTTTGAGTTTTTTTTCTTTCTTTTTTTCTCCTTTTAATCCTGTCTTGCTCACTGTTTGTTTGCCCTTGCTCACTGTTCTATTGTACACTCGACGTCACTGTAAATGAGGGTGACCTCAGTGCCTATCGAGTTTTAAATAAAGGTTTGAAATGAAAAATGTGTGGTTACTAGCCCATTTTTGAGAAACAAATTATCTTGGTTTCTAATTACATTTAATTTCTTTAATTCTATAAAAGTCGGTTGCGACTGAATGACCATGGGAACATGTGGATCCCAAGGCCAGACCAGTTGAGAACCACTGCTCTAACAGTTGAATGAATTCACAGTGATTGAGTCTTCTAGCTCTGAGTTGCTAGCATAGTTAGCATGCTTATTGGAGAAGTGAAAAAATGAGTGTCGATTTGATCGCAGACAGGATGCTAGCTAAGTGTGATCATTCATCTGGGAAAGGAAGAGAGAGGAGAGAGTGATTAGCGTCATATAGCCTAATATATATATACTTTTTGGGTTTGCACTCGGCTCTAATTTATCTGCGATTATCAACTGCTAAATTACTAACAATCTCTCTGTGGCGTGTGTGCGCGCATGCGTACTGGCCGAGATTATTTCAACACACAAAACAGTGCAGTGGGTAAAAGAACGCTGCGTTCGTTCGGT
>NC_137682.1:21993134-22003134 GCF_963989245.1 Nansenia antarctica
CCGTTCCTTTTCCTCTCTTCTCTCACCCCTGTGAGTTATGAGACACAGGTGCACCCTCTACACCTCACACCCAGTCTGTCTAGACAGCCCCCACACACACACACACACACACACACACACACACACACACACACACACATGCAGTGACACACGCACGCACGCATACACTCGTGTACTAACTCAGTAAACTCACCCAACCTAGACAGACACAAGGGCTTCTCATACACTACTGAAGGATGGCGGCTTAAATACACACAGTAATAATGGGACAGTGAAGCATTATTTTGTTCTTCTTTTGGCTCTACACTCCAAAAGTTCGGATTTGAAATCAATCAATTATTATTTTAAGTTTAAAGAAGAGATTCTCTTCTCCTCTTTTTAAAAAAAATTATATAATTTCACCATTCATAAAGTACAACCCTGGGGCGCTTCTGACCAGGGAAGATGTAGGATGTGTTTTGCGGTAGCTCCACTGGAATGTGACTTATTATATACTTTTTCTGCACTATTTTGTACCTTTGTCAATATCAGGCTGTAATATTGCAGCTATTTACTTTAGCTAACTTATTTTCCATTCGTGGACAATATATGATGGCAGGTCGAGGGAAATCCGATACTGTAACAGCAGACTATCCCCTGAGCCAGAAGCCCAACAGCAGCTAGATGCTAACGAGACTCCGCTTCTGAATATGAGACAGATGATGTACGAAATGTGCTCTGACATTTGCAGTAAATTTAAAAACTCCATCATTTCACAGGCTGTAAAAAGAGAGATAACAGCAGCTTTTGAGAGCAAAATTGTCTCTCCTGGCGACACTATTGCGGACCTCGAGTGCTTGGCTAACGACCATGATAGCAGGCTAACCGACCTTGAAGTTAACGTGAACATTCCTTTTCTAAGAAATGTTAGGACCTGGAGGACGTTCACGATGTAATAATGTTCCTCTGCTGGGCTTGCCTGAGGGTTCAGAGGGCCCTCGCCCCACCGAGTTTGCGGCACAACTCCTACGAGTTGGCAACAAACCCGAACTGGACCGGGCCCTGCCAGGCCCAAGGATGGGGAACATCCCGCCCCCCCTCCCCGTCCACTTGTCATTAAAGTAAACCTATTTCAAGTTCAGAACCAAATCCTGCGCCGAGCTGGGGAAGTCTCTCTTCACTCCTACATGGGTAGGATGATTTACATTCTCCTGACTTCACCCCGATGGTGGCTAGTAAATGGTCCGCCTTTGCCAAAGTGAAGAGGGAGCTCCATTCCTGCCCGGGCATAAAGCTTGGACACCTTTCTGCAACACTATGCATTACCCTGCCCGGCGGACAAACTCACAGGTTTAAATATCCATCATTGGCATTGGATTTTGTTGAGAAATGTTTTTTAAAAAGCAGTCACTCCAGACACTGTTTAGCGGATATGCTAACTGTCTAGCTAACCATTGTTGTTAGCTACAAGAACTACATTTCCCAATCATGGCAGGTGCGTTGCTTTGTAACGTTGTCAGTGGTCTCCTGTTGCAGGGTGATGTTGCTATTGCTCTCTTTTTTTCTTCCCTTTAAAATTGGTTACTATGATTACTTGAATGCACCTTTCCTGTTTAAATGTGTATAATTTCCTCAGTTACAAAAATTCTAACACTGCAGGTGCCATTCCCAAATCTCATAGTCGATTGTTTGATTTTTTTTTTTTTTTTTTTTTTTTTTACTGTTTAATGTAATACTTTTCTATTACTTATGCATCTTTAATACTGTGCACTTTTATTGAGTTCATAACTTGTCACATTTCCTCAGGGATCACCAGGTAGGTAGGTAGGTTGACACTAGAGAGCTACTAGAGGTGTGACACTTTGTTTGTTTCATTGGGGGAGGGTTGCACACATCCCGTTGGGGAGATGCTTCTACCAGAATCTTTGTGGGTGGGTGGGTGGTGGGGGGTATGTATTTGTGTTTTTCTTTTAAGACACCTGAATGCCCAATAGAGTGATAGACGAGACCGAACTGTGTCTCTCTTTTACAGGTCCGCCTTAGAAACGGCAGTGTCTTCAAAGAAGACACACACACAACCTTTTTGGCTTGATTCAAAGTGGCACATCCCCAATAAAATAACACGTTTTGGCAGTAAATAAAATCATTATGAAACAGCGAGATGCGTAGGATGACTAACTTAAAAAAAGTGCAACCACAATGTTTATATTCCTATATCAGTTTGTGCATCCTTTTCTGCTCTAAAGTCTGGATGAGGTCTGTACTAGGAACCGTCCTTAGAATGCCTTGCGCTAGCATTTAAAGGGCTGAGAGAGTTTGGAGCCTCGTCCTTGGAAGCGGATGGGGACCTGCACATCCTCGCCGTGTTTGACATCACACTTGTCTATGTCGTTATCCGGTGCTTTAGCAGATGGAGGTGGAGATGCAGAAGGCTTTGAGACACCGACTCCATTGTCCAGCCCTGCACTAGGTTGAACCTGCTGTTCCCAGTCTTGTAACACATCTTGTGACTCCAGCAGGCTAGAATCTGAGGGGTTTCCTGTTGTGGTGCCTTTGATGACGAGGCCATTGCTGCCAGTGCTGGTGCTTGCCGGGCAGGCCTGGTTCAGTAGCATGGTGGTCACTGTCACTGTCTATGGTGATGAAGGTGGGGGAGCGTTTCCCCCGGGCCTTCCTTCCTCCTGTGCCGCTTCTTCTTGTGCTTCTTCTTGTGGTGCTTCCTGGCCCCCCCGTCGACCATCTCCACACTCAGGCTTCTGCTCCAGTTCTCTCTGTCCGTCCTCTCCATGGACATCTTACAGTGCTTCTCCTTGCTCTTCTTGTCTCTCACACCCAGCGAGAGAGACGGAAGCGCGGGTCGTTGTTGTGGTTTGGAAGGTGAGGAAGGCCGCTTGCTGGTCGTCAACGGGTTCCTCCAGGTATCTTGTTTTGTGCTTCCTCTTCCCAACTGGGCTTCCTGTGGCGGGATTTCCTGGGGCTGGAAATCAATCCCATCTGGCAACACTGTTAGGAAGGCGAATTGATCCCTGTTCAGCACAGCAGGCACAGTTACAAGCCCTTCTGAAGGCTGAAAAGGTGAACAAGCTTGTTTTTCTGGCAAAAAAAACTAGAACAGCCTTACAGACTAAATCTAAGACTAATCTCGATGCAACTTTCAGGCCCACTGTGACGGGGTACATTGCATTTACATTAACATTGCAGACCACTACAGACCACTACAGACCGCAAGGGTCTGTAGGATACAATACAAATTGTTTTTGGTAATGCATATGCCTGAAGAAGGTCTATGAAAGACCGAAAGCTCCCACAATAACATCGGATGGCGCTTTGGATGAAGGATCTTATGGAAGGAGATGAACTAAGTGACCATCGGAAATAAATAAATCAATACTTCGGGACCCGCAGCCAAAGCCAATCACAGAAGCCAGGTAGGCTTGCCGGTGTGTGCGCATTACGCTGTGTATTAATGGATGGAATACGGCTTGCATATTCACTGCTGTTTGGCTGATTGATTACCGGTTGAGTCAGTTTTGGAGTGCTGGCATTATCCTGGTTGGCAGACTCTTGGTGTTGTCTGATGTTGTCAAATAAGGAATCTCTGCTTTGTCTCTTTGAAGTTGCCGCTGTGCTGCTGATGTGAATATGATGTTTGCTGGTTGAATTTCCTTTCGGTCTGTAGATGTGTCTTAAATGCACAAATAATGTATTGAAAAGAAATCGCATTCCAGCGACCACTTATATTTGTGAAACTATGAAGTAGCCTAATTGTGCTTCTGGTGTTTTGGACACAAATGTATTGTAGTAGTATACTATAGGGCTCCATTATTTGAAATTGGCGGCTCAAAATGTTCATTTTGAATCCCGGTTAACCGGAAAAAAAACGCGGTTATTTTTCGATAACGATTTCTCCTATTATTCAAATCTGATATCCACTGGTCAAGGAAATCCTAAATCTCTGTTCTACACCATTAATAGACTCCTCCAGCCTCCTGACAGCTCCCTCCACACCACGTTCTTCATCACTGCAACAGATTCATTGATTACTTTCAAAGTAAGATGAATGGCATCTATCAGCAGCTCATTCTTCATCTATCCCTCCATCTGACACAACTGTTCCTCCACTCCCACCTCCCTGTTCCCTCTCTGCCCTCTCCCCTGTGGAAATTGACTCTATCATGACGCTGGTCTCTGGCTCCCGCCCATCCACCTGCTCCCTGGACCCCATGCCCACCTCTCTGGTCAAGGCTAGCCTGACTGTCCTCTGCCCCCTCATGTCGATATCATCAACTCATCAATCTTAACCGTCCCCACTGCACTGAAACTAGCTGCTGTCACTCCCATCCTAAAGAAGCAGGGCCTGGACCCAGACAACCTCAGTTATTTCCGATCCATCTCCAACCTCTCCTTTCTCAGCAAGATTCTAGAACGTGCAGTTGCCTCTCAACTCCAGAACCACATGTCACACTGTTTGAACCACTGTTTGAACCACTACAATCCGGATTCAGGGCCAAGCACTGCACCGAAACAGCTCTGGTCAAGGTGGTCAGTGATCTCCTCTTGGCTGCTGCTGATGGCAATGTCAACATACTCATTCTCCTTGACCTTTCTGCGGCTTTTGATACTATCTAGCACACCATCCTCCTGGACCAACTTGAGTCATGCTGGACCCAACCCTTTCTTTTGAACCACACATACGGTCAGTCACCAAGTCTGCCTTCTTCCATCTCTAAACCATCTCCCGTCTCCGAAACTCACTCTCTGATACTTCCGCCCAAAACATGAATACATTTTTAGAACAATACAAAAACAAGACATACTAGCCAACCCCCCACCCCCCAACAAAACAAAAACAAAAAGGGACAGTACAGTATAAAAAAGAGGAACCTAAAAAAAACTAAAACAGTAAAAGAGAGGACTCAAAAGAAACAAAGAAATAACTGTGTTGCGGCTGAATGACCAGGGCTGAATGACCATTCACACACCAAGAAAGACAATCGTTTATCATTGCCTTCTAACCGTCCAGTATATAATATGAATATACTGACAATATAAATACAAATAGTAGCGTACTGTGTACTTTGTAAAATTAGTAATAAGACTATCTGATCACCTAAAGAAGGAATAGAATTAACAAAAGAGAAAATAGGATTCCAAGTTTTGTTGGACTCATCAGAGCAGCCCCTTACATTATACTTAATCTTCTCTAGACATAAAAAGGATTTTATGGACATTAAGTCGTTCAACCAAGAATTAGAAGATGGAGGCTTTTGGTCCTTCCAATGCAGTAAAATACGTCTGCGGGCGACGAGCGAAGCAAAGGCTATAACATTGTTCTCCCTGGTAGTGAAGCGGGAAAATTCCTCAGAGACACCAAAAATAGAGATTAAAGGGCTAGGAACCACCGGCTTATTGAAAGCCTTCAAGAGTGTATCATAAAAAGAGAACCAAAAAGAATCCAGCTTTGGACAGCAAAAAAATGTGTGTGTGGCTGGCCGGAGAGAGATAACATCTATCACATACCTCACTGGTGTCAGACGGTTTGCTTTTACAGTTAGAGTTTAGCTTTGGTCAGGTGTGACCTTGTGTAGGACCTTAAACTGTATCAGTGCCAGTCTGGGCAAGATAAAGTAGAGTTGACTCTGTCCACGGCCCCCTGCCGCCGTTCAGGTGAAAAGGTAATACCAAGCTCTTTTGACAAAGTGTTCCTAGTTGCAAAAGGAGACGATAAAGCTAACATGATTCACTCCACCACAGTTTAAATGACTCCACGGACTACAGGGAAAGATAGAATTGTGTCAGTGAGAGAATCAAGTGGTTGATGGGGGGAAATTGGGGAAGTTACAGCGAGCAAAGTCTCGGATTTGAAAATATCAAATTTACTCTTGAGAATAAACATGGGAACTATTTGGTCCGAAAATGTCTTTCAAAATCAACTGGGAAGCCGTCTGGGTGCCGTCTGGGTGCCGATACCTTGCCTTTCTGCATCAATTTGAGACTGCCTGTAACCTCTTCTAAACTACGTGGATTATCTAGATTCTTTTAAGTTGTTTGGTTAATTATGGGGAAGTCCAAATTGTCTAAGAATGTGTTCATTAAGGTATTGTCAGGTGGGGCCTCTGACTTAGAATCATTAGAATCATCTTTTGGAGTGTACAGCTCCAAAAAAAAAAAATGCTTCACTAATCCCTTACTTACGATGGGCTTTGTATACTGTACAAGCAGATGAACACACAACCTTACTCTGAAACACGCATACTCTCTCCACACACTCTTGTGGACTTGGCTGAGATGGAGGCCATATTGTGTCAGCGAGTGCCTAGCGTTGTTCTGGCAGTCTCGGTTCCCTGCTCCTCAGCTGAACTGTTAGAGAGGCAATTAAAGATGTAATTACTCCACCAATTACAGACATGATTGCTCACCCTGATTGAGAGAGGAAATTGCTCCGACATGCTGTATGACATGGCACTTATTCCTGCTAAATCAGGATCAGTGTGTAATGTCTAATACCCAGCTTCTTCCTCACAGCTCAAATTATGACAAGCTACCAGTGGCTCTGAGCACGCTCTCTCTCTCTCTCTCTCTCTCTCTCTCTCTCTCTCTCTCTCTCTCTCTTTCTCTCTCTCTCTCTCTCTCTCTCTCTCTCTGTCTCTCTCTGTGTCATCTCTCTCTCTCTCTGTCCTCACTCTCTCTCTCTCTCAATCTCTCTCTCTCTGTCCTCACTCTCTCTCTCTGTGTCCTCACTCTCTCTCTCTCTCTATCTCACGCTCTCTCTCTCTCTCTCTCTGTCCTCACTCTCTCTCTCTCAATCTCTCTCAATCTCTCTCTCTCTCTCTATCTGTCCTCACTCTCTCTCTCAATCTCTCAATCTCTCTCTGTCTCTCACTCTCTTTCTCTCTCTCTCTCTCTCTCTCTCAATCTCTCTCTCTCAATCTCTCTCTCTCTCTCTGTCTCTCACTCTCTCTCTCTCTCTCTCTCATATCACTGTCTCACTCTCCTACTAGTTTTTTGTAGTCTGGTACCTACTGTGTAAATCACACAGTCTTGTTCTCTTAGAAGACGATCTGTAAAAGATCTTTAACATCAGAGTTGTGCTTTACTTGATACTGACCAGTACTCATTCACATATACACCCGATGGGAAAGTCAACTAATCGTTGGGTAATCTGCTAGTCAGCAATACAATGGACCTATCACTAAGCCACGCCCCCTTTGAAAACTCGGACAAACAAACAACGCTTCACTGACAGTGACTGACTGACCGACTGTGACTGAATGACATTCAGTGACTTACAATGGTGGGAGTTGGCAAATTTCTGATTTCTGATTTACCACAGCAAGTAATAGACATGTTTTTTTAAAGATGACAAGAATATTTTGTCTAGAAGCTTTTCACCATCAGATATTAGCAAGTTGTTTGTCAGAGTTTTCTGCCTGTAGTGACTTTTGCTGTGATATGATTGGACAAACTAAACTTACAAATTGCCATAACTAAACACTCAAATCACTGTCACAAAGTCTTCTTACTAAAAATGTTGCAATATAACACTACTAGCCCAGACACTCAAACTTTACTTTCACGAGATTGTCATCCCGGAGCCTATACCAGGATGATCTGTTCAAGTGCTGACAATTTGATCTGTTATTGGAGTCTTTTTCTTCACACTAGTCATCGCCCTCTCGCCCGCCAGCCCATTCCTTGGCTGTTCTGGTTGAGAGTGAGAGAGAGATTCAGGGAGCTGGAGAACTGGAGAACCTGCCAAACCTGCAGCGCTCAGATAACCACAGCTGACACCTCACACACCCCCGGAGAACCCCGGCTCAGACTGAGTGTGCGTGCTGAGGGCAGAGACAGTAGTTAAGAGCTGTGAGGTGGAACGTTATTAGAGGTTCCCTGTCAGACGTGATGGACGACGCATGATGTCCTGCCTGTGTGTGCGTTGAGAGAGAGAGAGACAGAGCTCTAACGCGTGTGCTGTCGTCCCAAACGGAGGTCGTCCCCCCACGGACGTTAATAAAATAACTGCTGTTATGGAACCCGTGTCCCTAACCCTCCATCTCAGTTTTTTCCCTAATTGTCTGTTTTTAATGTAATAGCGTTGTTACAATTTCAAAAACACACATCAAAAATCTGGAAGCGTTTTTTTATGATTACCAGAGCTTTGTTTGATAGCCAACGATTAAGGGGCGATTAACGCCAGCTCCCAGTAGTTGCAAATGGTCCATGGCCTTAAGTTATGAATGGCTTACCCATTTAAACCGTAATGGCTATGCTCTCTCATCCCCTCTTTCTCTCAATCTTTCTTTTCTCTCCCCCTCTCTCTTTTCGCTCCCTGGCGTCATCTGTCACTGTCACTGTGATCCCTCCCTCTGCTTCTGGAGAAACTGCCATCCCATTCTCTCTCTCTCAGGCCTCTGCGGACCCCGTGTCACAACCAGGAAGCTGTAGTCCATAAGCACACACACACACACACACACACACACACACACACACACACACAGGGTTCCCGCGCTGGTTTTAAAAAGCCTTGAAGTCTAAAATCCGGCATTCCAATTTATAAGGCCTAAAAAGGTCCCAAATTTCAGTTATTCGGTCTAAAAACGAGGTGCTAGGTCTTAAAAATGAGATCCTGCAAGGAAATCAGTCCGACCACATCTATTTACGCGGAAATTAAGCAAGTTGGAACCAAAGAATGCCAATTCGCTTCCTTTTTTGTCTGTATGGCAGTGAAATCCCTAATTTCATCACCTCGAGGATGCCAAAAAGCTATCGTATGGTTTCGCGAATAGGTCTAAAATTCTATTCAAAGAGGTCTAAAAAAGGTCTAAAAGGGTTTTAAATTTGACTTGTTGAAACTTGTAGGAACCCTGCACACATTGCCTTAATGTTTCAGCCTCTACAGTGTGTGGTTTGACAGAGGAGGGAGGCAGGTGAGGGTGTACTAGTGGATATGAATGGGCATGGCAGAGTTACATTTAAATGTGCAGTACTGGAGTTTAGTGTAAATACTGACTACTCTAGGAATGGTCTTTAGATATAATATGACTACTCAGGTTGTGGGAAATAGACTGCGCTATGCGTGTGTGTGTTTGTGTTAGGAACATGTTGTTTACAGTTTGTTGGGTTTGTGTCTGTTCTGACACATAATGTCTAGAACATTCATCCATTCAGCCTCGTTGCTATTAACCCCACACATTTGTCTTTGTGTGATCTTTATGTAAAAGCCCTCTTTCCTACACATCTCTTCTTGGGGTTGTCTGTTATTGTGCGACTATAGATTGTCGGAGACATACGGTATCCACAGAGGAAGTTAGATATTAGGGTTCTGGGGCCTCATTAATAAAGCTTGCGTATGCCCACATTTTTGGGGGGGGGGTTTATAAAAAACTAACTTGGCATGAAACTGTGCACCTCTACGTACACTGAGACCCATGCGTACGCCAGAAACTGGAGAAATTAGCAACTGCAACTCTGCTGGCAGAAGGATGAAACTGGAGAAACCCTTTGAAATGGATACTATTTCCACCAACATTAATCCAAATATGACCTCTCACATATTCTATATGAAGGATAGGACACAAAGGATATACGTGCACACTGCACATATCTTATTCGTCCTTGTCCTGTGTGTATCATATTGATATTCATGCAAATATATTGACTTTTTACATTCATGTTCATTGCACGTAGCGAGAGGCTGGACAAGTTGAGCACCGTCCACATTGACTTCACAGTAATGAACGTCTTCATAAGGGGAACGTTCCCCATAAGTCCAATGATTGCGATGTCCATCCATTGAAGAACATGAACAAGCCCACTGTAGACAACTGACTATCATCCCCAAGCACACCCCATTGACAGGTGCATCTCAGAAAAAAAGTAGATCGTGGATCATTATTTTCCATAATTTAATTATGGAAAATACCCCTACCCCCCCCCCCCCCTCTCTCCCCATACCCCTAACCCCCCCCCTCTCTCTCCCCATACCCCTAACCGCCCCCTCTCTCCCCATACCCCTAACCCC
>NC_137682.1:22005634-22008134 GCF_963989245.1 Nansenia antarctica
TTAGTGAGTTTTATTTCAGATCATTCACCTCAGCGAAACAACCACCAGGAGGCGTCGTTGAGCATAACGGTTATGCTAAAAGTGTGTTGTAGTAGAGCCTTTACAAACATTGCCGCCTGACGAGTTATGTGAAGAGTAGCATACGAGTTGTTGTTTCAGTGTGGAAAAGGACAAATGATTGTCTGCTCAGAGAAGTTCTAAACGACGTCCTTAGATACATTTGACGATTTAGAACAAATCATGTCGTCATGGACACTTCATAAAATGATGTCAGACATATGTGTGTCTGCAAAATTGGATATTAATTGGATTATTAACTCATAGCGATACAATGCTTCTCAGTTGATTCTGCGCATTTCAGCAGTATACGGCGTGCTCACAAAAAACAGTTGTTTCCCACACTATCCTCCTCAACCGACCTCCGAGGTGTCACCAGCACAGCCCTCTCCTGGTTCCAGTCCCACCTCTCCAACAGGGGACAGTTTGTTACCATCAATGGCTCGAGTTCCCCCCCCCAGCCCCAGTCAACCATGGTGTGCCTCAAGGCTCTGTGCTCGGACCCCTCCTGTTCACCGTCTACATGCTCCCCCTCGGCCAGATCATCCGCCATCACGGCCTCAACTACCACTGCTACGCTGATGATACTCAAATCTATCTCAGCTCTACTCCATCCTCCCAGCTCCCCCCTCATACAAAATCCTCCTCCTCACCTACAAGTCCCTCCATGCCCGTGCCCCCTAGTACTTATCCCACCTCCTCCGCCCACATACCCCTCCCGAAACCTGCGGTGGTCAGACTCTGGCCTGCTTGCCAGAGATTATGTCAACAATGATGTCAATAATATAACAACAATAGAAAAGAGCAATAAACAGGAAACAAAGTGAATAAATAGACAACAAAAAAAAGAAAAAGTAAACAAGCAGAAAACCAATATGAACAAGCCGCCCCCCCAAAAAAAGTCAGTCAACACCACTATCTTGATAGTTACCATAACGACAACAACAGCTACACTGACCTCAACACCAGTAACAGCCATAGTACATGTGTAGCCTACAGTCAATTCCTAGTGTAGTTTGTGGTAGCCTGTGTTGGTATTAGCTACATCCGGGGCCATTGTCACTGGCCTTTTTGGTCCCTGTTATTCAGTCTGGAATTACAATGGTGTTGAATCACGAATCAATGTAATATACAGTCTACTGAACTGTAATGTAAACAATGTTCTGTTAGTGCTAGATAAAGAGAAGTGTTGTGTGGTTTGGAATTCAACTGCTGTTACTGTACATCATGGCAGGGTTACTCACAACCAGGTAGATATCTTGGGATCCCTGAAGATTTGGTTGTTGTATAATGAGTAATAATAGGGTTAGGTCAGCCTGACTTTCATGCCCTGTAACCTGTGTTGTGTTAGAATTGGAATATTTCACGTTTTCTCTCCATGATTCTCAGGGGATATCGTTCATTGGTAGAGTCATTTGCTCCCTTCAGCTTCCTCCCTCTTTCAAGCACCGCCACTTTCGTTGTATAATGAGTATAGCATCATAACAGTGGGTCACGGTTTGTCGGGTACCTTTCTGCCAGATCCACGTGCCCTTGGAAATCCAGACTTTCAGCCGGCTCCGCTGTCATCTCCAGTTGCTCTTTCAGGAAGTGGTTTCTTTTTCCTCACCGTGTGATCCTTGTATTCTCCCTCTTCCACTCCCATTATGAGGATGTTGCGCTGCGTACTTCTGCATGAAGGGGGAATGGAGAATGGATGCATTCTATCATTTATTGAGAGCTGCGTTGAGTGTAGCGTACACTCTTTACCTCCATCTTCACCACCATCCCAGTCGCTTCATCTCACTGGGACTTCCTCCCGCTGCAGCGGCCTGCTTATTGACGGCTTATTGACTGTATACCGGTACATTCTATTTACTTATCTTATCTATCCATCTGTCATTTTTCTGCTGCCATGGCTTATGGAGTTGGCAACGGTGGTATCATACGAACAAATGTCCTTCAGCTCTATGGACAGAACTGAACAATACACAGCAAAATGGGGAGGCTACTTGGGATATATTGCTAGTCGGTAGTAAGACTTAAGTTAAAAAATTGGATGAGTGATCTATGGGTGCTTTTTTATTTATTTGAAATTTTTTATTTCCGATAGTTGTCTCTATATTATTTTAGTTTGTTGACAGCAAGAGTTATTCTGTGATATTGTTATAATTTTATACAAAAGTTGTATGAGTTGAGAAATGTGTTGAACAAATGTGACAATATGAAAAATTTAATAAAATATTGATTAAAAAAAATAAAAAATAAAAAAACGTACTGCTGCCACAAAGAGCTCCCAGATGGCTGTACCAGCACTCTACGTCTGGGGTAGCTCTATCTGGAGCAGATAGACAGACGGACGTTTAGCTCTGTCTAAACCAACACCAACCTCCTAATCTCACGTGTGTGTGTGTGTGTGTGTGTGTGTGTGTGCAGGGGCAGTGTTTTGATTCCTCCTAATAGC
>NC_137682.1:22015634-22044097 GCF_963989245.1 Nansenia antarctica
ACACATATAAGATAAACATTTATGAACATGTCTTATGTCTACTGTTCAGTGTTCTGATGGTCCATGGGTAGAAACTGTTGGACAGCCTGTTTGTTCTAGCCTTTATGCTCCTGTACCTCACTCCAGAGCGCATCAGGCTGAACAGGTGGTGACCAGGGTGGAGGTGGTCTTTAAGAATCCTTCCTGCTCTGGAGAGGCACCGAGAGCGTGCCACGTCATCCAGGGAGGGCAGGGGACAGCCGATTATTTTTTCCGCTGACTTCACCACTCTCTTTTTTTTTTTTTTTTTTTTTTTTTATGTGTGGTTCTTCTGTATGTCTCCATTAGGGTTGATAAGCGAGAACCAGTTTCCTTGGATTTACAACCCAAACCCATTCCGTTACCCAAGATAAATAATTGCCAAAAAATAACATTTGTGTTATTTTTATGAACAGCGTGACGTGAAATGGAACTGTTGAATAATCTGCAATGGCCTTCCCTGGTGTGCTATCTGCATGATCATTCATCAACGCTGTGTGTGTGTGTGTGTGTGTGTGTGTGTGTGTGTGTGTGTGTGTGTGTGTGTGTGTGTGTGTGTGCGTGTGTGTGTGTGTGTGTGTGTGTGTGAGTCCTGTTGTAGCCTACTATAGTTTACTTCCACAACGTTGCCATCAATTCAAAGTGATAAACAGTGTTGATGCTGAAACCGGATGCAACCTTGATATGCAGTTACAGTTTTTCCAAATGGTTGAAACGCATTTCCTGAAACTATATCTCCATTTCTCAAAGCTCTAAACCCAAAACTGAGAAGAGTTAACCATTTTTGTCAAAACTCCAAAACCTCCCAAACTTTTGTTGTCTTTCCACCAAAATGATACACACGTGTCATATCATATCATCATATCATATCATATCATAGGAATATCTCTTACAGAGCATCAATTAAACACTTTGCTAAATATAAAACACTACCGTAAATAAGACCTTGAGAGATGATCATCGACTTGATCGAAATGATGATGAATGCAATAACAACATGTTAGCTTTTATGTATAGTGTACGTTAGAATGGTACCTCATCTCTAATGACGTTACACTCCAGGGCTTGATGGGAATACCAGGTTACCCAAGAGGAAAGTGATTTATTCTCGGAATTACAGGGAAACATTCTAGTCTCCATCTCCTGGTATTTGGTATTTCAGGATTGTTTGTTTTGATTAGAATATTGTTTTTATAAATATGAAGTGTTTGTTTTAGTGTATTGTGCCTGTGTATGAGGGGAAGGAGAGATGGTACAAATGGATTAACACACTTTTAACACCCCACCATAACCCCCACTACACACACACAGACACACACACACACACACACACCACACACAGACACACACACACCACACACAGACACACACACCACACACACACACACACCACACACAGACACACCGCACACACACTCACACACACACACACACCACACACAGACACACACACACACACACACACACACACACACACACACATGTTCTAAATGTGTTCATCTGACCAGGCTGGGGATACTGAACTGTGAAGCCATCATCCCTATCAATCACGCTCCACACTCACCATTACACACACACACACACACACACACACACACACACACACACACACACACACACACATTGCAGCAGGTAAAATGTGCATGTTGCACTTCTTGCCTCTTATCCTCTTTCCACCACAGAGCCTGAAGACTGAGACAACCACAAGGTCATAACCTCCTCTGATTAACTGTGGTGTCCTCGGAGAGGAGAGGGATTCTCTCACTCTGTTTTATCTTCTCTAACCCCCCCTCCCTCCCCATCTTCCTTCGTATACAACCACCCCTTTCTCTCTCCCTCTCATCCCCCTGAAGAGAGGGATTCTCGTTCCATTGGGATTGGTAAGATAATGTGAGGTATTAAAAAGTGAACTCTCACTCCTAGGTCTGCGACTGCATTTTTGAAAACTCTTCAATGAGGTCACTTTTCTTTCTCTCTCTCTCTCTTTCCTTTAAGGAGGAAGATGGACTTGAATGAATGAATGAATGGTCTTTATTGTCATTGCTATAGTACAGGTACCAAACAACGACATTTAGGAGGGGTGGCTCCCCTGGTGCTAGGAAAGAAAAAAAAAAAACTAAAAAAGACAAGAAGGGAAGGAGCTGGTTTACATAAATAAAGGCTATGTACACTATCCACTATACTATACTGTACAGATAGACGACTAGGGTTGTCATATTGCACATAGTGTTATTGCACATTCATTTAAAGTGTCGCAGTTTGCAGGCTTGAAATTTACATATTTGTGCCTCAGCACTACACCTGATTTTTTTCAGTCCAGCAGCTGCCATCAATCCGACTTGACTCACACTGAGCCCACGCTGAACACTACTTGCCACTTGCTGTTTTTGATGAAGGACATTGGTGAAAGACTGAACAGGCCTGAGTTTACCCCTGGACATGAGGTACCCTTTTTTTCTTTGTTTTACTATCTGTCTTACCATGCCTTAGATACTACTGTAGCATATTCAGTTGTTTTCATATGTCATCACAATGCCTTTCCACTTGATCTCCTGTTGTGACTGTAGTAGGCTGTGTCTTTTTTGGGGTAGGCTATCCCACACTTATGGGCCGACTGGCGCAGAGTGTTGTCCAGCTCAGGTTCAAGTGCACCATTCTTTTTTATTATTATTCTATTGCCTGTTTCCTCCATTCCTTGGATACTATTGTGGTGTATTCAAACTAATCCCATGCGTCGCCATAGTGCCTTTTCACTTTGTCCTTTGTTGTGACTGTAGTGGGCTATATTTCATTCTGTTTTGAATAGCTCTCCTATTTTTGTTGCATTTGTGTGGGAGGCTTATCTCCTACTTATGAGATGAATGACAGACAGTGTGTTTAAGTTTAGGCTCAAATGTATTCTTCTTTTTTTATTATTTGTTTATTATTGCCTTTGTTATTGCCTGTTTTACCTTGCCTAGGATTCTACTGTAGGGTATTCACAATTTTGGTTTGACAGTGAAAATTCTCCAGTGTCTCCAGTGACAACAAACAGACACTGTAGGGATGGACGGTTTCCAATGTTTTAAACCGAGAAACTGTTAACGAAAATAACCTTGTCAAAACTTGCCAAACAGACACGCGCACATGGCTATTTATGAGGATGTGGGTCGGGAGTACCGAAGGGGACACGCCCCCTCAACAAAAAGAATACACTACCCCCACCCATGTTTGCTGACAAACTGTAGGTATTTAGTGAATGTAAAACCAAGCCATGACACAAAACATCAACAGGGCACAGGAGCCATACCCATAGACCTAGACTAAACAACAGTCACTTCACCAAAGCCCAGTTTAATTTGTCCAGTGCTTTCTCCACTGTCACTTTGCACAGAGCCACAAGGTCTTCCAGGGCCAACTTTCTGACCTGTAGAGGGTTGGAATAGCCTTTAACACTAGAAGAGCCGTGAGGGGTCATTTGACATTTTACCTGTGAGTGATTTTTTTATCTTTGCACTCGATCAAATTTCAGGACCCTCCTTTCATGACTTTTCCTAGATATGTGCGTTCTACCACCCAGTATCCTTACATTTTCAAAATCACTTCAGGATAAGATAGTATAATAGCTGTTTGGCAGTTTTTCTGTGTTGGAGGCAGGCTAAAAAAAGAAGCGCCCTCTAGTGATCTCTGTGTGTAAATAGCAGATTTACATTCTAAAAAGGGGGTCTATTTGACCCCCAAGGCGGCTCTACTAGTAGGTAAAATAGGCACGGCTGTTGTACTGTAGTGTTAAACTGTTGTTTGGGTGCATATCTAATCCATAAAGCTAATTGTACTGTACAGTACCTGCTATATCCATTAACAGTATCTCTAACCCTAACCCTAACACACTTACAGTATGTTAGATACTTTTTTAAAAGCTTGGGGGAAATTCTGCCCCCACAGAATCTGTCTGGTCCTAGCGATCTTGTCTGTTTTTTTTATATTGAAGAATGTTCAAGATTAGAATCCTGACAGCGGCTAACTGGCCGTTAGACCACCCTCCGACCGTCACAACCAATGGAGCAACTGAGATTAACGACCACTTAGGCCTGTCTGCTCACATCAGCCAATCAGAGACCTTGCTCCACTGAGGGGACGCCCTTGAGCTCTCAGACACACACACACACACACACACACACACACACACACACACATACACACACACACACACACACACACACACACACACACACACTGGCTACACTCTTTCATAAACACTCGCCACTTAATTCACCATACTTGGGTGGCGGCGTGTCACTCTGTCCGCATGTTTATGGTTTCCCAGAAACAGCAAATCACCACGGAAACGGCTGGGCAGACTTACAGCCGCAGCCCTGCCTCCCCCTGCCTCCCCCTGCCTCCCACCCTTAGACACACTATGTATCACACTCACACACGCACCAACACATGCACACACACAAACACACACACACACAAACACACCTACACACACACGCACGCACACATGCACGCACGCATTAGCTGTTACTAGCATAGAAATGACCACAAAGTTTGCGTTCGCAAAGTTCAGAGAAGTTCAGAGAATTCTGTTCTGATGAGGCACGAAACATCACATGCCCTGCCCCTAAGTCCCACCAGATGCATTATGGACTATAATGATGAATGCATACACACGGACAGAACATGATTATGTTTTATTATTCTATTATAGTATTGCTCAATTGTATCTTGCCTTATTGTTTCCTTTCATAAATATTGCCATTTTGTTTCCTCTGCTGCAATGTCGGCTGGAACTGAAAGCATAAGAATGTCACTCTCTTGTACTTGTATAATGGGATGCAATAAACTTTTAAAAAATCATGAATGTTGTGGCTGTCCTGGGGGAGTGGTTGGTGGATGGATACAACCAGCTTATTGTTCCCACCCATTACCTGCCTGTGCCTCTGTTGATTTGAGGTGTATCAACATCCATATAGGCATATCTTCTCCAACTTTTTTTCAATGTACAAACGTTTTTTCAATGTTTTTATTTCAGGGGGGGGTGCCATTCCCCCTCATCCCGACTCAACTCGAAATCCAGTATCATTTAGCGCGTGGCCGGGCAAGGTCCGTTGTGGAGTGCGTATAGGCATGTTGAAGAGAGATAGACAGCTCCGGAGGGATATAAAGAAAGACTGAAATACAATCATAAACATTAGTTCCCTTTCAATCTTGAATTAAACTCATTTTCTCGGCTGATAACAACATCGTTAATTTTATTACGAGCCACTTGCATGAATGACAGTAGGCAGAGCGTCTCACATGGCTGTAATAACTGCATAACCAGTAGGTGATTTGCGTACGCAAGTCGAAAACACGGCATAGAGATTTGATCGTTTCCACGTTCAAATTGACTCACGTTGAAAGATCGGGTAAGATCAAAATTTGATCTAAGCACGTTTTATAAATGAGGCCCCTGGTCTGATGAAAAGGTCCGTATGCCGGCAATTCTCAAGTTATGCAAATGACCAAAACCCTTATTTTTTAAAATATTTTTGCATTTTTATCACATTACGAAAGTTTAAGTGTTAACAACCTTGAACTTACCTTGCCATACTTGGGGACTTTTTCACCAGATCTGTCACATGGTCTTCTGAGTAGCTTATAAAGACCCATCATCTCCAGATAAACATTCTTTCATCAACTCAGGAGGACAGATGAGTCATACAGCATCTACCCTGGAAGGCTGAGGTAGGCTTCGCCACACACACACACACACACACACACACACACACACACACACACACACACACACACACACACACACAGTAGTTTTTAACTCAAACTTAAACACTCACTGTGTGTGTGTGTGTGTGTGTGTGTGTGTGTGTGTGTGTGTGTGTGTGTCTTAGAGAGAGAGAGGGCAGGAAAGAGAGTTTGCATCACATGTGCATCAAGATCCTGTAATATATAATGGACTTAAACCCACCATCTGTTAATAATTGGAAAAAAACTGTTGAAGAGATAAAAGAAATGGAAAGAATTACTTGCAAAGTGGGAGGCCGTGAAGAGAAATTCACTATGAACTGGAGTAAATGGATCGAATGAATGAGTAGGAAGGAAGCCCCCCCCCCCCCCCCCAATCCCACCCCTCCCACCCCCCCCTCCCTTTGTCTCTTACTTTTCTATTTCTATCCCTATAATTTCTCTCTTTCTTTTCTATATTTTCTCTCTAGTCTCTATTCTTTATTTTCTTTATTTTTTGTTTTCTTTATAAAAAATAAAAAAACTAACAAAAATGATGCAGGATGAACTTAAACAAGTGAAGAAAACTTGTAAAGTGTGTGAAATTAACTTGTGAAATGTAATGTAAAGTCCTGCAATAAAGTATTAAAAAAAAAAAAAAAGATCCTGTAATATACGGTGTGTGTATGTATGTGTGTGTGTGTGTGTGTGTGTGTGTGTGTGTGTGTGTGTGTGTGTGTTCTATTGAGGCTTTCCTCTGTATCATCAGTCTTGCATCAGGATAGCATCAGCAACTTACTAGGGCAAGGCTTAGAGTGTACCAGGAACACTGTTGTTGTGTGTGGTACTCTCCTTGTCCTCTCTCTTCATTTCACCCTCTTTAATGAGCGTCTGCTCTCACGTGACTGTGTGTGCTGCTCATGAGGGATGTAGCCCCTCCCCCTCTGCTCTCTCCAATGATACTGTGTGATGTGATGAGGATCAGTGAGTGTCAGGCCAGGACCAGAGAATATCCTGTGTGTGATTTAACACTGGAACAGCCTGCCTAAAAGAGCCGCCTCAGGGGTCAAATGACCCCCTCTTTACAATGCTCAAGCTGCTACTTACACACAACGACCACTAGTTGGCCACTTGTAAATTAGCCTGCTTCCTACACAGAAAAACGGCAAAATTGCTCTATACTAGCTTGAAAATGGAAGGATACTGGGTGGTAGAACGCACATATCTAAAAAAAAAAGTCATGGAAGGAGGGTCCTGAAATTTGAAATTTTGCAAAGATATAACATGTTTCTTTGCTCACAGGGGTCAAATGACCCCTCGTGGCTGTTCTAGTGTTAACACTACAACAGCCGTGCCTATTTTACCTACTAGTAGAGCCGCCTTGGGGGTCAAATTGACCCCCTTTTTAGCAAGTACATCTGCTATTTACACACAGAGATCACTAGAGGGCGCTTCATTTTTTAGCCTGCCTCCTACACAGCTTTGTACTATCTTATCCTGAAGTGATTTTGAAAATGTAAGGATACTGGCTGGTAGAACGCACATATCTAGGAAACGTCATGAAAGGAGGGTCCTGAAATTTGATTGAGTGCAAAGATTAGCTGTGACCCCTCACGGCTCTTCTAGTGTTAACCTATGTCTAACGCTGTATGTGTGTCAAGCCAAACACAGGAGACCGGTGCCCATAGGCTACCCTGAGAAACACAAAGAATATCTTGCCGTCCTTGTCCTTAAATACCATCCCAACAATAAGACATTACAGACATCGATGGGAGAGTCCTGTCTGCCTATACTATAAACAAACTATAAACAAATAAATTACAATAGCAAAGGAATTGACAACAGGCGGAATATCCTCAGGACGTCCGACTCCAACAGGCATGTTCATTCAACTGTCAATAGGTGTCCTGGGCTGAGAGAGGGCGGTAGTGGTCACCGTTCACACTGGAAGATCAGACGATCTTCACTGTCTTTGTATCAGCCACATTTAAACACGTTCAGATCACATGGCTGGCGCCACCAAACCCGTCTCCAGAACATACAGAGTGTTCAGACAATGGGGATCCGTGTGAATGATGATGAGGTCAGCTGGTTTAGATGGACGTGTCAGAGAGCAGTCTTCCTGTCACTGTCTGACCCTGCTTCCCCTGTCTGCTGAGAGTGGGACACACACACACACACACACACACACACACACACACACAGGTGCACTGTGGTGAGAGTTGAGTATTTACTGTGGAACCTTCCTGTTTTGAGTGGTTGAAATTCCAAAAATCTTGGAAAGCTTTTCCAGAGTGGTGTTTACAGGATAAACCCATGGAAAGAAAAATTGCTGGAATGCCGTGGTTTTACAGAGCTACGTAGTGGTGGAGGGTAATACTAGGTGTGTGTGTGTGTGTGTGTGTGTGTGTGTGCGTGTGTGTGTGTGTGTGTGTGTGTGTGTGTGTGCGTGTGTGTGTGTGTGTGTGTGTGTGCGTGTCTGTATGTGTGTGTGTCTGTCTGTGTGTGTGTCTGTCTGTCTGTGTGTGTGTGTGTGTGTGTGTGTGTGTGTCTGTCTGTGTGTGTGTGTGTGTGCGTGTGTGTGCGTGTGTGTGTGTGTGTGTGTGTGTGTGTGCGTGTGTGTGTGTGTGTGGTGTGCTGGGCTGTGAGGTGAGCCCACTGCCATATGTTTCCTGTTGTTGCACCTCCTCTGTCTGATCGCCGCAAGAGAGGGGTCACACGCCAAAGACACACACACACACATACACAGACACACACATACACACACATACACACACACACACACACACACACACACACACACACACAGATGCATACAAACATGTTCCCGCTCCAAGCAGTAGATGAAATATGTCCGAAAATGTTGTTCAGTTGCTGTACTTTTTCCCCCTGTTTTTTTCTCCAGCCTGTTCTGTCCATTCTTGTTTTGTCCTGAAGGGTTAGACTGTGTGGGAGGGCGGTAAAGGTTAGGCTAGGGGAAGGCTTGTATGATGGGAAATCAGAGCGCACGAGTCCAGAGTGAGATGAGCGCTTTCTCACATTCACATTTGAAACAACCTCAGGCAATTCAGGTAATTGACATGTCTCTGAGCTGTGAGGTCACGGTGCCATCATTTGTTATAACACCCTCTCCGCCAGACAGAGATCACACAGTCAAAGTCACACTCACCTACACACACACACACACACACACACACACACACACACACACACACACACACACACATCATATCATCAAATTACACCAACTCTATGGTTAATGCTCTGGGGCTCTGTCAGATCTCTCCATGCTGTTCACCTTATTTCCAATATTAGCCCCCGAGAAACACAGAACGTCTTTGGATTCCGACATCCCACTGTCTCTATTATTCACTAGATTTATTTAATATTCATACTTAGATGAAAGCTGTTCTAAAATGTAGAGAAAGCGAGGGTGGAAAGAGGAGGAGAGGAGAGGCGAGAAGAGGAGAGGAGAGGAGAGGCGAGGAGAAATAGATAGAGTTTAGTGATAGGTAATGATCTTAAAAGTGAATCATCTGCCTCAATGGTTTATTCTGCATTCATGACCAAGTAGGAAACTCAGAATGCCCACCTGTGGTCTTGGACCTCAGAGACAACAACATGAATGCCTGCAGGTGATGACTAACGTTGGCCAGTTAGAACTGCTTTCACTTTCAATTTGGCAAGTTTGCAACTGTCCGAAATGTATCCCATGCACGAAAACAAACTTCAACAGCTTAGAAACACAGGGTTGTTATAGTTCCATTTCATATAAGAACAAGCTTCTGAAAATCTGCTTCTGAAAAGCCCTGCTCACAGTTACTTTGTTGTTGACATGATGTCAGAGACCAAGGGCCCTATTATGCACTTCATAAGTCTTAAGCAATAAGACGAGGCGGTAGATCTAAACTTAAGACGTGGAGGCGTGGTCAAGGCCACTTTGCTATTATGCGTGCGGTAGTGGGCGCCTAAGACCCGGCGCTAAGCCCAGAAATTAGTCATGGGTGTGTTTTGGGCGTCTTCTCAATCAACCCAATCAGCGTGCCAGGTGCCATTCCCTTTAAGAACCGGCTGCGTTAAGTCATAAGCGCTATGCTATTATGCAGTTCATAGGCGCTAGACTTCATGCAATACAAGGACCCCAATTGAAATAAGCCAGTGGCTTTCTTGGGTTTTTATCCTGTTAGTTGACCTTGTATGTAATATGTACTGTCATGTACCTACTTCTGCAAATCTTCTAATAAAGTTTTCAATCAATCAATCAATCATGCACGTTTTGAAACACGAGCGCGCCTCCGCGGTTTGCGCATGCGCGCTGACCCACTTCTTAAGAATTCGGTCGGCGCGCATGCGCAAAACGCGGAGGCGCGCTCGTGTTTCAAAACGTGCATGAAGTCTAGCGCCTAAGAACTTTTCAAACCACTTCTTAGCGCTAGGCGCAAAGTCAGATCGCATAATAGCAGGGGCGCCTAGCGCACTTCATTAACATATGAACACTCCCACAATGAGTAATATATGCACGGGAGTCTTACGTCTTATGTGTGGGCGCCTAGCGACACCTGCATAATAGCAGTAGCGCGTATGAAGCGCATAATAAGGGTGGCGGTAGGTCTTAACCTGGCGGTGCGTCTTAATTAAGACTTAAGACGTCAAGTTAAGAAGTGCATAATAGTATATTATTATTATTATTATTATACTATTCTCTAGGTTTCCATGGTACCAGCAGGTGGCGAGCCTTCCTGATAAGGTGTTTGTAAGGTGTGTTTGAGTATGTACAGTATGTGTTTGTGTATGTATTGTTTGTGATTATAGTGGATATTGCCGTGGACAGTGGGGTGGATTACAGAAGCTTGACCCCAAATTGATGATTGAACTCACTTGCCAACCAGCTGCAGTAGCTACTTATTCATAGAGAGTTAACTCTTAATCAGCCTGTGAGTAAAATAAATGTTGATGTCTTTGCACTCGATTCAATTTCAGGACCCTACTTTCATGACTTTTCCTAGATATGTGCGTTGTACCACCCAGTATCCTTACACTTTCAAAATCACATCAGGATAAGCTAATATAAAGCTATTTTGCCGTTTTTCTGTGTAGGAAGCAGGCTAAATATTTACAAGCGGCCAACTAGTGGTCGTTGTGTGTAAATAGCAGCTTAGCATTGAGAAAGAGGGCTCAGAGGCGGCTCTTTTACTAGGTAAAAAGGCACGGCTGTTCTAGTGTTAACTCTTGGCAGAGATGCTAACAGGCCTTGTTACACTATCACCTACGTTTGGGAGAGTGCGCCCACTTCACTAACCCTCGTGTGGGCACAGCTCTCTGATGGCCTCAATCACTCTTCCCACTGCTGACACCAGTGTAGCGAACAGCAGCAGGGCCGTCTAGGATAGAGTAGCTCGCCCCGAGCTAGAATCAAACTCGTGACCCTCCGCTTGGCAATATTTGTTGTTACATTATTTTATTATAAAACGGCCTTATGAAGCCTTCTGTAAAAATACTCCGGGGAGAATGAGGTCTCAGTGTCACAGAGCTCTACCCTCGAGGAGGCACGGAGTGTGTTTTAGTTAGCTGTCTCTCCTCCAAACCCCCCCCCCCCCCCACCCCTCACACACTTGCACGCACGCACACACACACACACACACACACACACACACACACACACACACACAGCTGACTAAAGGCTCATCTGTTAGACAAAGCGTGTTGACCTCGATTCTGTATGTGTGTTTTTGCCCTCAGGAGAAAAGATAAGAGGCTGCTGACAGATGCAAGAACAGCGTTCTAGGAAAGACAGGAAACAAATGGGATGTGCTCTCTTCCTCCATTTCTCTTTCTCTCACACACAATCTCCTCATTCGTTTTCATTCCATTCCCCCCCCCCCCCCCCCTCTCTCTCTCTCTCTCTTTCTCGCCTTCAGAAGGAACACAGCTATAAGTGGGAGCTAAAAAGCGAGACGGGGTTGGAGTTGTCTATGAAAACTAAATGTTTGTCTTACCCAGAATAACTCATGAACATGTTGCAGGCCTGGCTGCAGGGCAGAGTGCTGTCTAACGATAACAACTCAGGAAGTGGCTGCCACGGCAACCGCAGAGGAAGCCATTGTGAGTGGCAGCGCCCGTCCGAGGGAGGGACATGGCAGGAAAAGAGCTCTGCTATTAGTCAACTTGAATCAGGACACTGACACGGTAGAATTCTACTGCACTTTAAGAGATGAGAGAGATGGAGAGGAGCCGCATAGGTGAAAAGGCAGAGTCCCACCATGAAGGTGTAAGGTTGAATAAATAAATCAAAATACTGAGTCAGAGGCCGTCTCCGGGATAATTCAAAAGCATTCATCCAACTGTGATGGATTACTACTGTGATGGATTGGCCAGACAGAGGTGTGGCTAAGGAAGGCTTCACATGTGAGAGTGAGTGTGCATGCTGCACACTCTTCAAAAGG
Organism: Nansenia antarctica; assembly: GCF_963989245.1. Taxonomy (NCBI): domain Eukaryota; kingdom Metazoa; phylum Chordata; class Actinopteri; order Argentiniformes; family Microstomatidae; genus Nansenia; species Nansenia antarctica. The sequence continues at coordinate 22,027,802 of NC_137682.1, forward strand.
GCAGTGCAGCAAGGATATGACAGGTACACATATACAGAAATATATATATATATATAGAGAGGGAGAGAGAGAGAGAGAGAGAGAGAGATAGAGAGAGATATCCTCCCACATCACACTCACATTTGCATTAGAAGACTAAATTATCAAAGAAATCAATTACCCACATGAATACAAAGTAAAAGAAACCAGTTGTGAAGTGAGTGGGAGTGAGTGGTTGCCAGAAAGCATTTGTGACTAGATGTACGTGTATGTAAGTCAGTCTGTGCGAGTGCGTCTGCATGTGAAATCATAATGAATCTCTAAACATAACAATGCTTACATAAGTGGTCACATCGAGAAGAAGGTGGGAGAAAGAAAGATTATTATCTTTTCCCTTTCATTTCAATCTCTCTGTACGTTCATCCTCTGATCTTCTAAACACAGGAAATGGTTTCCATGGTGACATGTAGGGTGTGTGTGTCTGTGTGTGAGTGAGTGATGAGGACATGTGATGAAATAAAGGTAGAGAAAGAGTCTCAAGGGCATTATTGAGAATGCACACTGCTTCGGAACACAGATCATCTTTCTGGGACTAGGTAGACATTGGCCCGAACCACTGACACAGGATCTGATATTATTTCATGCCTCTATGGATACGGTGTGGATACTTCTACCCAAAGCCCAAAAAAACTCTGGAAAGTCTTAAAAGATCTTGGTTCTTCAAACAAACATAAGATCAAATCTTTCAACAGCTGGGTATTTTGCTGGATATTTTAACTTTTTTTTTTTTTTTTACTGCTATTGCTGCTTCTCTTGTTTCTAAGCTTCCAGCTAGTACAGGAAAATAAGGTATATATTTTCTTTGGGTTTTTTATCCAAGCAAAGGTGTTGTCGATGATATGTTTGTGTTATGCATCTGAGGAACAAGTGGTGGAAATGTTGTCTTCACTCAGTGCCAATAAGGCAACTGGATTAGACAGCAGTTTGTAAAAGATAGTGCTGAGGTGACAGCCAGTCGTATTACTCATATAGTAAATATACCAATCAAATATGGAATTTACCCAAGAGAGCTAAAGCAGGCTAGAGTTGTCCCACTCCACAACAAGAACAGTATGACAGAGGTGGGACATGATAGGCCAGTGTCTATCTTGAGCATAACATCTAAGATAATTGAGAAAATTATCTTTAATCAACTTCATGATTACCTTAATCGGCATGATTTACTATATAAGTATCAGTCAGGTTTTAGAACTTATTACTACAGAAGGCTTTTCACCCTGTGGACCATCATATTCTTTTCTCTAAGCTGAGGTGTCTGGGTCTAAATCAGATGTCAGTTAAATGGTTTGAATCATACTTAACTGACAGATCTCAGATGTCAGATGTCAGGGGCCATGGAGGTGATGTGGGGTGCCCCAGGGGTCCATTCTGGGTCCATTACTGTTTCTGATTTATGTCAATGACATGCTGGCAGTTGTACAGTGCAAACTTTTGCTCATTTGATTCAGTTCTCCTGGTGTCAGGAAAGGACCCAACGGGGCTAGAGGAAGCCTTGAGCAGGGAACTTGAACTGGTAAGGGAGTGGTTCATTGACAATAAACTGTCATTACATCTCGGTAAAACCAATTCTATTTTATTTGGGTCAAATCAAAAGCTAAAAAAACTTGGTAGGATCAGAGTAACTTGTGCAGGAGATGTCACTGAGTCCAGATCAAGCGTTACTTATCTCAGATTAACACTACACCAATCTCGTTCAGGTGTCTTAATTGCAGAAAGAGTTCTTGCAAAGAGTGCAAACAAGCTAAAGTGTCTGTATCTGAAAACTAGAGAGTTTGACACAAGAATTGAAAGGTTGCTTGTGTCTGCACTCATACAGTGTCATTTCGACCATGTTCAGCCTGGTTTAATGGTCCGTCAGCCAAGCTAAAACATAAGCTACAGGTGATGCAAAATAACATAATCCTTTACATGTTGAACGCTCCCTCCAGAACCCATATTGGGGTACCTGAATTTAAAGCAGTCAACATGCCTCCAGTCGAGCAGCGCGTTGAACAGCTCAAGCTGAAACGTATGTTCAGGGTGATAAATGGGACTGCCCCAGCTTACCTGAGCAGTCAAGTTGGGATGGTGCACTCCCGGCATAATCTAATACTAGAGCGAGTGTACGCACTTGCACAGTAGCTAGGGTGAGCAGCACTGCCGCTCTGAGCTCTTTTTATTATTCAGAGGGTGTATTATGGAACTGTCTTCCTCTGACAGTTAATCTCTACATGTTTTTACTGGTCAGGTCATGGTACATCTCTGGAAGAAAGTTTCCCACAGGCATTAGGCTTTGATTTTACAACTATACAACGCATACACCTAGCCTTACACGCAGTCATACACACTCCTACCCATACACAAACACTCTGATACGCAGCACTTGTGTGTAAAGAACGACAAACTGTATTCTGATTGTATCTTGTTTGTTCTTTGGTGTATTGTTTTTGGTTGTTCTTTGTCTACCAACGAGGACCACGTTGGAAACAAGTGTTTCAGTACACTTTTACGTGATATCCTCTGGGATGTACTGTCTGTATTTTTTACCCAAATAAAAATCAATCAATCAATCAAAATAGTGTGTGTGTGTGTGTGTGTACCAAGTGTTTGGTGGTTCAATGCAGATACAGACAAGAACAGAGACTAGACTAGTATCTAACCGATCTCTATTCATCTTTAAATGTTACAACAACTACAACAACAACAACAACAACAACAAACAAAAAACAGGTGGCTACTTACAGTCCAACTCAAGTTTTGTCAATAACGCTCTCTGTTTTGGAGTGAACAGTTATACAACTGGAAACATATACACTTGAAATACTTTATTTATCAAAAGAACAACCAGCTGATATCTTTAATAAAAAATAGGAACACAATAAATTATTCACCAAAGCATACTGTTCTATCATGGATAATATAAAAGGCAGGTTCAATATTTATTTGGATCAAACTAAATTCTGTTACATCTTGTGTTTTCTTTGCCTCTCCTTGAAGGTTTTATTACAAATATTAAAACAACATACAGTAGAACAAATGTAGCACTTCAAAAAAAGAGGAATGTTACTTTGAAGCTGAGGACAAAGGAATGTGCTGATAAAACTGGCAAAGCCAGCACACACACACACACACACACACACACACACACACACACACACACACACACACACTAAGACAGACAGAGACAGACACAGACACAGACACAGACACAGAGACAGAGACACACACACACACACACACACACACACACAGAGACAGACACAGACACAGAGACAGACACACACACACACAGAGACAGACACACACACAGAGACAGACACACACACAGAGAGACAGACACAGAGACAGACACAGAGACAGACACACACACAGACACAGAGACACAGACCCAGAGACACAGACCCAGAGACAGAGACCCAGAGACACACAGAGACAGACCCAGAGAAACAGAGACAGACAGACAGACACACACACAGAGACAGACAGAGACAGACAGAGACAGAGACACAGAGACAGACACACAGACACAGAGAGAGACAGACAGACAGACACACACAGACAGACACACAGACACTGAGACAGACACAGACACACAGAGACAGAGAGAGACAGAGACACAGAGACACAGACACAGAGAGAGACAGACAGACAGACAGACAGACACGCACACAGTAACTGAATAAATAAATTGGCCTTTCAGAAACTGCAGTATAAAAGGAGGGGCAGTCAAACACAGAGGAACCATTCAAGGTGTGTGTGTGTGTGTGTGTGTGTGTGTGTGTGTGCCTTGTTCGGGCTTTGTTCAGTGTACAGTATGTATGTACTGTCTGTGGCTACACAAGGAAATAATTTAAACATTTCACAGAGGGTACAGAACAGAGGCGTGGGAAAGACAAAGAGACAGAGAGAGGGCTGGTAGAATAACGTGCATCTCCTCTCATTTCTTGGAGACTGTCTGCCACATGACTGAGAGAGAGAGAGAGAGAGAGAGAGAGAGAGAGAGAGAGAGAGAGAGAGAGAGAGAGAGAGAGAGAGAGAGAGAGAGAGAGAGAGAGAGAGAGAGAGGTGATGCCAACACTGCCAGGTCTGCCCAAAAGCAAGCATGAACTCAATACCCTACTCAGCTGACACACACCATGCACACACACACACCAAAGATGTTTTTTTCTCTCCATTTCCTTGCTATATTGTTTAATCAAAACATCTGTTTACAATTAAACCCATCAACTGTCTCCCTCTGCTCCTCTCCACTCTGTGTCTGACCGTCGTTAAAGAGCTTGGGACTGTGTGACAGAGCGAGTTGATGGTCAGGGCTCAAGTAGGAGTAAGTACAGCAAGCAGATCAAATCACTGCTGCCTTGGTGTTACAATGAGGGAGGCCACATCTTGTATTCTTTGCTACACAGACACAAACCCATCCTCGTGGACATGCATGCACATGTATACACAACCACGCACACACACTCATATACAAATACAATGCCAGTCCAAGGACAACACGAGTGGTGAGTGAAGCTTTGTCTTTTGACTGTTCTGATTAATCGGAGTCATTGAAAGGACTGGACCTGACCGTGAAGTTAGAGAGACATATCCTGGCTGTGAATTTCAACCTTTTATCGAAGTAAACAGGTCAAGAGACGTCTCTCTAACTTCAAGGTCAGGTTCCTGTCCTTTCAATGAACCGAAGGGTAAAACACACAGGGAACCAGGTCTGCAAATATTGCAGGAATAAGAAAACATTACAAACATTCCAACCAAAGTCTCTTTCGCTCTTGTTTTGGGGGTCTAGTGTTGTGATACTCTGCATTAGCAAGATTCCTGGTTGGGTGGTTGGTATGATTGGAACGTAGGGGGGGGAGTATAGAATGTTCTGATTTCAAATGAAGCCCCCTTTGAAGTGTCTGTGAGGGGCGGGAGGGAGGGAGGGAGGGAGAGAGGGAAGGATGGAGGGAGTGAGGGGGGGATTTTCGGAACAGGGCTCTGTATCCCCCCATCTCTTCCATTTATCTGAAGAATGATAGAGGGCAGAATTAGCAGAAAGCAAAAAACAGAAGGAGAACTTTTTGAAAAGGTCAGCAAAGAATTTTAAATAAATAAGCATGTTTTCTTTAGAAAGGGGAGTAGATCTTGGGCCGGCTGTGTGTGTGTGTGCGGTTTGGCCGTTGTGGTCCACACACACACACACACACACACACACACACACACACACACACACACACAGTTTACTTAGTGTTCTCCATCCCTTGTTCTGTCCTCCCATGCCCTCCACTAACATATTTCACAATGATTGTACAGAGCGAAAAAAAAAAAAAACTTAAAAATAGACAAAAACAAAGACGCTGACAGATACACACAGGCACAGCACGGACATACCACCACGGACACCTTAACAGACCCTAGATCAGGTGAATCTGAATAAGCTTGCCTGAACATGGCTAGGGATGGGAGGGGGAGGGGGTCCAGGCAGGAATGACAGGGTGTAGGGGGGTGTACACAGATGCAGAGTCTTGATGAAAAGAGAGATATATACACTATCTCCAGATAATAGAGCCAGAGCTGTGTGTCCTCAGCGTGGGGGTCTGGAGTGACACACACAGTCACATGTCTCATGGTGGGTAAGGTGGACCTCCTCTAGGACCCAGCGGACACGTGTCGTCCGACGCCGCGAATACCCCCCAGCCTCAGGAGCGTACTTCAACACCTACAGAGGGGTGGGGGAACAAACACACATTATTATTATTATTATTATTATTATTATTACAATTCTTCCACCTGATTTTGATTAAACTGTTGAAATGGTGAAACTGCAATTTATGAACCACTGTAGATGTTACACCATTTAACTGTACAATGTTCCAAAAACTCCAAATGATGAACTCTGACAAAAAAATGCTGATACCTATAAAACATTTTTTAACTATTAAACCTTATGGAATGTTGATTTAGGCCAACATTCTGTGAGCTCCTTTGTTAATGCAACTGCCATACATGGACCTTTCAGGACTCAACAGGAGACGGCAGGTTGCTCATCATCAAGTTCACAGGCGACACAACAGTGATAGGCCTGATAAGCAACAATGACGAGTCAGCCTACAGGGAGGAGGTTCAACACCTGGCGGGGTGGTGTGCCGCCAACAACCTAGCCCTCAGCACCAAGAAGACCAAGGAACTCATTGTGGATTACTGGAAAAAGGATTACAGGAATCAATGGGGTGGAGGTGGAGTGTGTTTCTAGCTTCAAGTTCTTGGGTGCCCACATCTCCGAGGACCTCTCTTGGACCCTCAACTCCTCCACTCTGGTCAAAAAGGCTATACTTCCTGAGGAGACTGAAAAAATCCCAGCTGTCTCCCAGGATTCTGGTCAATTTATATCGGTGCACCATCGAGAGCATTCGGACTAACTCATAATAACTAACCATGCCATCGAGAGCATTCTGACTAACTCATAATAACTAACCATGCCATCGAGAGCTTCCAGGAAAAGCGGTGTCTGCGGAGGGAGCGAGGCAAAATTGAAGACACCTCTCACCCCAGTCACAGACTGTTTGCCCTCCGCCCACAAGGGAGGCTGTACAGGAGCAGAAAATCCCAGCAGCCTTGCCCCCCCCCCTGGCATGCCTCTAGCCCCCCACCCAGCACCCCTCCACCCCCCAACAGGAGGAACATTGCCCATTGAACATTGCACACACAGGCCTTCAATTTGCTTTTGCAGCACTGCTGTTTTATACACTGTACCCTAACTGTACCTATCTTCGCACTTGCCTGTACATATCACACTGTACATATCATATTGATATTCATATTGACTTTTTATATTGATATGCATTCCATGTCTACTGACATTATATGCATTTACTCACTGTAATAACGTATATTGTCCCACCATCCACTGTCCATATATTCATGGCTTTTGCAATATTTACTATCTGGTTAGATGCCAAACTGCGTTTCGTTGTCTTTGTACTTATACTCTGTCAATGACAATCAAGTTTAACAAAGTCGAGACACCCATTTGTGCCTGCCGCACAGGATCTCAGGCAGCAATGCAGAGATCTCAACATCAGTGCGGCAGGATGGGCGGATCATATGTGGCGCGCGGAGTGGGAGGCTAACACCTCCAAACTCCGCGACCACATCCCAGTCGCCGGCGCTGAGCCCCTCGGGATGGACTTGCCAAGGCTATCCTGGGTGAGGCTCAATCGTCTCCGGACCGGCGTCGGGCGTTTCCGCTCATCAATGCACAGATGGGGCTTGGCCCCAAATGCGTCGTGCGAGTGTGGCGCAGAGGACCAAACCGCAGACCATATTATCCTGGATTGCCCGGTGTACCACCCACCCAACGGGATGCATGGTCTGTCGGTATTAGATGACGAGACGATGACGTGGCTTCTGGAGGGGTGTCCAGAAATATAGCCCGGGTGAGCCCCATAACCAGGTCTCGGGGTGGTAAAAGGGTAGCCCCTCGGCCCCGAGCCTGGTGGAGTGGAGAGGAAAAACAACTACCCATACGCCGAAGAAGAAGTTTAACTAAAAACTAACACACATTGATACAGTACTATTTATAAGAAAAGAAACACAGACCTGCAAAACTTACTGACAGTTCATTACATATATATGCATTGACATATTATTGACATATCGAGCTTGTTAGCAAAAGCCTCCCTCTACCTACCATAGTGCTTTTGAATAAAGGAATTGTAATGAAAAGAAGCAGGCATGCCTGAAGATATGATATGAGATTATGAAAGACCGAAGGCTCTCACAATAAAACATTGATTTCTGCACAGTTTGGAGTATGTGGATGCTGCTTCTTTTCATTTCAGCTCCAGCAGCTCAGCTAGGTCTTATTACAGACGAGCATACGTTGGTATTTTCACTATTTTGAATAAAGGAATTGTGGGAAAAAACCCTGCTAATCATCTCTCCTTCCAACCCTCTCTGTCAGTAATCAGAATCAGAATTGCTTTCATCACATCCAGTGTAAACTAGATTCCAACCATCCATCTATCTAACCTTTAAACTGCCTAGCCATCATGCTTTTACCAGTACTGCTTCACTCAGTATAACCCATGCAGATGAACCTCTTAATTGTTTTGATCTTTCTATACCTCCCCTCTCTCCTCTATCCAGTCAACCAACCTAATACATTTGGAGTGAGTGAAAGAAGCTGTCTTCTAGCCTAGTCAAAGAGTGACAGCATCCTGACAGGAAGACACCAAGAAGCAAAATACATTTTTTTCACTACTCTTATTGTATTGAACGCTACCTACATCTTGTATTGCCCACTATCACTATACCCTATGTGCATTCTCCCCATCCCTGTTGCTTCTCCCCTCAGAAGGACACAGATTCTACACACCCCCTTGCAACCCTTTGAATAGAATCTATCCACCATAGTCATAGTCTATCTATCCACCATAGTCATAGTCTATCTATCCACCATAGTCAGTGTTTCCCCTAGGTTTGCTGCCTTGGGGGGGGGTGGCATGGACCTTGGCATGGACCCCCCCCAGGGGGTAAGAGTCAGACCCTGCCTCATACCAGCGTCATGTCCAGGGGTGTACTTGTACATTAAGCCGCCTCACGCTACGGAAACAGGAGATAGGCTCCTGCCCTATGGGCCATTAGGCTCCAGAACCATCTGTTCTCAAGGCTACTTACTTATGTGGTCTTGACTACCTGTCCACTTTCTCACCTGGTTCTTGCTCTCTCTCTGGTGTGCTGACACCATCCTGCTCTCTCTCCTTCTCTCCCTCCCTATCCTCCTCTCTCCCTTTCGCTGTCAACCAAAAGGTAAACAAAACAGCCAGAGTATTTATAATCTGCTGTGGGCAATCCAGTCAGATAATGGCATTTTGACTTTACTCTCTCACCTGAAAAAACATCGTATGTCCAACTAAAAAAACTGACATTTCCAATGCTTCAATCAACTGTCCATGTACTGTAAATATGCCATTATGGTATTACCATGAAGCCCAACTCTAGCAGAATAAGAAAGATAGTATATCTACTTTAAGTAAAATAATAAAGTGCCTCCAGTTAGCTCTTTAGCTGGCAAGTGTGTAAGGAGACTAGCTCATCTCATCACCTCTGAGCTAGCTAGCTTGCTAGTTCTTTGACACTATTTACACTATGGAACTATAGTCAGACACTTTATAGTCACGATAATAACGACCAATGTTAACCAACTTTCTCTGTCAGAACACTCAGCAATTATATTTGCTAACGTTTCAACTTGCTTACTTTCAATCTGGAGACATCACAGCCGGCAAAAACTCTCGCGTCTCGCGCGCACACTTGCGCAAAATCTTGTATTATTCTCCAGCGCTGGCACAGTGTGGAGATAGGTCTGGCTATGCGAGACTACGGCGGACTAACGTTACCAACGAGCCTATGGGCTTGCCACTCGCCAGATTCGGGTTGGGTGCGTTTAAAAAACGCGGATATTTTAGCCTGCTTGTCAGATGTTTGGTGTCTACGTCCGTAATAATTCCTCTTTCTTGGGGGGGCGGGGGGTTCCGTTGGGAGGGCGGCCCGCCCCCCCAAGGCAAGGTAGGGGAAACACTGATAGTCAACTGACCCTGACCTCACTGTCGCGGGAGTACTTTGGAACTGTCAGTGGTCCGGAAGGCAGAGGCTGCTTCATGTCCCTCCACTTCCTTGCTCTCACAGTCATGGATTACACCGGACAACGGAGCTGCTCCGGCGGCCCTCCCACCCTGCCTACTCCTTTTCTCATTCCCCTCGACTCTGGTCGAAGAGGGAGGCACAGGACTCCTCACCTCACCCAAGTGGTCACATAAAGTCCACATCAGGTCCTGACCTTACACTGTCACACCTGTCTGTCCATATCCACGTTAGAATTCCATGCTTGTTTCTGTCACCTCCCCAGTCAAACTTCACATTGTTATCTATCGTCCACCAGGTCAGCTTGCCAACTTTGATGAGATGGATATCCTTCTCAGCTTCTTCCCTGAGGATGGCACACTGCTCACACTACTGGGTGACACCAACTTCCCAGTCAGTGAAGCTTCACACGTCTGCTGTACTTGACCGTCTCGCCTTACCCTGTCTGACTCTCCTCCGACTAATACGGCTGACGATCATCTCGACCTCGTCTTCACCAGATTCTTTCAATACCGTCAATATTACTGTTACTCCTCTTCCAGTTCCTGATCATCATTTTGGATCCTTCTCCCTTCCTCTCAAATCCACCCCCTCCCATTCTGTCTCTATCCACACTGTCTCTACCCCGTCCGCTTGTCGCAAACCTGCGTACCCTCTCTCCCACCGCTCTCTCTTCCTCTGTCTTATCCTCCCTACCCTCTGTTGAACCCTTCTCCCTTCTATCCACCGATGCGGCCGCCTCCACACTCCTGTCCACTCTTTCCACATCCTTCAAGTCTCTCTGTCCACTGACCTGAAGGCTCAGCACGATCCTCTCCACGTGCTCCATGGCTGTCTGAAACCCTGCATGCTTGAAGAATAGCGCTCCGGGAAGCTGCGACTAAAACCGGCCTCCCTGATGACCTAAAGGCTTATCTCTCTCTCCTCCTCAACTACACCTCCTCTGCATCAGCTGATTCCTACATTCCAAAATGCAATCCTCTGCCTCTGACCCAAAGAAACTTTTCCACATTTCCCTCACTCCTGATTCTTCTATATTTTCTGCACCCATAGCACATCTATCCACCACCCACCCGTTCATTGCTTTCAGTGGCTTTGCAAACTATCACGATTAAATTCAAACTGTTGGCTAAATTAAGAGGTACTTATATGCACTGTTTCGTATACATGGGCACGTAGCATCCCTTTCATTTGTTGTGAAATGTGACTGGCTAAACAAGCTGGCTAGTTATCGGCCTTATTTCCAAATGTAATACATATTGCATAGTCCACTTCAGATCATTTAATTAAGACATTTGCTAGAAAGAAACCCAAATCACTTATGGATTTACAGTTTTGTTGAATAGTCATGACACAGACTAAAAACCTGGGTAGGACTTTCAGGCGCTACCTACAGGACAGAAGCTATTATGTCTCCATTGGCAACTTTATATACGACCAAATTAAAATGACATGTGGGGTGCCCCAAGGATCAATCCCTGGCTCCCTCCTATTCAATCTCGACATGCTTCCATTGGGACACATCATAACAAAGAACTACATCGCCTAACACAACTATGTGGATGACACTAAAATCTACATAGCCCTCTCACAGAACGACTCTAGTCCCATCGACAATATCTGTAATTGCATTAAACAAGCAAACATCTGGGTGACACAAGGACAAAACAGAGATAATTGTATTCAGTGCACCTTACAAAAGATTGTCAGTGCAAAACTTGATTCTCTCTCTCTTCAAACGAAAAAACGGGGTCAGAAATCTTGGTGTAATTCTAGACTCCGATCTAAACTTCAACAGCCACATAAGCTCGATAACTAAATCAGCCTACTATCGCCTGAAAAACATAACAAGAATGAGCGGTTTCATGTCCATACAAGACCGTGAAAAACGAATCCATGCCATCGAGTAGACTTGATTATTGTAATGGTCCAGTAACAGGCCTGTCTAAAGGGGCTGTTACGAAAAGGCCGCTGCTAGGGTCGTAACAAAAACGAAGACGTTTGAACACATTACACCAATCCTGAGATCTCTACACTGGCTACCAGTGGCTACCAATTCTCTCAGATAATTGAATTCAAAGTACTCCTAATTGCATACAAATCACAAAATGGTTTTGGATCAAAATACATCAGATCTCCTCCCACACTATATTCCTGAGGTATATAAGGTCAGCTGAGACTAATCAGCTGATCATTCCAAGAGTGAAAACAAAACACGGTGCAGCAGCTTTCAGTTACGCTGCCGCATGCTCCTGGAACAAACTCCCTGAAGAAATTAAACAGGCCCTAAAAATATTTAAATATAAGCTAAAAACCATGTTTTGCAGCAGTTATGATTAAACACCTCTATCAATGTATTTTATCCATTAACTATTGTCTTATTACATGTTTTATCTATTTACTTCTTATATTTGCTTTTATTCATTGTCATTTGTATTTCCTTACTATGCTCCTCTTGCTGTATCTTTTAATAATGTATGTAAAGCACTTTGAATTGCACCTGTTGTATGAAATGTGCTATACAAATAAACTTGCCTTGCCATGTCTCTCCCATTGTAACCATGGTAATATTTGAGAGTGGGTGACTGTGGAACAAACACAATGCAGAGATAAGAGAAATTTCACCAGATATATTTTTAGACAACAAATGGCAACAAAATTGGTGCCATGAGCTGGATGTGGACTTGCCAAATTGGACTTTGCTTCAACGAACATTGCTTCAACATATGTTGGAAAACACACATAAACTACTTAAAGACTAAAATATCAAAAGTCTATTGCAATACTGCATAAAACAAAAGACATACTTAATCCAAATTCATTACACATAATGTACCGTTCTCTAATAGTTCCATACATAACTTACTGTGTGGAAGTGTGGGGAAACACATACAAAACAATCACAAATCCGATTTATTTACTACAGAAAAGAGCTATACAAATTATAAACAGAGCTGCCTATCAAGAACCAACTAACAAACTATTTATAAACACCTATGATCTCAAATTCAAAGAATTGGTGGACTTCAAAATGGCACAAGTAATGTATAAAGTAAAAAATAAGATGCTTCCAGACTGTATCCAGAGACTATTTCAAGTTGGACAGAGTAATTACGAACTCAGAGGAATATGTATGTTTATGAAAACAAAGATTAGAACAAATGCAAAACAAAGATGTATAACAGTTAAAGGAGTAAACTTATGGAATACTTTTGAAAAGGAAATGAAAATGTGTAGTACACTAAAAGGATTAAAAAAAATATTTAAAAATAAGATGATTAACAAGTATAAAACAGAGGTTTAAATATAGTCCTTTTTGGGGGGGGGGGGGACATGCGTAAGTGAAATTTTGTTTGTAAAAGTTTCAATGTTTTGATTATGCATGCATGGGGGGAAAAAACAACAACATGCATGTAACAAGGGTAGGCGCAATAAGCCACGGCTTCAGCCTACACCTTTTTGGTCCTGGTGTTATGCATTGTGACTGTGTAAATGTTGTATATCTGTATTGTGAATTGTATAGGGGACCAAAATAAACATTCTCAACTCAACTTTCTCAACTCAACATCGAAACCACTGGACCCGACCAGACCCGACCCGATGGAGGGGGACGTCTGTGCGTGACTACAGATGCTTCCATGGGGGTGCCAAACAGCTGTCAGCTCAAAGTGAGTTACGGGTCCCACATCAAAAGAACACATTTAAAGCACAATACTCAACACGTAAAATCTGTAACATATATATGCTGAAGTGTTAGTGTATATCTTTAAATATTTCCGGGCTCGTGGCCTGGGGTGGTCCAGTGGTCTAGCACCACGGTCTAAAGTGCACACATATGCCCATGTCGGCATGGGTTCGAATCCGGCCCATGCCCTGCTGACATGACCTCTCTCCCTTCTTCTCCTTACTTTCCTGTCTGTCTTCACTATATCTGTCCAATAAAAAAGAAAAATATAAGTGGGACTGCCCCACTTAGAAAAAATAACATGAGAAAAACTATTTCCGGGCTGAAATGTATCAGATACAAGAAATGAGTGAGAACCTGATCACAGTGATTGAGTGACACAGGAGCCTGAAGATCGTATTGTGTGAGGTTGCTATTTTAGATTGAATTGTTGGAACAAACACAAGGCAGAGATAAGAGACATTTTCAACAGATAGATTTTTAGACACCAATTGCCAACCAGGGCTGGACTGGGACAAAAATTAGGCCCTGGCATTTTTGGCCCAGACAGGCCCACCCCAATCGGTCGGACCACACCCACCAGCACAAAAATACTTGCCTTATATACTCGTCTTATATACTGTGCTGTACAGTCATATGACAAACTGTAGTATTCCCCCAAACCACTACAAAGACGACGACATACAGTAAGCAATGGTACCAGTGCAAGTAGACCAGTGTACTCAGTGATCAGATTCCAGAGCGAATTTACGAACGCAGCCTTGTTGTTCTAGATTTTTTTTTCCATTATCAACCTATCATTGCGCTTTAGAGTAAAACAAAGCACGCAACTGTCGCGTCTATCTATTCATGGCAACTCTACATTGTGATTTACAAGGGATATTAACTAATATTAAGTAATATTATTACTTGGTTACATTTTGCAATTGATCCGCGGTACACATGCGTGCCGAACCGTGGGGGGCGATCCGTTACACCCCTACACAGCTACCTATATTTTCCTTACCGGGTCAACGGTTACAGGCTGACTCGGCCCCGCTTCTTCTGTATCCTCTCTATCCTCTGTATCTGTACCCTGCTCCCGCTCCTCCCTGCTAACCTCCTCTTCAACCCTAACCCTAACCCTAAACCTCTGTATCTGTACCCTGCTCCCGCTCCTCCCTGCTAGCCTCCTCTTCAACCTGTTGCTGTTGCTGCTGTGGTAAACTTGAGGGTGCAGCAAACATGTCCCTAATGTTTACACATTTGGCAGCATCTGCCTCGAGTTTCTTCTTGTTTTTCTCCATAACTTTTTCCCAGCCTCCCTTCCGTTTTAGTGTGCTTTTGCGCTCCATCTCTCTCAGTATCTATCTAGTAACTATCCAGGCTAACTAAATTTATTTTGCCGGCCGGCTCGGCCCAAAACTACAGCGAAACTGAGACGGAGGTCTGGTGCTGCGTGCGTGCGTGACCCCTGCCCCCCCCCCCCCCCCCCTTCTCTCTGTTGATTGGGCCAGCCCAGTGTCTGCACCGAAAATTGGCCAATGGGCCGCTGTCCCAGATTTATGGGCCGTTCAATGGTAGCTTTCGATTTATGGGCCGTTCGATGGTAGCTTTCGGCCGGGCCGTCTGGTAAAAAAAAAAAAAAAAAATGTTTTTTTTAAAATTAATTAATTTATTTTTTGTTTTTTGTTTTGTTGCCGCTCGGCTCGGCCCAAAACTACCGCGGCCCACCGGGCAAATGCCCGGTATGCCAGATGGCCAGTCCAGCCCTGTTGCCAACACAGGTTACTTTTTATCCTTTTATCCTAATTTCTTTCAAAATATCAGACAGATCAATGCAGACGGAGTCACACTATCTGTCATAAGACAACGCTCTCAACCACTTAACCAACCAACTCTACCACTCTCAACCACTCAACCAACCAACTCTATCACTCTCAACCACTCAACCAACCAACTCTACGACTCTCAACCACTCAACCAACCAACTCTACCACTCTCAACGACTTAACCAACCAACTCTACCACTCTCAACCACTTAACCAACCAACTCTACCACTCTCAACCAACCAACTCTACCACTCTCAACCACTCAACCAACCAACTCTACCACTCTCAACGACTTAACCAACCAACTATACCACTCTCAACCAACCAACTCTACCACTCTCAACGACTTAACCAACCAACTCTACCACTCTCAACGACTTAACCAACCAACTATACCACTCTCAACCAACCAACTCTACCACTCTCAACGACTTAACCAACCAACTCTACCATTCTCAACCAACCAACTCTACCACTCTCAACGACTTAACCAACCAACTCTACCACTCTCAACCACTCAACCAACCAACAATTTATCCACTCCACTGAACTACCTCAGGCTTATTTTATCTATCTTACTAAGTATCTAACCTTCTCTCATCTGTCTGGCTATCTTACCCTATCTATCCATTCATCCATCCATCCATCTACGGTATCTATTCATCCATCAATCAACCAACCAAACCATTTCACTTTCTTTCAACTATTCAGAAAATCGATCTATCATTTGAACCATCCAAGGCTCTTCTGGAACTTCTTCTAGTTACTTATTCATTTATGATCTTATCTTATTCAAGTGACACTTGCATGCATGTTTGCCACAAAGCATCTACAGTTTTGGAATGATATTTAAGCATCACCATGACAACGACAACTCAGCAGTCCACAACTATCCTCTATGGCAACCTTGACTGTGTTGGCCTCACCAATCCTGTCTGCTGCTGTCCTTCACACCACATACATACACACATGACCATCTATATGTATGTGACACGGTCTGGTGAAAGGGGTAACAAGTCGGCAGCGGATTTAATGTTCAGACTTTTATTTAGAACAATATAAATACATTTCAGCGTTGTTGAAAATCAATGACACATTGCTAGTCAACTAACACTGCTTGTTTTGTGAGCCTGCTAACAATGTAAAGTAGTGTT
>NC_137682.1:22044297-22049297 GCF_963989245.1 Nansenia antarctica
TTGATGGGAGTGTGTGTGTGTGTGTGTGTGTCTGTGTGTGTGTCTGTGTGTGTTGATGGGAGTGTGTGTGTGTGTGTGTGTGTGTGTCTGTCTGTGTGTGTTGATGGGAGTGTGTGTGTGTGTATGTGTGTGTGTCTGTGTCTGTGTGTGTTGATGGGAGTGTGTGTGTGTGTGTGTGTGTGTCTGTGTGTGTTGATGGGAGTATGTATGTATGTGTGTGTGTGTGTGTGTGTGTGTCTGTGTGTGTTGATGGGAGTGTGTGTGTGTGTGTGTCTGTGTCTGTGTCTGTGTGTGTTGATGGGTGTGTGTGTGTGTGTGTGTGTGTGTGTCTGTGTGTGTTGATGGGAGTGTGTGTGTGTGTGTGTGTGTGTGTGTCTGTGTGTGTGTGTGTGTGTGTCTGTGTCTGTGTCTGTGTGTGTGTGTGTCTGTCTGTGTGTGTGTGTGTGTGTTGATGGGAGTGTGTGTGCCCTGTCCTGTCACTGGCAGGCGTGGGCATGGCATCAGAGATTCTTGGTCTCTTTCATGTCGTTCTCTATCTCCTTCTCTCTCTTTCATGTCGTTCTCTCTCTCCTTCTCTCTCTGCGTTATCTTTCCTGCTCTCTCTGTCTGAGTCTGATAGCTGCTGTTATCTGACGGGGGATCTAGTGAGACTGCCCAGCCCCCTGCCCAGTTCTTGATATTTTCTTTTTTTAATCTACCCCTCAGCTGCTCCCAGCTCCTCCCACCTCTCGTTGCCTCCAACACCCTCTCACGTTTCCTTGTGCCGTATCATTTTCAGTTGCGCTGTGCTGATGTCTCGTGTAGTTTCTGAAACGTTCAACTCATCGAGCTGTAACCGATGCGCCGATTTGAAGCCAAAAAACGAATCTTGTTGCCAAGCGTATAATCCCAGTAGGCCGGCGTTTAGAAGTTGAAGCGTATAACGGCTGAGCATTAGTGAGTTTTATTTCAGATCATTCACCTCAGCGAAACAACCACCAGGAGGCGTCGTTGAGCATAACGGTTATGCTAAAAGTGTGTTGTAGTAGAGCCTTTACAAACATTGCCGCCTGACGAGTTATGTGAAGAGTAGCATACGAGTTGTTGTTTCAGTGTGGAAAAGGACAAATGATTGTCTGCTCAGAGAAGTTCTAAACGACGTCCTTAGATACATTTGACGATTTAGAACAAATCATGTCGTCATGGACACTTCATAAAATGATGTCAGACATATGTGTGTCTGCAAAATTGGATATTAATTGGATTATTAACTCATAGCGATACAATGCTTCTCAGTTGATTCTGCGCATTTCAGCAGTATACGGCGTGCTCACAAAAAACAGTTGTTTCCCACACTATCCTCCTCAACCGACCTCCGAGGTGTCACCAGCACAGCCCTCTCCTGGTTCCAGTCCCACCTCTCCAACAGGGGACAGTTTGTTACCATCAATGGCTCGAGTTCCCCCCCCCAGCCCCAGTCAACCATGGTGTGCCTCAAGGCTCTGTGCTCGGACCCCTCCTGTTCACCGTCTACATGCTCCCCCTCGGCCAGATCATCCGCCATCACGGCCTCAACTACCACTGCTACGCTGATGATACTCAAATCTATCTCAGCTCTACTCTATCCTCCCAGCTCCCCCCTCATACAAAATCCTCCTCCTCACCTACAAGTCCCTCCATGCCCGTGCCCCCTAGTACTTATCCCACCTCCTCCGCCCACATACCCCTCCCGAAACCTGCGGTGGTCAGACTCTGGCCTGCTTGCCAGAGATTATGTCAACAATGATGTCAATAATATAACAACAATAGAAAAGAGCAATAAACAGGAAACAAAGTGAATAAATAGACAACAAAAAAAAGAAAAAGTAAACAAGCAGAAAACCAATATGAACAAGCCGCCCCCCCAAAAAAAGTCAGTCAACACCACTATCTTGATAGTTACCATAACGACAACAACAGCTACACTGACCTCAACACCAGTAACAGCCATAGTACATGTGTAGCCTACAGTCAATTCCTAGTGTAGTTTGTGGTAGCCTGTGTTGGTATTAGCTACATCCGGGGCCATTGTCACTGGCCTTTTTGGTCCCTGTTATTCAGTCTGGAATTACAATGGTGTTGAATCACGAATCAATGTAATATACAGTCTACTGAACTGTAATGTAAACAATGTTCTGTTAGTGCTAGATAAAGAGAAGTGTTGTGTGGTTTGGAATTCAACTGCTGTTACTGTACATCATGGCAGGGTTACTCACAACCAGGTAGATATCTTGTGATCCCTGAAGATTTGGTTGTTGTATAATGAGTAATAATAGGGTTAGGTCAGCCTGACTTTCATGCCCTGTAACCTGTGTTGTGTTAGAATTGGAATATTTCACGTTTTCTCTCCTTGATTCTCAGGGGATATCGTTCATTGGTAGAGTCATTTGCTCCCTTCAGCTTCCTCCCTCTTTCAAGCACCGCCACTTTCGTTGTATAATGAGTATAGCATCATAACAGTGGGTCACGGTTTGTCGGGTACCTTTCTGCCAGATCCACGTGCCCTTGGAAATCCAGACTTTCAGCCGGCTCCGCTGTCATCTCCAGTTGCTCTTTCAGGAAGTGGTTTCTTTTTCCTCACCGTGTGATCCTTGTATTCTCCCTCTTCCACTCCCATTATGAGGATGTTGCGCTGCGTACTTCTGCATGAAGGGGGAATGGAGAATGGATGCATTCTATCATTTATTGAGAGCTGCGTTGAGTGTAGCGTACACTCTTTACCTCCATCTTCACCACCATCCCAGTCGCTTCATCTCACTGGGACTTCCTCCCGCTTCAGCGGCCTGCTTATTGACGGCTTATTGACTGTATACCGGTACATTCTATTTACTTATCTTATCTATCCATCTGTCATTTTTCTGCTGCCATGGCTTATGGAGTTGGCAACGGTGGTATCATACGAACAAATGTCCTTCAGCTCTATGGACAGAACTGAACAATACACAGCAAAATGGGGAGGCTACTTGGGATATATTGCTAGTCGGTAGTAAGACTTAAGTTAAAAAATTGGATGAGTGATCTATGGGTGCTTTTTTATTTATTTGAATTTTTTTATTTCCGATAGTTGTCTCTATATTATTTTAGTTTGTTGACAGCAAGAGTTATTCTGTGATATTGTTATAATTTTATACAAAAGTTGTATGAGTTGAGAAATGTGTTGAACAAATGTGACAATATGAAAAATTTAATAAAATATTGATTAAAAAAAATAAAAAATAAAAAAACGTACTGCTGCCACAAAGAGCTCCCAAATGGCTGTACCAGCACTCTACGTCTGGGGTAGCTCTATCTGGAGCAGATAGACAGACGGACGTTTAGCTCTGTCTAAACCAACACCAACGTCCTAATCTCACGTGTGTGTGTGTGTGTGTGTGTGTGTGTGTGTGTGTGTGTGTGTGTGTGTGTGTGTGTGTGCAGGGGCAGTGTTTTGATTCCTCCTAATAGCGTAGGGAATAAGTGCTGCTCCTCCTGACCTACTGATTTGTCTCTGGAGTGAAGCCTCCATGTACGATCACACACTCACATCTCTCTCTGTCTCTCTGTCTCTCTCTCTCTCTCTCTCTCTCTCTGTCTCTCTCTGTCTCTCTCTCTCTCTCTCCCCCTCTCTCTCTTTCCATTTCAGTGTCCATTGAGCTGGCAGAATAAGTGGGAGGGGCCAGAGGACCCGCTGCAGTACCTGAGGGCCGTGGTGGCGCGTGCTCTTGCTATCCAGGTACGCAGACACACAGAAACACACCTGCGTACACTCCCTACAGGCTTGTTGAAAGGTCAATCCTTTACCTCAGGTGGTGTCTAGATGATGTGTGTTTGGAGCTCAATCAAATAAACAGCTCAGTTAGATTGAACGTTTTCTTCTCCTCAGTCTCAATGTCAGGCAGGCAGACTAACACACACGCGCAGACACACGCACACACACGCACACACAGAGCTGGACTTGTGGAAGTAGTAATTAACCTTAGAGTCGGCGTTTTGGAGATAAGTATCTCTGCTTACTCAACATTGTTCTCTTCTCTCAGTTGTATATGTTTGTGTATAGGTTTGTGCTCTGTGCAAGCTATCATTGTAATTTATGCGTGCGTGCGTGCGTGTGTGCGCGTGTGTGTGTGCGCGCCTGTGTGCGTGTGTGCCTGCGTCCGTACCTGCCTGCCTGCCTGCCTGCCTGCGAGTGAGTGAGTGAGTGAGTGTTAGAATGCCAAACAGGCCCAAATTGTTTGTCCTCTCATAGGGTCAGTAATGACTTCCCTCCATTAGCTCTGAGCTCACAGGGTTGATAAAGAGCTGAAGATGTGCTGAGGTAGAGGAGAACAGGACAGCCACGAGAGGCAGCAGGCTGACCTTGGCACACACCACCCAGGGAATACTAACTGCCACACACCATCACACTGCATTATGCATGCTCAGGGAGTCTGTGTGTGTATGGGTGTGTGTGTGTGTGTGTGTATGGGGGGGGGGGGGGGGGGGGGGGTGTGTGTGTGACACGAATAAACCTGGATTTCATGCATTTCAAGTGGCATCTTTGTAATCATGACGACGTAGACATGTCTAAGAATGCATTGGCATCCTTGTAAATTCCCACAATAGTGAAAATACCACCGCTCATCCGTGATCAGACTTAGCTGGGGTGCTGCAGCTGAAGATGATCAAATAGAGTGCCACAAAGCAGCATCCGCACACTCAAATCTGTGCAAAAAACAATGTTTAAGCTTTCGGTCTCTTCGGGCTATCGGACCATGTAAACAACAGCTGTATGACACAGTTTGACGAGACTGAAGAGACACGCGATGCATTTCGGGGAAGTTGAGTATGAAAAGTATCCTCACGCCGCATACTCAGAAATGTTGGCGAATCTAGTATACAATTATTGTGTATCAAAATGTTGGAGCGACCTAGAATTTGACCACTTTCTATTCTGCGCCTGGTTGCTCAATACACTAGCCGGCGTCACAACTGAAAAATGGGAAAAGCTTAGTTGGGTGTCCTGG
>NC_137682.1:22054297-22071797 GCF_963989245.1 Nansenia antarctica
GCAAAGATATTAAAAAAAATCTTTACTCGCTCTCATGGCTGTTCTAGTTTAAAGGTAGAGATGACTGATGGGGGGCATGAGCAAGGGAATGTGACAGAGGAGGGGGTTTATGTTCACATGCTGAAAACAAGAAGTGGAGTATCTGTACAGGATGGGCTCCTGTGTACCCAGCTCAGTGGCCTTGCGGTTAGAGTGTCCGCCCTGAGATTGGGAGGTTGTGAGCCGCGTCATACCAGAGACTATAATATGTAAACGGTACCCGATGCCTCCCTGCTTGGCACTCAGCATTAAGGGTTGGATTGGGGTTAAGACCCTGTGACATCCCAGCCTCATGTCCAGGGGGTGTACTTGTACATCAAGCTGCCTCACGCTACGGAAACAAGAGATTCTCAAGGCTTACTTACTTGTGTGCTTCTGTAGGCATAATGTGTGGTTCTTTTCTATGCATAATGTGTGGTTCTTCTGTATGTCTCCATTAGGGTTGATAAGCGAGAACCAGGTTCCTTGGATTTACAACCCAAACCCATTCCGTTACCCAAGATAAATAATTGCCAAAAAATAACATTTGTGTTATTTTTATGAACAGCGTGACGTGAAATGGAACTGTTAAATAATCTGCAATGTCCTTCTTTATGGCCTTCCCTGGTGTGCTATCTGCATGATCATTCATCAACGCTCTGTGTGTGTGTGTGTGTGTGTGTGTGTGTGTGTGTGTGAGTCCTGTTGTAGCCTACTATAGTTTACTTCCAGAACGTTGCCATCAATTCAAAGTGATAAACAGTGTTTATGCTGAAACCGGATGCAACCTTGATATGCAGTTACAGTTTTTCCAAATGGTTGAAACGCATTTCCTGAAACTATCTCCATTTCTCAAAGCTCTAAACCCAAAACTGAGAAGAGTTAACCATTTTTGTCAAAACTCCAAAACCTCCCAAACTTTTGTTGTCTTTCCACCAAAATGATACACACGTGTCATATCATATCATATCATAGGAATATCTCTTACAGAGCATCAATTAAACACTTTGCTAAATATAAAACACTACCGTAAATAAGACCTTGAGAGATGATCATCGACTTGATCACTGAAATGATGCTGAATGCAATAACAACATGTTAGCTTTTATGTATAGTGTACCTTAGAATGGTACCTCATCTCGAATGACGTTACACTCCAGGGCTGGATGGGAATACCAGGTTACCCAAGAGGAAAGTGATTTATTCTCGGAATTACAGGGAAACATTCTAGTCTCCATCTCCTGGTATTTGGTATTTCAGGATTGTTTGTTTTGATTAGAATATTGTTTTTATAAATATGAAGTGTTTGTTTTAGTGTATTGTGCCTGTGTATGAGGGGAAGGAGAGATGGTACAAATGGATTAACACACTTTTAACACCCCACCATAACCCCCACATAACCCCCCCCCCCACACACACACACACACACACACTCCACACACACACACCACACACAGACACACACACACACACACACCACACACACACACACACACACACACACACACATACCACACACAGACACACCACACGCACACACACACACACCACACACACACACACACACACACACATACCACACACAGACACACACACACACACCACACACACACACACACCACACACACACACACACACATACCACACACAGACACACCGCACGCACACCACACACAGACACACACACACACAGACACACACACACACTCCACACACAGACACACACACCACACACAGACACACACACACAGACACACACACACAGCACACGCACACACACACACATATGTTCTAAATGTGTTCATCTGACCAGGCTGGGGATACTGAACTGTGAAGCCATCGTCCCTATCAATCACGCTCCACACTCACCATTACACACACACACACACACACACACACACACACACACACACACACACACACACACACACACACTTCTTGCCTCTTATCCTCTTTCCACCACAGAGCCTGTGAGGACTGAGACAACCACAAGGTCATAACCTCCTCTGATTAACTGAGGTCTCCTCGGAGAGGAGAGGGATTCTCTCACTCTGTTTTATCTTCTCTAACCCCCCCCCTCCCCATCTTCCTTCGTTCACAACCACCCCTTTCTCTCTCCCTCTCATCCCCCTGAAGAGAGGGATTCTCGTTCCATTGGGATTGGTAAGATATGTGAGGTATTAAAAAGTGAACTCTCACTCCTAAGTCTGCGACTGCATTTTTGAAAACTCTTCAATGAGGTCACTTTTCTTTCTCTCTCTCTCTTTCCTTTAAGGAGGAAGATGGACGTGACTCACACTGAGCCCCCACTGAACACTACTTGCCACTTGCTGTTTTTGATGAAGGACATTGGTGAAAGACTGAACAGGGCGGAGTTTACCCCTGGAAATGAGGTACCCTTTTTTTCTTTGTTTTACTATCTGTCTTACCATGCCTTAGATACTACTGTAGCATATTCAGTTGTTTTCATATGTCATCACAATGCCTTTCCACTTGATCTCCTGTTGTGACTGTAGTAGGCTGTGTCTTTTTTGGGGTAGGCTATCCCACACTTATGGGCCGACTGGCGCAGAGTGTTGTCCAGTTCAGGTTCAAGTGCACCATTCTTTTTTATTATTATTCTATTGCCTGTTTCCTCCATTCCTTGGATACTATTGTGGTGTATTCAAACTAATCCCATGCGTCGCCATAGTGCCTTTTCACTTTGTCCTTTGTTGTGACTGTAGTGGGCTGTATTTCATTCTGTTTTGAATAGCTCTCCTATTTTTGTTGCATTTGTGTGGGAGGCTTATCTCCTACTTATGAGATGAATGACAGACAGTGTGTTTAAGTTTAGGCTCAAATGTATTCTTCTTTTTTTTCTGTTATTGCCTGTTTTACCTTGCCTAGGATTCTACTGTAGGGTATTCACAATTTTGGTTTGACAGTGAAAATTCTCCAGTGTCTCCAGTGACTTGTCAACAAACAGACACTCTAGGGATGGACGGTTTCCAATTTTTTAAACCGAGAAACTGTTAACGAAAATAACCTTGTCAAACCTTGCCAAACAGACACGCGCACATGGCTATTTATGAGGATGTGGGTCGTGAGTACCGAAGGGGACACGCCCCCTCAACAAAAAGAATACACTACCCCCACCCATGTTTGCTGACAAACTGTAGGTATTTAGTGAATGTAAAACCAAGCCATGACACAAAACATCAACAGGGCACAGGAGCCATACCCATAGACCTAGACTAAACAACAGTCACTTCACCAAAGCCCAGTTTAATTTGTCCAGTGCTTTCTCCACTGTCACTTTGCACGGAGCCACAAGGTCTTCCAGGGCCAACTTTCTGACCTGTAGAGGGTTGGAATAGCCTTTAACACTAGAAGAGCCGTGAGGGGTCATTTGACATTTTACCTGTGAGTGATTTTTTTTATCTTTGCACTCGATCAAATTTCAGGACCCTCCTTTCATGACTTTTCCTAGATATGTGCGTTCTACCACCCAGTATCCTTACATTTTCAAAATCACTTCAGGATAAGATAGTATAATAGCTGTTTGGCAGTTTTTCTGTGTTGGAGGCAGGCTAAAAAAAGAAGCGCCCTCTAGTGATCTCTGTGTGTAAATAGCAGATTTACATTCTAAAAAGGGGGTCTATTTGACCCCCAAGGCGGCTCTACTAGTAGGTAAAATAGGCACGGCTGTTGTACTGTAGTGTTAAACTGTTGTTTGGGTGCATATCTAATCCATAAAGCTAATTGTACTGTACAGTACCTGCTATATCCATTAACAGTATCTCTAACCCTAACCCTAACGCACTTACAGTATGTTAGATACTTTTTTAAAAGCTTGGGAGAAATTCTGCCCCCACAGAATCTGTCTGGTCCACGATCTTGTCTGTTTTTTTTATATTGAAGAATGTTCAAGATTAGAATCCTGACAGCGGCTAACTGGCCGTTAGACCACCCTCCGACCGTCACAACCAATGGAGAAACTGAGATTAACGACCAATTAGGCCTGTCTGCTCACATCAGCCAATCAGAGACCTTGCTCCACTGAGGGGACGCCCTTGAGCTCTCAGACACACACACACACACACACACACACACACACACACACACACACACACACACACACACACATACACATACACATACACATACACACACACACACACACACACACACACACACACACACTGGCTACACTCTTTCATAAACACTCGCCACTTAATTCACCATACTTGGGTGGCGGTGTGTCACTCTGTCCGCATGTTTATGGTTTCCCAGAAACAGCAAATCACCACGGAAACGGCTGGGCAGACTTACAGCCGCAGCCCTGCCTCCCCCTGCCTCCCCCTGCCTCCCACCCTTAGACACACCATGTATCACACTCACACATGCACACACACAAACACACGCACACACACACGCACGCACACATGCACGCACGCATTAGCTGTTACTTGGATAGAAATGACCACAAAGTTTGCGTTCGCAAAGTTCAGAGAAGTTCAGAGAATTCTGTTCTGATGAGGCACGAAACATCACATGCCCTGCCCCTAAGTCCCACCAGATGCATTATGGACTATAATGATGAATGCATACACACAGACAGAACATGATTATGTTTTATTATTCTATTATTGTATTGTTCAATTGTATCTTGCCTTATTGTTTCCTTTCATAAATATTGCCATTTTGTTTCCTCTGCTGCAATGTCGACTGGAACTGAAGCCATAAGAATGTGACTCTCTTGTACTTGTATAATGGGATGCAATAAACTTTTAAAAAATCATGAATGTTGTGGCTGTCCTGGGGGAGTGGTTGGTGGATGGATACAACCAGCTTATTGTTCCCACCCATTACCTGCCTGTGCCTCTGTTGATTTGAGGTGTATCCATATACGCATATCTTCTCCAACTTTTTTTCAATGTATGACACATCATTTAAAAGCTTACCATCTGTCCTTTTTAAACTTTATTTTGGTTACCCAAAGCACCAGCAGCTTCACTTTCATTTGTTTTAAAGATGCATATTGCTGATTTGCGGGACTTGACAACAAACAGACACGCGCACATGGCTATTTATGAGGATGTGGGTTCGGGAGTACCGAAGGGGACACGCCCCCTCAACAAAAAGAATACACTACCCCCACCCAAGTTTGCTGACAAACTGTAGGTATTTAGTGAATGTAAAACCGAGCCATGACACAAATAAGGAACATCAACGAGGCACAGGAGCCATACCCATAGACCTAGACTAAACAACAGTCACTTCACCAAAGCCCAGTTTAATTTGTCCAGTGCTTTCTCCACTGTCACTTTGCACAGAGCCACAAGGTCTTCCAGGGCCAACTTTCTGACCTGTAGCACAATCTCAGAGGGTTGGAATAAGCCTTTAAACTGTTGTTCATTGACAGTGAGAAAAACCCACTCGCGAACGCAAACTTTCTTATGGTTTCAAAACACCAGGGGCCTCATTTATAAAAAAGTACTTGAACGTCGTCTTTGACTTTCACGTAAGCACATTTTTCTAAACGGACGTAAGCATTATTTATAAAACGGGCTGCGATGGTTTAAAGTTGCGTACGTGCTTCCTTCTATAAATACCAACGCAGGTAAAATGAAGGCAGGTGAATGAGGTTTGTATTAATGCCCTGTGATAGCGGCTCAATTATAGCGGCTGAATTAAGACAAGTGCTATAATATAGGGTAGGCGTATGTCTGGAAGCGGGAGAGGGCAGAGAAAGGTGGCTTCTCTGTAAGTTGCATTTGTAACGTTTGATCATGGCAACTAACCAGGCACATGCTTATACTCAGTAGGCTACTCAAGTTGTAAAAGAAAATCAGGGGAGGTGGTGGATTTTATCATATGAGGACAATTTGTGCATCCCCACAGCGTCAGTGACTTCAGTGTCAGTAACTTGGTAAAAATGTGTCATTGCATGTGTGCGTGCCCCCTCGCACCTTGAAATAGCAGTAATACCACGTTCATTGATAGAATGACATTAAGTATGGAAAGAGGGGATGGCAGTTTTAGAAGGGGGACGATTTTGACTGTTTTTATTTCAGGGGGGATGCCATCCCCCCTCATCTCGAGTGCTGCTTATACTGCAATAATATAATGGTCTTATTCTTATCAGGGGCCTCATTCATAAAAAAGTACTTGAACGTCATCTTTGACTTTGACGTAAGCACATTTTTCTAAACCGTCGTAAGCATTATTTATAAAACGGGCTAAGATGGTTTAAAGTTGCATACGTGCTTCCTTCTATAAATACCAAACATACTTGGAATTGAACGCAGGTGAATGAGGCTTGTATTAACGCCCTGTGATAGCGGCTCAATTATAGCGGCTGAATGAAGCCAAGTGCTGTAATATAATATAATACAGACTACTGTAGAATGTAGAATACTGTCTGTATTATATTATATTATAGCACTTGTCTTCATTCAGCCGCTATTTGAGCCGCTATCACAGGGCGTTAATACTATATTATAGGGTAGGCGTGCGTCTGGAAGCGGGAGAGGGCAGTAATACCAAGTTCATTGATAAATGACATAAGGGATGGAAAGGGGGGGTGTGTGGTGGGTTAACATAATTCACCCCCGGAACTAATAGTTGGGAGTATTGTTCCGTACGGAGGGTTAAGTGGGTGGTACTCAGTTTTAGTTCCTGTTTTAAGTGTGTGGTAGCAACGTGTTCATGTCTGTTAATAAACGTCTAGCTGTGACATTTGATACGCCGCCTCCGACTCCCGTCTCTCGGCACTACATTGGTGACCCCGACGTCAGTCCCGTTGAAGTATCCGAGACTGAACCGAACATGGCAAATAACGCCGTTATTCTCAAGTTGCCGGAGTTTTGGGAGACGTCCGCGGCAGCATGGTTCGCTCAGACGGAGGCGCAGTTCGCCCTCCGTGGGATTGCAGACGACGACGCACGCTACTACCATGTCGTCTCGGCTCTGGGGAGCTCCACTGCAGCCAGAACGGTGGGCTTCATTACAGCTCCCCCTGCCCTGAATAAATATACAGCGTTTAAGACTCTCCTCCTCAGGACCTTCGAACTATCACGGTCAGAACGAGCCCGACGTCTGTTCGCAATTCAGGGGCTGGGAGACAGCAAGCCTTCCCAGCACATGGACATGATGCTGAACCTACTAGGTACGGAAGAACCAAATTTTCTTTTTATTGAACTGTTTCTTCGGCACATGCCTGCACATGTACAGACGGCGCTCGCTAATACATCTATTACGGAACCCCGTGAGTTAGCAGAGGAGGCTGACCGCTTCTTCCTAGCTACCCAGCGTTTTACCCCTGAAGTGCTAGCCCCGACACACAATTACACTCCCCCTGGCAGAGACAGGCTAGCTAACAAGGGCCCACCTACCACCGATAGCCGTGCTAGCCCAGGCATGTGCTATTTCCACTCACGCTTTGGCGCGAAGGCGACGAGGTGCCGCTCCCCTTGCAACTACGGCTCGGCGGGAAACGGCAAAGCCTGCGTTCGGTAGTGGCTATGAGCGTGGGCACAGCAAACCAGCTACTATTCATCAGAGACACTCTCTCCGGGTGCAAATTCCTCTGTGACACCGGTGCTCAGAGGAGCGTCCTGCCTGCGACAGTGGATGACACCGCCAGGGGAGGTCATGGCCCACATTTAAAGTCCGCTAACGACACCCCCATCCGCACCTATGGCACGAAAGCTGTAGACCTATGTTTCGGGGGTCAGCGGTTTACATGGGAATTCGTCACGGCCGACATCTCTTTCCCCCTCCTCGGTGCGGATTTCCTATGTGCTCACGGACTGCTCGTGGACGTCAAGAACAACCGCCTGGTGGACGCACTGACATTCTCCTCACTTGCATGTGTCCGCGGTGAGGCGACATACGGTGGGCTCTCCAGCTCACTCTCAGAGGGTGACAACTATCAGCGCCTGCTCAGCGAGTTCCCCAGCTTGACACAGCCCACATTTTCCGCCACCACTACCAAGCATGGGGTGGAGCACCACATAGAGACCAAGGGCGCCCCCATCTACGCTAGGGCCCGGCGGCTCAACCCCGACAGGCTAGCAGTCGCTAAGTCTGAGTTCGCCAACATGGAGCGCCTTGGTATCATCCGCCGCTCAGACAGCCCATGGGCCTCACCGCTACACATCGTGCCGAAACCAGACGGCGGATGGCGACCGCGTGGCGACTACCGCCGCCTCAACGACGCTACGACACCCGACCGCTACCCAGTCCCCCACATTCAGGACTTCTCTGCGCATCTGGCGGGTAAGCTGGTTTCCTCAAAGGTGGACCTGGTGCGTGGCTACCACCAAGTCTCCGTGCACCCTTCAGACATTCCCAAAACGGCGGTGATCACGCCGTTCGGGCTATTCGAATTCCTACGCATGCCGTTTGGACTTAAGAATGCGGCCCAGTCCTTTCAGCGGCTAATGGATTCGACGCTCAGAGACATGCCATTCCTGTTCGTCTATTTGGACGACATCCTCGTTGCCAGCTCCTCGGTGGAAGAGCACCTGGCACATCTCCGAGACCTCTTCACGAGGCTCAGCCAACATGGCCTGATCATTAACCCGGCGAAGTGTCTGTTCGGGTTACCCTCCATCCGATTCCTTGGGCATCTCATCAACAAAGATGGGGCCGCCCCCCTCCCATCGAAGGTGGAGGCCGTTTCCGCCTTCCCCCGCCCACACACAGCTCGAGCGCTCCGAGAGTTTCTCGGAATGGTGACTTTTTATCACCGGTTCATCCACCGTGCAGCCCACACCATGCACCCGCTGTACGAGGCTATGAAGGACAAATCCCCCAACCAGGCCATCGACTGGACGGCCGAGAGGGAAGCCGCCTTCATTGCCACCAAGACCGCCCTAAGCCAGGCCGCCATGTTGGCCCACCCGTCACCCAAGGCCCCTATTGCCATCACCACCGATGCGTCGGACTACGCCGTCGGCGCGGTGCACGAACAATGGGTCGCAGGCGCCTGGCAGCCGCTCGCCTTTTTCAGCCGTCAGTTGACGCCCAGAGAGCGCAAATACAGCGCGTTCGACAGGGAGCTCCTTGGCCTCTTTTTGGCAGTCCGCCACTTCCGGTTCCTGCTGGAAGGCCGTGAGTTCACGGCGTTCGTGGATCACAAACCCCTCACGTTCTCCATGTCCAAGGTGGCCGAGCCTTGGTCTGCCCGCCAGCAGCGCCAGCTCTCGTACATATCTGAGTACACCACAGACATCCAACACATCGCTGGCAAGTCCAACGTGGTCGCGGACTGTCTCTCCAGAGCGGTCGTCGGGGCCGTTCAACTGGGTCTCGACTACCTCCGCATGAGTGCGGACCAGGCCTCCGATCACGGGGTCCAGACCCTCAAGAACGCGGACACAGGACTACGCTTGGAGGATGTCGCAGTCGGTGACTCAGGCGCAAAACTGCTGTGCGACTTCTCTACGGGCCAGCCGCGGCCGCTAGTCCCTGTGAACTGGCGCCGGCCCGTTTTTGAGGCTGTACACAACCTCTCCCACCCCGGCAGGAAACCATCCGTAAAATTGGTTTCTGAGAAGTTCGTATGGCAGGGACTCAAGAAGGAGGTAAGGGGCTGGGTCGACACGTGCGTGGCCTGTCAACGCGCCAAAGTACACCGCCATACCAGAGCCCCTTTTGAGCCCTTCACTGTTCCTGAGAGGAGGTTCGACCACGTCAACGTCGACCTTGTGGGACCACTGCCCGCCTCTCACGGCTTCACCTACCTTTTCACCATGGTGGACAGGACGACCCGCTGGCCCGAAGCCGTTCCCCTCTCCTCGACGGCGTCTTCCGACGTGGCCCGTGCGTTCATCGGCACGTGGGTCGCGCGCTTTGGGACCCCGTCTGACCTGTCCTCTGACCGTGGCTCGCAGTTTACCTCGGAACTGTGGAACGCTGTAGCTGGTGGTTTGGGGGTAAAGCTGCACCGCACTACTGCCTATCACCCCCAGGCTAACGGTTTGTGCGAGCGGTTCCACCGCTCAATGAAGGCGGCCCTACGCGCGAGTTTGACGGACGGCAACTGGGTGGACAAACTTCCGTGGGTCATGCTTGGCCTCAGATGTGCCCCCAAAGAGGACTTGCAGTCCTCGTCTGCCGAACTCGTGTACGGCCAAACCCTACGAGTCCCCGGGGATTTCATCCCGGATGCCACTGTCCCCTGGTCTGCAGCCAGGCAGCGCTCCTCCCTACTGGAAGCCGCTGAGGTGTTCGCACCCGTCCCCACTTCACAGCACGGTACCCCTGCTTTCCGGGTCCCCACCGAGCTGCGCTCGTCAGACTTTGTCTTCATTCGCCACGACGCCCACCGCGGCCCCCTACGCCCCCCTTACGATGGCCCGTTCAAGGTCCTACAACATGGGGACAAGACCCTGGTGGTGGACGTTGGTGGTAGACACGAGACGGTCTCCATTGATAGGATCAAGTCCGCTCACGTGGACGTTTCCCGGCCATTGGAACTGGCTCAGCCCCCACGCCGTGGCCGCCCCCCCATGCCCCACCCCCCGCCCCCGGTCGCGGTGCCTTCAGCTGCCCCTGCCCCTGCCCCTGTCCCGGTTCCCCCTGCCCCGGCCCCGGCTGGCCCTGCCCCTGCCCCTGCCCCGGATGCCCCTGCGTCCCGCACCCGCCGGGGTCGGATCGTCGTCCCTCCCCGACACAGGGATTTTGACTATGGGTGAATTCTGGGGGGGCTTGTGTGGTGGGTTAACATAATTCACCCCCGGAACTAATAGTTGGGAGTATTGTTCCGTACGGAGGGTTAAGTGGGTGGTACTCAGTTTTAGTTCCTGTTTTAAGTGTGTGGTAGCAACGTGTTCATGTCTGTTAATAAACGTCTAGCTGTGACATTTGATACGCCGCCTCCGACTCCCGTCTCTCGGCACTACAGGTGGCAGTTTTAGAAGGGGGATGATTTGGACTGTTTTTATTTCAGGGGGGGTGCCATTCCCCCTCATCCCGACTCAACTCGAAATCCAGTATCATTTAGCGCGTGGCCGGACAAGGTCCGTTGTGGAGCGCACTATAGTGTTATATAATATATCATATCCTATATTATATTAAATTATTATAGTGCTTATATATAGGCATGTTGAAGAGAGATAGACAGCTCCGGAGGGATATAAAGAAAGACTGAAATACAATCATAAACAATAGTTCCCTTTAAATCTTGAATTAAACTCATTTTCTCGGCTGATAACAACATCGTTAATTTTATGACGAGCCACTTAAACTTCGCATGAATTACAGTAGGCAACGTTTTTCCAGTGCGGCTCACATGCCTGTAATAACTCCACATAACCAGTAGGTAATGTGCGTAAGCAAGTTGAATACTCGACGTCGAGCTACAATCGTTTCCACGTTCAAATCGACTCACGTTTGTGGTATTCTGTAGTAAGAAAGTAGTTCGTAAAAGAATGAGACCGGGATACACGCAGCTGCTGTTCAATTCGCCATTTATTCAACTCCCGTTCTTTACCTCCGGAAGTGCATACATCACTTCCGTCACTGCATACATCACTTGCATACTAGCGCCCACTGGCGGTATAAACAGGACACAACATTTCCCCCTTTCTTAAAGGGATTACAGTCCTCAACGAATGCAATATTCTGTAGACTGGTGTCAGTACAATTGAAATAAAATGAAAACGAAGGAAATGAAAATGAATGAATCAGCATAATGAATAACAACAATAAACAGTTTATGACAGTGAAACATGAAATGAACATTCACTTTTGTCATTGCATTGTAGGACCTTTTTTTACTAAGTTAGAACCGTGTTCTATCCTACCCTTTTAGTACGTTCTCTACGGCACAAAGTCTACCAGCCACCTAGGTGGGTTTCTGACTCTCAGGTTCCTTCTTGGACCTGGTTCATTAAACACATTCTCTGACTCGGGCACCATGAACTCCTCTAGCTCAATCTCCTTTTCACCACTGGTGCCAGACAGAGCATCCTTGGGGAAGTGTGTAAGCTTGGATGCATTCCATTTTCGACCATCACTGAGCAGGTATGTATTCTGTCCTGCTTTACTAACTACTGTCAGCGGTTCTGTGAATCTTGATGATCCCTTTTTTACATGCTCCGGTCTGCGGACACGTACGGTGTCATTCACTTGGAACATGGGCACTTTCGCTCCCCTCATTCTGTCTGTGTACTCCTTACTCTCCTGTTGCTTGCGTCTCACTGTCTCCTGCACTTTCTCATGTGACTTAATTTGTTGTGAGACAGGGAGGACATTTAGTTTTGTACGCATCTTTCTGTTCCTCAGCAACTCAAAGGGAGTAGCTCCTGTAGTAGCATGCGGCGTAGCGCGATAGTTCAGTAAGAACTCTGTTACTGCATGTTTCCATGGCTTGTGCATTCTCTCAGCCGTCTGAATACACTCTTTGAGAACTCGATTAAATCTCTCAATAGCCCCGTTGGCTCTTGGATAATAAACACTGGAACGCAGGTGCTTTATCTCTCTCTCTCCCAGAAAGCTTGCAAAAGCATGGGAGGTAAACTGACATCCGTTGTCAGAGACCAGGAAGGAAGGGTTACCTTCACGACTAAACACTGTAGTCAAGAAGCTAATAACCGCCTCTGTAGTTACCGTAGAGACAAACGCCACCTCTGGCCACTTACTGTAATAGTCTGTGAGTGTAATAGCATAACGGCAGTCCCATGTCGCACAGTCAAAGGGACCAACAATGTCAATGGCCACCTTCTCCCATGGTCCACCTGGCAGTTCCACTGGGGTAAGTGGTGCAGGCGCAGTTTTGGCTGTTTTGTCATCTGCAGGAGAAAGTGTCCTGGACGCAAAAGCTATGGTTCTCTCTGTATTGTCTGGATGAATCTGGCTCATTACAGCCCCCAATCCATAGTTAGAAGCATCGGTAGTGACATAAGTAGGTAACTCAGGATCATATAATGCTAAGGTAGGACTCTCAGTAATCAGTCTCTTAACCTCAGTAAAACTGGACTCTGCATCCGCTGTCCATTCAAACTTAGTGTCAGTAGATTCCCTGAGTGTAGCACGTAGCGGTTCCACCACAGTAGAGAAGTCAGGTATGAATTTACTATACCACGATGCGAGTCCTAGGAAGGACCGCAGGGAGGATGTGTCGTGCGGGGCAGGCGCGTTCGCCACAGCACTGACCCCGTCTTGGTCAGGATGAAGACCATCTTTGGACACAGTGTGGCCCAGGAAGCGCAGAGCTTTCTGGTTGAACTTACACTTGTGCATGTTCAGTTTAAGTCCCACTTCATTTAGAGCATGTAGCACTCTCCGTAGGCTGACATCGTGATCCTGCTGTGTGATGCCGTAGCAAATCACATCATCCAGGTAGGCCTGTACGCCTGGCAGGCCTGTCAGTACAGTCGACATCATTTTCTGAAAAGCTGAAGGAGCAGAAGCGAGGCCAAATGGCACTCGGCAGAAACGAAAGAGACCCTCATGCGTGATAAACGCAGTTAAATCACGGCTATCTGGATGCAATGGCAACTGGTGATAAGCAGAGGCTAAGTCTATAGTAGAAAAGACTGTGGCTCCACGGAGCTCAGCGAACAGTTCATCCATGTGCGGTAAGGGATGACAGTCACTGATAATTGCCTTATTAGGTTCTCTGAGGTCAACACACAGGCGAGGCTTTCCTCCCCCCTTTCTCTGGGTCACAACTATAGGGGAAACCCATGGAGATGCGTCTATACGTTCTATAACGCCTTTTTCCTGTAGATCTGCGAGCTCATCGGTCACAGCCTGCCTCACTGAGAACGGAAGCCTCCTCAGTTTCTGCTGTACTGGCACAGCATCTGGTTTAACCTGTATTTTGTGCATAAAACCTTTTGCACACCCTAACTCCTGTACTAGAACCTCTGGTTCGGTCTGTGGAGTGGTACTCTGTACAGTAGGTGCTCGGAGCACAGTAGGAGAGCTAGCAGAGCTAACAGTAATAATGTTGTTACCCTCAATGCACATCTGCAATGCTACAAATAAATCTAGTCCCAGCAATGCATTTCCTGATTCAACCACTATCAATGAACCTGTAACTGAATGTCCATTATGAACAACTGTAGCATGCATGCAACCTTTAACAGGAATTTTCTCTCTGGAGTAAGTAAGCAGATTCACTGTAGGCTCAGCAAGGACACATGTATGGAAAAGTGTCTGGTAAGTACTCTCTGGAATAATAGAAACAGATGAGCCTGTATCCACTATCAGCTCAACATCATGGGAATGATAATTTGCATCAACTCGTACAGTACACATAATTTTATCATTCACGACGGCCCCCTGCATGTAAAGCACAGTAACGTCATTCACCACTACCTCACGCACCTCTTTTTGAGCCGATCTACACACCTTGGAAAAATGTCCAACTTTTCCGCATGTATTGCAAGTCACCTTAACCGCCGGGCATGTAGGCTTGTTAGCTAAGTGTCCTGTGGATCCGCATCGGAAGCAGGCGCGCTGATTCCCAGTTGTAGCTGGCTGGCTGTAGACCGTGGCAGGTGCAGTCGTCGTCGGAGCTTTCTTCTTGCCCTTGTCGAACCTCCTCCTCGTCGGCTGTTTCTCGATGGCTCTCACCGAAGCTGTAGCTCCAGAGAGAACGTTGGAGTTCCGTAGTCCAGCCTCGATTTGTAAGGCCATTGAAGTAGCTTTGTCCAGAGACAAATCCGATTCAAGCAAAAGTCTGTCTCGTATGCGTGTATTAGCAACACGCTCAATCAGTTGATCACGAATCATTTGTTCCTCCATGTCACCAAATTCACAAGCTGCAGCTAGCTCGCGTAATGAAGCAAGGAACTGATTAACCGTCTCGTCAGGACCCTGAGCTCTCTGTCGAAATTTGTGACGTTCAGCAATCACATTCACCTTAGGAACAAAGTACTTTTTCAGTCCATCCACGGCAGAAGTGTAGGTAACACCCGTATCCTTTAGAGTGTAGAACAGTCTTTGTCCTTCAGTCCCAAGTGCATGAAGAAGAATCGCGCGCTTTCTTTCCTCCGGCCATTGTTCTCCGGTAGCATCAATTACAAGCATGTAATTTTCAAACATTCTCAACCAAGTAGGAAAAGAAATAGCAGGTTCGCCTGGCACAGGCATGAACGGTGTAGGTAAGGGTACGGAAATAGCCATCCTCGTCGCCAAAAATGTGGTATTCTGTAGTAAGAAAGTAGTTCGTAAAAGAATGAGACCGGGATACACGCAGCTGCTGTTCAATTCGCCATTTATTCAACTCCCGTTCTTTACCTCCGGAAGTGCATACATCACTTCCGTCACTGCATACATCACTTGCATACTAGCGCCCACTGGCGGTATAAACAGGACACAACAACGTTGAAATTGTATAAATCACTACGTTGACGTGGTTTTCTACGTACGACAAGGGTAAGATCAAAATTGATCTAAGCACGTTGAAGGGGAGATAGACAGCTCCGGCGGGATATAAAGAAAGACTGAAATACAATCATAAACATCAGTTCCCTTTAAATCTTGAATTAAACTCATTTTCTCGGCTGATAACAACATCGTTAAATTTATTACGAGCCACTTAAACTTTGCATGAATTACAGAAGCCAGTGCGGCTCACATGCCTGTAATAACTCTGCAGTAGGTAATGTGCCTACGCAAGTTCAATACCCGACGTAGAGCTACGATCGTTTCCACGGTCAAATCGACTCACGTTGGAATTGTATAAATCACTACGTTGACGTGGTTTTCTACGTACGACACGGGTAAGATAAACATTTTATCTAAGTACTTTCTATAAATGAGGCCCCAGACCCTGTCACAATGATCTTGTATTCATTGTGTACTGTATGATGAATGAATGAATGGTCTTTATTGTAATTAATACAGTACAGGTACCATACAACGAACATTTCATTTAATGTAGGAGGGGGGGGCTCCCCTGGTGCTTGGAAAAAAGACTAAAAACAAGAGGTCCAAGGGTAAAATAAAAAAGGGAAAAGAGCTGGTTTACATAAATAAAGGCTATGTACACTATCTACTATACTATACTATACAATAAAACACTGTGCTGTACTCTATGCTATGCTATAAATATCCTAACTTTTCCTATATCTGAACCTTATGTACACAAGGGTAGTCATATTGCACATAGTATTTTTGCACATTCATTAAAGTGTCGCAGTTAGCAGGTTTGAAATGTTCACAGTTGTATTTCAATATTGCACTTATGTTTACAATCTAGTAGCTGCCATAAAATTGTCTAGATTGTCCAGGGCCTAGAACCTAGGTCTTTGCTGTGTTCAGGGCCTGAATGGCCCTAGGGTAGAAGCTGAGCTTCAGTCTATTTGTCCGTGCGAACATGGTCCTGAACCG
The DNA here is from genome assembly GCF_963989245.1 of Nansenia antarctica. Classification (NCBI taxonomy): domain Eukaryota; kingdom Metazoa; phylum Chordata; class Actinopteri; order Argentiniformes; family Microstomatidae; genus Nansenia; species Nansenia antarctica. The sequence continues at coordinate 22,070,654 of NC_137682.1, forward strand.
CCTGCCTGAGCGCAGCCGAACAAAGTGTTCGTTCCCAGGGTGGGATGGGTCCCTGGAGATCTTGGAGGCCTTCCTGAGGCAGCGTGTGTTGTACAGCTCTTCCAGAGAGGGGAGGGGGGCGCCGATGATCTTCTGGGCCGATCTCACGACTCTCTGTAGCGCTTTCCTCTCTGCAGCTGTGCAGCTGGAGAACCACACGCAAATGCAGTAGGTGAGGATGCTCTCCACTGTTCAGCGGTAGAAGGTCACAAGCTCCGTCCAATGTATTTGGAGACATTTGCTTGCAGTCGAGCAGACGAGATGTTTCTATACACTTCAGAATACATCCTGGTGCTGCCGTCAGCGGTTACAACCATCAGTTAAGACGATTAGTTGTAAACTGGGCGACAATATGTGACACGGTCTGATGAAAAGGTCCGTATGCCGGCAATTCTCAAGTTATGCAAATGACCAAAACCCTTTTTTAAAAACTTTTTTTTTAATGTGGTTTGCATTTTTATCACATTACGAAAGTTTAAGTGTTAAAAACCTTGAACTTACCTTGCCCTACTTGGGGACTTTTTCACCAGACCTGTCACATGGTCTTCTGAGTAGCTTATAAAGACCCATCATCTCCAGATAAACATTCTTTCATCAACTCAGGACTCAGGAGGACAGATGAGTCATACAGCATCTACCCTGGAAGGCTGAGGTAGGCTTCTCCACACACACACACACACACACACACACATGCACACACACACACACACACACACACACACACAGTCGTTTTTAACTCAAACTTAAACACTCACTGTGCGTGTGTGTGTGTGTGTCTTAGAGAGAGAGGGCAGGAAAGAGAGTTTGCATCACATGTGCATCAAGATCCTGTAATATACGGTGTGTGTGTGTGTATGTGTGTGTGTGTGTGTGTGTGTGTGTGTGTTCTATTGAGGCTTTCCTCTGTATCATCAGTCTTGCATCAGGATAGCATCAGCAACTTACTAGGGCAAGGCTTAGAGTGTACCAGGAACACTGTTGTTGTGTTTGGTACTCTCCTTGTCCTCTCTCTTCATTTCACCCTCTTTAATGAGCGTCTGCTCTCACGTGACTGTGTGTGCTGCTCATGAGGGATGTAGCCCCTCCCCCTCTGCTCTCTCCAATG